>NC_139352.1:67402722-67627722 GCF_055883805.1 Amblyomma maculatum | reverse complement strand
TAGGCTGTTGTCGCGCGAGTACTAAGCGAGTGCGGAAAGCTGAGTAGAATGTTTTACACATTGGAAAGTATCGGTTCAAATGAATTGTAACTGTTGGGGTCGAATCGAATGGAACCAGTACGATCGTGAGTGTACATTTCATGCGGGTCATTTGTCATTGCCATTCGATCCAACTGGGCGAGAATGCATTACGAGACAGTGCAGGTGCTTCATTTATCGCTGGTGTGTGCAGATTTTGTAAATATAATACTCCAGAACAGAGAATTTAATTTTTGGTCCAATTCCTTTCTTGCCTCGTCGCGGTGGCTCAGTGGTCAGAGCTCTCGACTGCTGAGCTGTCAGATCCAGGTTAGAAGCCGGCCATGGCGGTCGTGGTTGCGATAGAGACGAAGCGCAAGGCGCCCGTGTGCTGCCATCGCGCTTTAAGGAACTCCAAAATATCCGGGACCTTCGGCTGCGGCGTACCTTATAGCGTGGTCGCTTCGAGGTCTAGAAGAACGTAAAGGAAAACAAACCATGTCTTCTGTGAAATCGTTACGGGACTCAGTGTTGCATGATATTGCAGATCCATGGGCTTGATTCATATGAGACCGTCCTCTGAGACACGGAAAGAAAGCACCGACGTATTGCTCGCTGCAAGCTTATCTGAAGATGAGACGCTGAAAACGCACAAAGCCTGTGTCATCACGATAAAAATCAGCGCCGCTGGAAATAACTAAGGATAACTTTAAGGAACGAAAGGAGTAAGCAAATAAAGTGAATTTAATTGAGCCATATTCCCGCCAAGTTCGAAGTACATGATCTAGGAGGCACGAGGAAAAATCTGCCACAAAAGGACAGTGCCATCTTGATGTCTGGCAACCTAAGCTCACTCTATATTCTGCAAATATTTGCATGTGCCATTTAAAAACCTCACATAAATTAAACGAGCATACATATGAAAGCAAAATATAATAGCAATAAGATAATGGCTGAGAGCTATATGGGAGAATTACTTTACTACAGCTTAGAATGCAAATGTCGTCTAACTGGTGGTGGGAAATTCAGTGTCATCATTAAAGAGCGAAGTTCTGTTGTCCGATATTTAATATGCTGTTCCCTCTTATGGTCATGTCAGTTTAATTAAAACAGCAACTAGAGTACGATGTATAGTACCTCTACCGTAGTGGAATTTTTCGTGACTGGTATTGAAGCGGGTGTTTACAGCGTAGACACAGTAGCGTATTTTGTGAGCGACCGCTGACTAATTTTCCTATCGAGGTCAAACATATAAGAGCAGTAACAAAAAAGGGCCTTTCTTTATGGAGCGTTTGCCGAACAGCGCTTTAGAAGCATTCAGATGCACCATCTTAAAGCACGACTAATGACCTATTATGAGCATAAACTGAAACGATGCGTCCTTATCATCATCATCATCATCATCATCAGCCTGACTGTATACCCACTGCAGGGCGAAGGCCTTTCCCATATTTTTCCAATTAACCCGGTTCTGTGCTAGCTGCATATCCACTTGACCCTTGCGAACTTCTTAACCTCATCCGCCCACATAACTTTCTGCCGCCACCTGCTACGCTTTCCTTCCCATGGAATCCAGTTTATTACCCTAAGCGACCATCGGTTATCCTCTCTTCGCACTACATGTCCTGCCCATGCCCATTTCTTGTACTTAATTTTCACTAGAATGTCAGTAACTTCAGTTATTTCTCTGACCCACTCTGCACGCTTCCTATCTCTTAATGTTACCCCTACCATTTTTCGTTCCATAGCCCTCTGAGTTGCCCTCAACTTATGTAGAACCCTCTTGGTTAGCCTCCATGTTTCAACCCCATAGTTGAGTACAGGTAATATGCAACTGTTGTATACTTTCCTCTTGAGCGATACCGGTAAGCTGCTAGCCATAATCTGCGAGTTCTTGCCAAATGCGTTACATCCCAGTCTTATTCTTCTTGTTATTTCCTTTTCATGGTCCTGATCTGCGGTTACTACCTGTCCTAAGTAGACATAATCGGCTACTACTTCCAGTGCTTCGCTACCTAACGCGAACTGCTGTTCCTTCCCGAGGCTGTTGAACATTACCTTAGTCTTCTGCATATTGATTTTTAAGCCTACCTTTTTACTTTTGCTGTCTAGGTCATCAATCATTATTTGCAGTTCATCCCCCGAGTTGCTTAGCAAGGCAATGTCATCAGCAAATCGCAGGTAGGCTTAAAATTCAACATGCAAGAAGACTAAGGTAATGTTCAACAGCCTCGAGAAGGAACAGCAGTTTATATTCGGTAGCGAAGTACTGGAAGTAGTAGGCGAATATGTCTACTTAGGACAGGTAGTAACCGCAGACACGGACCATGAAAAGGAAATAACAAGAAGAATAAGATTGGGATGGAGCGCATTTGGCAAGCACTCGCAGATTATGACTAGCAGCTTACCGGTATCGCTCAAGAGGAAAGTATACAACAGTTGCATCTTACCTGTACTCACCTATGGGGCTGAAACGTGGAGGCTAACCAAGAGAGTTCTACTTAAATTGAGGACAACCCAGAGGGCTATGGAACGAAAAATGGTAGGGGTAACATTAAGAGATAGGAAGCGTGTAGAGTGGGTCAGAGAAATAACGCAAGTTACCGACATTCTAGTGGAAATTAAGAAGAAGAAATGGACATGGGCAGGATATGCAGTGCGAAGAGAGGACAACCGATGGTCGCTTAGGGTAACAAACTGGATTGCAAGGGAAGGAAAGCGTAGCAGGGGGCGGCAGAAAGTTAGGGGTGCGGATGAGATTAAGAAGTTCGCAGGGGTCAAGTGGATGCAGCTAGCACATAACCGGGTTAAGTGGAGGAATATGGGAAAGGCCTTTGCCCTGCAGTGGGTATAGTCAGGCTGATGATGATGACGTAACAGACAGTAAGCTGATTGGTCTAATTTTTAAGGTCCTTAGAGTCCCCTTTCTTATGAATGAGTGCATTCTTCCATGGTTCCGATACCGGCAATGACACCAGGCACTGCGTATACAGGGTGGCCAGTTTTTCTAGCATAATATCCCCCCCCCCCCCCCCGTCCTTTAAAAATCTGTAGTTATCTGATCCTCTCCAGCTGATTTCTCCCTTTTCATAGTTTCTAATGCTTTCTTGACCTCGTCCTTCGTCACTGGTGTAACGTCTGGCGAGTGAAACGATGCGTATGATGCTTTTAATCTGCAGTTGTTGTTGATCTGCATCAAGCATTTGGACTTTGAAGCAGTAAAATGCAGTTGTTGATCTGCATCAAGCATTTGGACTTTGAAGCAGTAAAATGGAGTTGTTGTTGATCTTCATCAAGCATTTGGACTTTGAAGCAGTAAAATGCAGTTGTTGTTGATCTGCATCAAGCATTTGGACTTTGATGCAGTAAACAATGTCCTTGAATGATAAGAAAGCCATCAATTACCCAAGATCACATGAACACGATAAATGACAAAAGTCGTCATTACAATTTATTCGTGCACATTCACTCAGAAGAGTAACTAGAGCACTATAAGCAATCAAGCGACAAACGCCCCATAGAGCTAAACTGCGCGCATTATCATCGACGGAGACCAAGCCAACGTTGCCCCTTAATATCCCAATATTTATTGGAGAATGATAGATGAGATTCTGGGCTGTCATAGGGGCAACACAGGGCTTAAATTTATAAGCATCAGTGGTCTTGAAATGAAAAATAACGCTCCTGAAAATTACTTAAATAATAGCCACTTAGTGAACATCACTTCTCCTTGCTCGAACAGAGCAAGTGTAGACATTAATGAAAGCTGTCTGACGCAAGTATATTTTTGCAGCCGACTGAGATGAACCGGGTTTACAATATGTTCATAGGATGAAACACATTTATTCAATAAATATCAATAACTTGTAAATAAAACTATGTAAAACAAGTCATAGCCTCGCTTTATTCTGCACTTGCGTACATTTTGAATTTCGTAATCGACTTAAGCTTTTCCCAATTTCATGAAATCCGCTGGGTTATCACTTATTAATTAAGGAGGTGACAGCAATGGAGCTTGAAACCATTTCTGTGCTTGCTGATTTTTCAGAAGGGTTCTCAGAAGGGTTAAAAAAGTAAAAATATAAGTTATTCGTGAATAATGGAGCTTTCTGGTCAAAATAGTGTTTTAGCAAATTCGCAATTTGGCTTCAGAACCGGGAGGTCATAGCGGACTGCGTTGCTACTTAAAGAAAATATTTGCAGAATAAAGAGAAAAATATACGTTTTCACGCTTGCGGTTTCCCTCGATTTCAGCAAGATATTTTTTCCTATATCAAGGCATTCCGTTAAGATCGTTATATTTATTTGGGATCAGTGGAAAGTTATTATCACTAACTTAAACCTGTCTTCTTAACTTTGTCTATGTTCATCCGTAAGGAAACTTCTGACTTTTAACAGTCCGCTTCAAAGTATATCAGGGAAATGTACTATAGATAAAATAAATTATTTAATTTTTTCATTAACGACATTATGACAATATAGACAACACAATATATTTTATTATATAAGCCGATGGCCCCACTGTGATTGCCTCTGGTCCTGATCTAGAGCACCTAATAGCGAGGTGTAAAATTGTGGTAGAAAAATTATCACTGTGTTTTTTTTTTGTTTTTGTTTTTCATCTAAAGTTAATTTAATTCAATGCAACAGAAACAAGCGATAATATTTAATACTAAGAATATTGTAATACACCAGAATTAAGTGTTAAAGTTTGAATGACAAGTCACTTATGTTGTTAACGACCAAAAATTGTTAAAAACTGTTAAAAAGAGGATTGTTATCTTGCAAATTTCGAATGGTTAAGTGCAATAGCAACCGCCTTCCAGGCACATAAAAGCATCTTCGTAGACAACGTGTGTGTGAGAATGTAGTCGTTTGCGAATATTACATTCTCATCCACTCAAGTTAGAGATGGCCTATCAACATTTGAATGCTTGGAATTATTCCAGCTTTGAAGCAAACACAATATCAGAATGTGTGGACCATAACATGTTTCCAATTGAGTGTAAATCGCAGTCTTTAGTTCATGATCTTTCACTTAGTTAGACGCTTTAAAAAGACTACTGGCTACAACGGAGGGGAACTACGCAGCTGGTTTGTAAAATTGTGATTACATATTTACTGTTAACACCTTTATAATTACAGACTTTTGCTTACCACTGCATCTTGCTTGAAAGTATTCTCCACGTTGTTTAACGTGGTGCCCTTTTTATTATTTTTCTTAAAAAAAAAAAGGAATTTCGTTCACTTTATCAGTGCTTCTTGTTTATCGTGATGTGTTTGGTGTGATTTATAGAAAAATTATAATTTATTATCTTTTTCTACTCATTAATACCTTTAATTAGGGTTCGCATGCTGTACGTTATTCCTTACAATTGGTAATGCACTCAAACTGCACTAGCAGCCTAAAATCCTTCAGAACACCATCCAGGCATGGCTGGTGAATAAATGGGTTGAAATAAAATGACGATTTCACCTGAAATTGTACGACAGAAATACTTTAAGCGACGCCACTATCGCGCAGGACATTTTCGTGTTCACTAACCATTTAGGGATAAAACTAAGCAAAAGAGTTCGTACAGATTTATGAAATATTAGTTTGAAACTTACTTAACCAAGAAATGATATGAAACTTGAGTGGAAGTAGCTACGCAGAACTTTGATGGTAACGTTATTAAAATCTACGTTGTAACCATCAAGCGCGCCTAATATTCCAGGTGATCTATTTCTTAGCATTTGTTGTCCGTAAACAACTTCCGACAGCTTCTCATTTTCCATGGCTCTCGATTGCGTGTTGTATGAACTAGAGCATCGCTTCCTGAATTTCCCAGTACTTAAAGTGGACTAATTATTTACCACGGGCTTGAATAGTTTACACAGCGGGTAGTGACATAGTGCATTAATTTGCAACACATTCTACTTCAGTAATATGTGATGTGTATGCAATTAGCAGTTGAACTTTTCAGCGAGTCTTGGGAGCCTTTTTGTCGTGTGTGTGTGTGTGTGTGTGTGCGTGTGTGTGTGTGTGTGTGTGTGTGTGTGTGTGTGTGTGTGTGTGTGTGTGTGTGTGTGTGTGTGTGTGTGTGTGTGTGTGTGTGTGTGTGTGTGTGTGTGTGTGTGTGTGTGTGTGTGTGTGTGTGTGTGTGTGTGTGTGTGTGTGTGTGTGTGTGTGTGTGTGTGTGTGTGTGTGTGTGTGTTTCGGTGACCTAAATTTGCTCCGGATAATTCAGCTTAAACGTCAGAGGAAAAGGTGCTTGATTATTTAGTGGTTCCATACTTATTTCTCAGCTATTTAGTAACCACCTGACCTTCTTTTCCGACTGCTCTACTGTGTAACCACTGAGAATGAGCAAGCTCTCGCCTGCGTGTTAATTAACGATCATTATCGGGGCATACGCGTGACTTTGGCGCAGTTTTCTTCAGAAGCACGCTTTATCGCCAGCAGGCATTTTCCTTCTTTCTGTGTATTGAGGTACCTACTCGAACGAAATGATGCCACTTCTCGCGACTGACGCGATCCATTCACTCCGAGATTCAGGAGGACATAGCACTGTGAAGATATCTTTGCTTGCGCCTGTTCCCTCGAGTTGCTGTCTTGGAAACTTTGAGCAAGTGTTGCGGGTACCACAATCCCACGGTGCCTATGAGGAAACAAAAGCTTATTTTTGCGTCACGCGAGTAAATAGTGGATTCGGCTGCATAAATAACGGGCCGTCGCTAAACCTTTACAGTATGCCGTTTGGGTAGTCGATGTAAAGCCGCTGACCGATTATAGACAACACTTTGGCCTTCCAGCTCTTCCCTCGCTTCTTTAATGGGTACAGAGAAGTTTGCTACGGTTATGCGTCATCGCGCGAACGGTATTTATTTGATAAGTTTCATTCAGGTATTAATTTCTGCTAGGTAAGGCGCCAGATGAGTTTGAGCGCAGAAGCACTGTTCATATACTCCATCTGCGACTGTAGTTGTATTATTTAATAGTTTTGCGCAGCGTATTCAACATTTTGCGGTGCATTTGATGTCCCCAGTGTTCTCATGGTCGAGGATGGTTCCCTGATGATTTTGAGGGTCAGTAATGGGGATGGTTCTTCAGTTCGAGACTCAAAAGCAGACCGTGGGGCCTGGGGACTTCTGGAAAGCCTTTCCCACTGTAATCTATTAAGCATGCAGTCGCGCTCTCTGCAACAGTTGCACTGTCATGCGGCGGTAATTTTTTGTCTCTCCTGAATTCCAACCTATCAGTACGTGTGCATATCTATAGGTTAAACAAGTAACGACCAGATTATTATCATTTCTGTTCTTGCGTAATATTTCAGAGAGCGAAACCCTGTAGGAGAAACACGCATTTTTTCTGGTTTTTATGGAGCCAATCAGCGAAACATTCCTTCCAAGCTACAGCAAGTCGAATCCATTCGTTTATATTTTACCAGCGGATCTTTGTCTCGCGACTTCGCTCTCTGAAACGCGGGAAGAGCAGAAAGAAAAATACAAACACATGGTTATTAATACACATATTTCAGAAAGCTTAGTAAGGACTGAAGCGGTGTCGCTTGATGAAATAGGATATGGAGGACGGACGGATGGAGACATTGCTCTTCTGTTTCTTGGTTGTTTCATGTCTTGCACTCGAATGACCCCGCTGACTCTTTCACGTGAGGAGCTTCCATCATTTAAGCAATCGAGCTCCCGCATGACCTTCACTATGTAAATAAAACTACCTGTCATTTTACTTTGGTAACTCGCTTTATATTGCATTTTGGTAGGTGATAACAAGATACGTTATTTTACGCTGTTCTGTTACGTTATGTTGTGTTACATTGAACTGTTTTGCTGTATAGCACGCTAAGATGAGCTAAACTACGCGCGTTATGCAATCTAACAAAAGGTTGAAGGCCGTTTACGCAACGTAAACACGTACACCGGAGACCCGTTAGCGCAAAACGGCTGTCCGCGTGGCAGGTGGGTGTCTGTTGCGGCTTCCTCTTGTGTCGCGACGAGACATCGTCTACGCTGTCCGCGAGCGTCGTCCAACTTGGCCTCCGCCAAAGCATTCGCCGCGAGAATAAAATAAATAAAAAAGCGCTAGAAATGCTGGCGTTTGTGGAAGGATTGGGGGGAGGGCATCCGTCGTCGAGTTGCTTGCAGCTGCTCAAGGTCTGTGCCTGGCAAAAGGCGAGCGATCCGCGCGCGCGCGAACCGGGCAGATCGCGCGCGCGGGAGACCTTGGTCGCCGTTGCACACACGCTGGGGTGGAGGTCCCCGTTGCATGGCGAGGAGAAAAAGAAAAGGAGAAAGAAGAAAAAAAATGACTCCTTTCGCTTGCTGAGCCGCGCTAACGGGGTCCGCTCGGGCGGTCTATCCGCCCGCATGGCTTGGGTGTGCGTGTGTATACAACGTTCATATACTTTCCGGTCGAGGTCGTGATGCCGCTCTACTGCCGTCGTAAAGGGGTTCATGCGAGGTCTCTAAATTCTGGAACTGCGTGCTAATCATCATTGTCTTTTTGAGGTTACTATCAGCGGAAATCAAGAAGAAATGGGCATGGGCAGGATATGTAGTGCGAAGAGAGGATAACCGATGGTCACTTAGGGTAACAAACTGTATTCCAAGGTAAGGAAAGCGTAGCAGGGGGCGGCAGAAAGTTAGGTGGGCGGATGAGATTAAGAAGTTCGCAGGGGTCAAGTGGATGCAGCTAGCACAGAACCGGGTTAAGTAGATAAATATGGGAGAGGCCTTCGCCCTGCTGTGGGTATAGTCAGGCTGATGATGATGATGATGATGATGATCACCATCTACCGAGGTAAATCTGTTGGTCAAAGCTAGTCAAAGCGGTGAGTCGGTTACCTCGCTTCTTCCTGCGCCCTCTAGTTATTCTTAATTTACCCAAATGGCGTCTACCGAACTGCAGGAACCAGGCGCCACTCTCGATTACGTTCGCCATAATGCAGCTATTTGGTTATTTCTGTCCGCTTAGAGCCCGAAGTGCAGAGTTTATGTTCGACATACGTGGATATTTCCAATAACTGTTTCGCTGTTTTTGTTGCTTGACTACGTGTTTGGTTGCTGTGGTTGTGCTATGGCGCGTGTTTTTCGAGTACTTTCAATTGTTCTCCCTGTAATTTTTTTTCTTTCAGTTCCTCCCGCGAAGGGAATGTAGGAGTTAACAGTGTGAAGGTTTGGGTTAGACGTCGGTATGCTTCATGCTCCATGCAACAAAAAGGTGAGGGACAGAAGTGCACAAGCGCTGTTGTATGTCATTCGTCTTCTTGTTGCGCTATGGCACACGAAGAAAGAAGGTTCAAGTCGAATGAGGGTTAGCGAGAAGATGGGAAAACCCCTCTTGAGCGAACACCGACGCCGAAATTAGGGTGCGGGGAGGCTGCACACGTTTCTCCAAATTTACACGCCTCTTAATCTTTTGCAAGACATTTCTGCTTTAGATGGATAAATTTATTTTTTACGAGTCGTTTCTACATCCCAGCCGTCAACTCCTAACCGACGCGGCAACGGCAACGAGCGAATCAAGTTGCTCTCTTCCATTCTCGTTTCCTGATCTTTTCTGCCATTTTTGTTTTTCCCCTGCGTTTGGCGTGCCATTGCTAATTTGCCTCTTTGCCCTCTTTACCCTCTAAACATATAATTAATTCTACCTCGGGTACTTCTCTGTTTTCATCACTACAATTAATTTTTCGGTCTTCTTTTAGGTTAATTTTTTTTTATCTTCCCAATTTTATTTCTTTCTATATTATATGTTATGCTCCTATATGCGCGATCCGTATTCCCAGTCGGCTGGAACTGGCTGCAACAGACGGCTCAACGGACACCGCAACTGTAAAGATTTAGACGAAGGCTCTCCCAACGGGGATGACGATGTCAAAGCCAGTGGCGGGTGCCAAGGCCGACCCCACAGTGGAAAGGGCGCCTGTGACGACGAGTTGGAAAAGGCGGGGACACTCGTTTCTCTCGCTCACCTCTGAGCCGCTAGAACGCGATGGAAAAAGCGGGCATTATTACCACGCGCGGTCTGCTTGCACGGCCAGATAACACGCGCGGTCACTCGCTGCACAAGGAGGTTGTATAAGGCATAAACTCATTCTTTGCTCCGTGGATTTACGCAACGCATATATTGTTGTTCGTGTGTGGGAGGGCGCTGAGCGAGCTCGATCTACTCGACGGACGTTGGGCGAGGGCTGTTGACTGGACGCAGTTCGCTGGACATCGCCTATGCAAGAGGGATAACAATTGCGCTCTCTTTTAAACATCGACCCAGAATCGTGCTTCATATTTACCCTTTTTATTTTAGTGTTGTGCACTATGTGCGTGGTGCGCAGAATGAGTTGAGTGCAGGGTACTGTGCGCGGCCGCACATGCGCACCACGGACATATACACACACGGTTGGGTCGTGCCACCGTGACGTATCGCTCCTCGTTCCGCTTGCGTTTCATTTGTTTATTTTATATCAGACAGCGTAACAAAGGAAAGTCGCTTTGGGAAGACAAAACAGAAAAGATAAAAAGAGCAAGCGCCGGATCGCTTTTGAACCGGACTAACAACCGTTAGCTTCGGCGCAGAAAATGCTTCTCCGAAGAATGATCTTTTTTTTTTTTTTTTTTTTTTCCTTTGTAACTGGGGATCCGAGCACATTAGCGTGACTTGAGAGGATCACTTAGCTTGTAAGCGCTGCTCGAAGGCTAATCGATTTCATCGTTGGATCTGCGCATGTGCCCAGGAAAAAAGTCAGGAAATGGGGAAGGAATAAAAGACGGTATGCTTTAAGTACTTGCTAAACTTTTCACGTAGATACATCGCAAAAAATAATCAGGAGAATTACAGAGCATGACAGTATAAATAGGTGTTCCGTGGGAGGGGGAGAGATGAAGGATGGGTGTACCATATTTAAGAGCAGATTATGTTGCTATTTGCACGCGAAGCTAATTCTTGGTACTGATGCACAGTATAACGCAAATGCCGATGAGATCGAAAGCTATCTGTTTTGAGAAGCAAGATATTGATCGGCTGACGTTTACTCACCTTGTATGTAGGTCACTTTGCGATTTCATGATTTGCAGGCAGCAAGCTGGATCGGTCGAATGCCAGCCCTATCAATGCAAAGACGGAAATGAGGTAATGGGGAAAGAACAAACATTAACGAATTGTGGCTTCTGGTCGAGTGCGGTTCAGCGGACTGCGTCAGGCTTGCCACGCACACGAGGCCTTATGAAGCCCTGTGTGTTTTCATTGACATTGCATGGTCAGGCATGACGTACAGCTGAGACTGAAGACATCACTAACCTCAGCATTATTATGCTACTCAGCTACAGCACCACCATCATCATCGTCATGTTCCTCAAGGAAGAAGGTCCCTCTGACGGTTTGAGTAACAACTAAGAGTGGTTTATTCTTCGCCCCGGCTGGAGAATTGGCAATCAATCGATGGCCCAATTTACACTTGTCGCAAATGTTAGCGCGCGATCGGTAAGCCAAAACTGGTCTTTTCGGTGAAGTTTGAAGAAAAAGTTTACTGGAACCCATTAAAGGCCAAGTTGATGTATAGTCCACATTTTATTTGGAGGGGAAACTTGCGAGCTGTCACCATGGCAACAACGCTTTGAGAGCTTTTACAGGATTAAAGAGAGAAAATTTCAGTGCTCAGTATTTGAAAACTCGTGTACTTGGATTCAATGAAACGCTTGTGCCCAAAAATGTTCGAAACAATCATTTGATAGCTATGCTTTAGTTGCTATGTGATTTAAGAATTAAGATTTAAAAATATGACATACATACATACATACATACATACATACATACATACATACATACATACATACATACATACATACATACATACATACATACATACATACATACATACATACATACATACATACATACATACGTACATACATACGTACATACATACGTACGTACATACGTACGTACATACATACGTACGTACATACGTACATACGTACATACGTACATACGTACATACATACATACAGCCCCGCCGGGGTGGCGCAGTGGTTACGGCGCTCGACTACTGTTCCCAAGGACGCGGGACCGAATCCCGGCCTCGGCGGCCGCTTTTCGATGAAGGCGAAAAGCAAGGTGCCCGTGTGCTGTACGATGTCAGTGCACGTTAAAGACACCAGGTGGTCGAAATTTCCGGAGTCCTCCACTACGGCGTCTCTCATAGCCTGAGTCGCTTTGGGACGTTAAACCCCACAAACCAACCAACCAACCAACCAACATACATACATACATACATACATACATACATACATACATACATACATATATACATGCATGCATGCATGCATGCATGCATACATACATACATACATACATACATACATACATACATACATACATACATACATACATACATACATACATACATACATACATACATACATACATACATACATACATACATACATACATACATACATACATACATACATACATACATACATACATACATACATACATACATACATACATACATTAATACGTTGAGAAAACTTGCTTGGGCTCGGTTAGAAATATATACGCAAAAAATATATGTAACGTTTCGGCCGCGGGACTGGCGTTCGGCACAAAAAAGAAAAGCGCGAATGCTTAGCAGTGCTATATATATATATATATATATAGGGAGGCGATGTGAACATGGCATGAAAATAAACAAAAACAGAAATACGTAGTGCCAAAAAGGCGCGTGGCGAAGCAGTAACGTGAAACTGCAATGGCACAAACAAGATATAATTACATATCGTGATTCCAGGTTAGTGGCGTTCAAAAAAGTAATCATATAAGGCGCAATGCATGTGGCGAACATAGCACAACGCGATATAGAGCACGCGGAGGTTACATAAAAATTAAAAAAAATGCATTTACCAGAATTATTGATGCACAGTAGTGAAAATAAAATTTATGAGATTACGGAAAATTAACCAATAGAAATGAAAACGCGCGTAGCAAAATCCCACGTTTGAACGTTTGTGTGGTTTAAAAATGGAACACCAGCCACGATCTCATTGATATTTGCAAGGCCGTCGAACGGGACGAGTTACGGCAGGCAGGCTAATTTTCCAAAGCTTTCATTAATGACTGACGAGGCAGCTTTAAATTTAAGAATTAGAAACGATTCCATGACTTCTCCGTCGGGGCGTGATCTAAATCCCGATTGCAAAACTATAGCCTTTAGTTTATCGAATGAGTGACCCTAAATCCTAACATGCTTGGATAATGGCAAATTAGGAAGGCTGTAGCGCTGTAAGCTTTGTGGTTATTAAAACGCAACCGTGATGTCGCAGTTTGCCCAATATACTGAAGCCGGCAAACAGAGCATTCAAGCAGATGACTACATTTTCGGTGTCGCATGTGTAATTGTCTTTTATCTTTACCTTGTAATTAGAAGCTGTGGTGACGGTTACTTGTGGCGTGGTGATTTGGGAACAACCATTACACCGGGGTATTTTGCAAGGCGAACAGCCGCTTAAAACTGGAGTGGAAATTTTGGAGGAAATTAAGATGTCACGTAAGTTTTTAGCAGGACGATAGACTGCTCTCGTTGGTTCTTGACAGATATCCTGTAACCGCTCGCTCTGCATTAACATATTGTGATACCCCGCCGGGGTGGCGCAGTGGTTAGAGGGCGCTCGACTACTTTGCCCAAGGACACGGGATCGAATCCCGGCCTCAGCGGCCGATTTTCGATGGC
The DNA here is from genome assembly GCF_055883805.1 of Amblyomma maculatum. Classification (NCBI taxonomy): domain Eukaryota; kingdom Metazoa; phylum Arthropoda; class Arachnida; order Ixodida; family Ixodidae; genus Amblyomma; species Amblyomma maculatum. Next base: position 67,613,980 of record NC_139352.1, on the reverse strand, counting down.
GGCAAAAAGCTAGGTGCCCGTGTGCTGTGCGATGTCAGCGCACGTTAAAGAACCCCAGGTGGTCGAAATTTCCGGAGGCCTCCACTACGGCGTGTCTCTTAGCCTGAGTCGCTTTGGGACGTTAACCCCCAAAACCAAACCAAGATATTGTGATGCCTTTCAGAATGTCTGTTACATTGGGCGCTGATGCTGAGTATGTTAGCACAAGGTTAGTTCGGTATATGTATATATACCGAAAAAAATAAATAAATAAATATATATATATATATATATATATATATATATATATATATATATATATATATATATATATATATATATAGTGTGTGTGTGTGTGTGTGTGTGTGTGTGTGTGTGTGTGTGTGTGTGTGTGTGTGTGTGTGTGTGTGTATATAAACGCACAGGAAGGCAGACCAGCTGTGCTATTACCTCGATGTTTTGAATAAATCTCCCCTTTTCTTTAAGCTGCTCACTGAAAATACAACTCATTGGTTTTTTTTTGTTTTCTTTCTATATCCGACAAAGAAAACCCACGCACATATATATCCACAAACGACCCGTCATTCGGGGGCACCGAAGAAAGGTTTTTAATCAGTCCCAGAGATGCCTTAAAAGAAAAGAAAAGAAAGAACAGAAAAGGAAGGCAAAAGAAGAGGAAATGAAACAAAAAGGCAGGGTTTGGGGAGAGAAAGAGCTTTTCCTTTGAAGAGCCAACTGCGACTACAACTCGGCGAGCTCCCCCCATTCTCCCTCCGTCTTCCACACAAGGCTCGGCGCATTCGCTCGGCAGCTTCGTTTAATGGAGAATCGAGCACGACGCGCGCTTAATTCTCTCTCTCTCTCTTTTTTCAGGCAGTCTGGCTCTCTTTGTTTCTGCGAGCTCCTCCTCTCTCAACCTTCATAAGCCCCCTTCCCAGATCCATCTCTCCGCTCTCCATCCCTAACGACGACGATGTCGCGGGTTCGTTAACCGCTGGTGCTTTCTTTCCTTGCTCGTGCTCAACACTCTGCAGCTAGAAAGCTGCAGAAACACCACCGCCATCTATGCACCCTCTTTAATTAGAAGCGTACAACAGTACAGAGGCATATAAGGCTTGCGCATGTTAATATCAGTAGTCACGATCACTGAATTTCTCTTGCTTAATCGCGACATCGATTGCCAGGAGAGTGGCTGTCTGGGCAATGATGATAGGCTGAACGCTGACAATCAGGGCCTCGAACAAAAAGTCCTCGTGCCAAAAGGCGGGTTGTGCTAAACACCAAGAGGAGCCCCGAGAAGTCGACTCCCCAGAATTTTAACTGGTGCATAAGGATTCCTTCCGTGATTGCTAGGCACAAGGGGATAGGTATGTCCAATCACGATATGCGCTGAAATCTCCCTGATCGAAATCTCTTATCGTGGGCTCAGGAAGGTGGTGCCGCGTTCTTGTGTTTAAAAGTCCGTGGAGGTAGAACGTTTTCGCATATGACTGGTAGAGATGGGAGCCCTGGAGCATCAGAACATGCGCAGAAAAGACGATTGCCAATCACGGCAGGTCAATCGCGGTACGTTCTGTCTTGCGGATTTTCGGCGTGGACGTTCGTGAATTTGGTTCTTCGCGTATTACCAGTTGTACGGCCAGCTCTGCAGCTTCTGTGGTACTGCACGGTAGTTCCTTGATTGAGCTCTGGTGCAGTATAGGCGTCATACTGCTCACTCCAGCCTCCTCCCCTCCTGCCGCCATTCCTTTCTCCATTTTTGTTCCTCCACTGTTCTCCCTTAAGCGTTTTCTTTTCTTCTCGTCCGTTTATTTTCCACGCGTGTTTTCTCCTCGCTCGTGCTCTTTCATAATTCATTCAGCGCTAGCCGTAATTCGCTCGTTGCCGGTACACTGCAATACATCCGCGCGCGCCAAGGGCAGAAAACGCGAAAGCTCGGCCTGCGCCAAGCGAGAAAATGCGCTCGCCAGCTTCATTTATTGCGTGCAGCGCAAGAACACCGGAACTGCGCTCGTCTGTGCGCACACTGCGACGTCCAAAAAAAAAGAAAAAAAAAAAGTCGGTTTTGAATTTCGACACAGCATTTCACTGTCACTTACTTTTGAGCATTGGAATCTTGAAAAGGAAAGAAGACATTTAGCGAGGCCGATCACAGATGAGTCAAAGACGGAAAATGCTGCATCGAATGACGCACTGCTTTGCAACGAATGATATTTGTCTTATTGGGAAAAGCCAAGGCACTGACTTGAGCAGTGCTGCGCGCAACTAAAGGTGCCGGGTGGAGCTTCCTTCAGCTGCGAGAATGCGTTTTGCTTGCCAACGCGAGAGGCATATGTGCGCGCGCGAAAAACAACACTGGCGCAGGAGGCGTTGACCGGGGAACGGTGAAAGTATGGTGGAGATTTAGAGGTGGAAAGTGTGTGTGTGTGTGCCTGTTTGTTTGGAAAGGAAGACGGCGGGGGGGGGGGGGTAAGGCAAATGCCGAAAATGGGGAAATGAGAATGGAGTAGGGAGTAGAAAATACGATGTCTCGTCGCGTCGTCGTTGGAGCTTTGGAGCTGCAAAAGTTTCCTCCATTCCGCCGCTAGCTTTCTTGTTCGTTCCGCTTATCTTCCACATTCGCCCTCATTTCTATTCATTCCGATGTTCGCATTAAAACTTCATCATGGTGCGTAGGGTGCGGATCTGTATGAGAAGACATCGTCAGCAAGATCTGATAAAGATATAAAAATAAATTGGAATAACCGAACAAAGTTGGAAAATAGAGCTTTCTGTTTTAAATCTTTATTTCACTCTGACAGTAATGAGAAATGCAGTTTTTTCTTGTGTTTTCACAAAAAAGGAAGTCATTTATAATTAATGAAAGATTACTGCTATAACTCAGACTGGTTGCCAATGCATGCAGGCCTGGTTTATTTCTTTCCTCGTTTTACATACCGTTCGAAGCGTTGCTTAGTTAGGCCATATTGCGAGCCCACCTTCTTGCAGCATTTTTCCCGAGATGATGGTGATTTTGTAAAGCGGAAATTAGCTGGATTTTCGTATTTTTGGAAGATGAATTCTCATCGAGCGAAACGAAATGACAGATTGCTGAGTTCTGAAGGCAAATGGTAGGGGAGGGGGGGGGGGGGGGAGGATCTAAGGTGGCTCAAAGTAACAGGCTGCAGATAATTTTGGCTCACATGGCCACCTGGCGTGAGCCGAAATCTGGAGTCAAGCTTGGCTGAGTCATAGCCAGAACACAAGTCAATCACTGTTGAATGCAATGTTTATTTTTATATTTTTTTTTATTTTTGCGTTCTTGACGATTCCTGCACCATATAACGTAGGCCATCAAGCGAGAGTAGGGTCATGACCTTGTAACGTATAAACTATATAAACTTAGGAATAATGACAAAAAAAATAGCAACCATAAATTAATCAACAGGCGCGACCCCACGAGTTATTTTTATCTTTTTATCTTCTTCAGCAGGTTCTCATCCACAGCCAAGATAACGACGCAGTGCAAGCCGGCTGGCTTCCCAACATTCTAATCAATCAGTTCTGTTCCGGAAAACTAAATCTAAAAAGGGAATCCAGTGAATGGTTCAAATTACAGCTGGGGCCGTAAATTTTACTCCTAGTAGGGTTGTTTTGCGAAACTTGTGACCTCTATATACTGGCGTATAAAACAGGAGGTTATCTGCAGTAGTTATAAAAAATAAAATTAAACAAACACATTATCCAAGCCTTCTACGTTATTTCCGTACCGTGCTTTCCCAGGCCCCAGTCGCTCACTGCAATGGCTCCGAGGTTATGCACCTCAATTCGTATTTGCTTCCACGCTTGCCTACGCTTGTAAGCCACGCGATTGTTACCCTGACCTTGTCGCATGGTTTCACTCGTCTCCCTGCGTCGCTAACCTGCTGCCCGCAAGCTGCCGTTATTAAGACAGGCTTTGAGACACCTTTGATAGGTCCTATGATTAACGTGCGCGTAGCGTATACGTGTACCACGACTTGAGGAACCTGGCGAATACGGCGGTGACTTAATCGGTTCCAAGCCGGCTGAATTCGCGCAGAACTGAGGTGATCAGTTTCCTTTCTGTCGTCATGGGGCTTAGTACGAACGTGCTTGGCGTTGTAAAAGTGCTCGAGTTGATCGAGATTTATCCCCAGATTTCTCCGATTAGGCTATAGAAATGGTTCGTTGCTGTCTGTTGCTTAAGTTAGTGTACCTGTGTACCAGTTCGATTTTAGTCGTCTTTTTGTCTTCCTGTGAAATTGTTGATGTTATCTCACTCGGCGTGAACTAGTGGGGGAATGTATTATTTATCGTTAATTAATGTCAAATAATCCTAGTGTGCCGTGATGAGCGAAGATATTGAAGTGGATCGCAGTTTTAAAATGTGACCAGTTAGCTGCACTGATCTACACTATGATCGAAACGCCGCCATTGATTTAAATAATAATAATAATAATAATAATAATAATAGTAATAATTGGTTCACAGGAAGGGAAAGGCACAGTATCTGCCACCCTTGTTTCTGTGGACACCTCAACCGCACCGTAAGGGAATGGAGGAAGGTGGGAGAGAAAGTGGAGTCGTAGTGGAGGGCTATGGAGTAATTTCGACCACCTGGCGATCTTAAATGTGCGCTAACATCGCACTGCACACGGACGCCTCTTCGTTTAGCCTCCATCGAAATGTGTTCCAACTTTTTTTTTGCACCCAATAAAAACAATAAGAACATAAAACCAACTGGCTGTCACGCCTGCACCGCCAGGGAAGTGTACCTTGCATCCGCACCCATTTCCTAATTTTCTTATTTCTTAAATAAAACGTACTCGTTTTATGCCGCGAAAAAAAAAAAAAAGGGAAAACAAAGGAAGATAAATTCCGTTGTTAATGTAAACGGACCAATTCACCCCAAACTAATTGCGTGCCGCAGATGTCTAGCTGCAAGAGTTCCGTGAACTGAAACCTCACGCGTTATTATTAATCTTCATCGTGGCACCATGATGGCACGTGGAGGATTAGGGGCGAAATAAATGACCACAATTAAACCCCGGCGCCAACTTCGTATGCACGTGCTGTTCCAAAACCATAGAGGCGTGAAGGCATCATATTTCATGGACGCTTTCCTGCGTGTCTGTGGCGGTTGAAAAAAAAAAAAAAAACCTGCCTCCTAATTGTACGTGAGAGCAGCAGCCTACCGCCTTCCTCGGCTTGCTGTTTTATATAGATGTCTGTTGTTGTTTCTTCTTGAAATCCTCAGCTGAAATGCACGCGGGCAACGAGGCGGGGATTAACGCTTTCCGGAATCGTACATACTCGGCCTTCAACTGGTTGGGGTTCGTTTCCCCCGAAGCACTCACAGTATACGAATGGAACAGATGGATAGCTAAGCGGGGGATGGGCGCAGGGGCAGCAGGGTTGGCGAACCTTAATGTCAGCTGTGCACAGTGACTCTTGAGCTCCGTAGCCAGCATATGGACCTTTTCAAAAGGAGATCGCAGGGCGCCGCCATATTGGACGCTGGAGTGTGCTCGTAAAAGAGGAAAGAGTTCAGGACCAAGCTCCCCCCTCTGTCGTCATAGCCCGAAAAAAAAAAATATAAGATAATACCGCTGCTCACAGGGTCCCGAAAAGCACGAACAAAGAACAAAGGCAGTTAAGTCGTGCCTCTTTAATATGGACACCTTGGTTTCCGCCTTTGGTTTCCGGCCAAAACTGTCCTTTACGCAATAATTGGTAAAGAAAAATGCTTCAAAAAAATATCTCAGTATGATTATAAGGACTGCTTTTGTACATAGGGGCAGCCAGTGAAATTGAAATTAGACGTAATTTTGGGGCGGTACAAGCCTGTTATTTCGGGAACCATTATGCTTTAAATAACTTGGTGCAATTTAATTCGTTTCATCCGTAGTGGTCTCTGATCGGCTTGATGGTGTCTAATTGATAAATAACGACTTTATTGCAAAAGCTGACATCCACCAAACTGCCGATGCATGTCTGCACTTTGTAACGAGAAAATCTCACGAATACGGCTTTTATCGTGGCGCAAGCTGCAGATAGAGTATTTGTTTGCAACTATCCGTGCAGAGCGGAAAATGGCAAGACGCGTCGACTGGGAGGTTTTGCACTTACGGTCTTGAAATCTCAAAAGGGCCGTCACTCAGTCATTTGCGATTTACATAATTGCGTTCCTCTAGTACTTTGCACTGAAAATGCCGAAATGAACGGACCAAGTGAGGCAATAGAGATTTTATTCTCACCATTGCCCATATAGAAAGGCATGAAAAGATCATCCGCTGTTATACGGAAGTCCCCGCCGCGGTGGTGCAGAGGTAAGACGTCCATTGCGGGAGTACCCGGGTTCGATCCCGACAACCGGAGGCTGCGTTTCGATGGAGGCGAAGCAAAGGGGCGTCCCGCCGGGATGGCGCAGTGGTTACGGTGCTCGACTACTGTTTCCAAGGACGCGGGATCGAATCCCGGAGTCGGCGGCAGCTTGTCGATGGAGGCGAAAAGCAAGGCGCCCGTGTGCTGTACGATGTCAGTGCACGTTAAAGAACCCCAGGTGGTCTAAATTTCCGGAGTCCTCCACTACGGCGTCTCTCATAGCCTAAGTCGCGTTGTTAAACCCCACAAACCTAACCAAACCATTATACGGAACACTATGACGTATCCTTACAGAATATCACGCGCGTCAAGCTGATTGATTGATTTATAGGAAGGGAAAGCCGCTGTAACTGCCTCACTTGTTTTCTATAGACACCTCAACCGCGCCGTAAGGGAAGGGAGGAAGGTGGGAGTGAAAGTGGAGAGAGAGAAAGAGAAGCCGTAGTGGAGGGCTACGGAGCAGTTTCGACCACCTGGGAATCTTTAACGTGCGCTGACATCGCACAGCATATGGATGCCTCTTGGTTTCGCCTCCATCGAAACGCAGCCGCCGAGGTCGGGTTTGAACCCGGGTACTCCGGCAAAGTAGTCGGGAGTCTTACAAGTTACCACTGCACCACCTTGGTGGGGCGCGCGTCCATGGGGATGTTCGCATTGCCTTGCGTGCGAAGAGGAATATATAGGGTGTCCAACTAACTTGAACCAGGATTAAAAGAAAAACCACGGTTAGCTTTAACACAGCGAAACCAATTCAGAGCTGTTCAGAGTCGCCTTTGCTAACCTCCAGTATTTTTTCGTTCACTAAAGTTAATTAATTGGTGAAGACTAATTAGCTATATTTCGTATAGCTAATTAGCTGTATTTCGTACCAGCAGTGCTTCTACTCAATTCGAAACTGCGGTAGAAACGCGGTGCATATAGGACCACTTCGTTCGCACGGATTAAACGATTATTCCTAGGGCGAACGTCATAACAACAATTTGGTGTCAAAGTATTTGTACTCCCCGGGCTGGGACGGGTAGGTCACCGCCGCTTGCGGCGGGGGATGGCCTGCCACAGAATTTTTATCTGTTGTAGGCCGTCACTGCACCCGCCACCGCTTCGGTGGTGGACGATGGCTGTTGTTGCTGCGCGCGTCTTTCTCTCTCTGCTCCAAATTCATGATCCCCTTGGTCCCCGTCAAGTTTATTACAGAAGTGGAAGCAAAATGTAGCTTTACCTTTCTGTATATACTGCGATGACAGGTTGTCGAAGTAGTGGATACTCATTACGTCAAGACATTGCTTTTCATTTTTTTTTTTAATACCATAATTCTAATGTGCAAAATGTTCGCATTTGCTCGGCGCTAAAATCAACTTTGGCATGTCAGCACTCTTCGTGAACCACCATGAAAACGTTTTCATGAATCTAACAAAAAGTGTGACCAACATACAATGCTCTCGTTTCTGTGACGTCATTTTACACGCCTTACACACGTCATTCACTGCACTTCAGCAGTAGCGTATATTCAGTTAAGTGTATATTCACACGTATATGTTCTATTTTCAGCGTGTAATTCCCCTTTCTGACTTTGTAAGAGATGCGTATAACCTAACTCACGAAAAAAAAAAAAAGAAAAAAAGACGTTCTTTTTCCTTACTGCCGCCGTGGAGGAGATTACCTCGCTGTACAGTGGAAAAGCAACCGCTGCGAAATAATCCCAACACGTTAGCTCCATGCCGCCTCTCTGGCGTATTACGCAACAGCGCGGAAATTACAAAAATTCTTTTTCGGCAGCAACGTTACTTGGAGAACACTGCGCATATCGTATTGAACGGCCTCCCCTTTCTAACTTTAGCGTCACGGACGGAGAACTCGTAAAACTTCGAGTTTGCTCATTTCGAGCTCGGAACGAGAGGGGGCAGAGTAAGTGTAACAGGGCTACGCCCAGTTTCGTAATGTCGTAAAAATGCTGCGAGCTTTTCGAGAAGCACCGTAAGTGTGAAGCCACTTGAATGCAGCGGCGCGCTTAATATCACGATGTTCGTGCTGAAGCAATAGGACGCTGAAACACAATGTAACGGGCCGAATTTGATGCAAAAAAAAAAAAAAAAAGAAGGAAAGAAGAAAACGATTACGCGCCAACTTAGTGGACTTGCATTGTAAACAGTCCTCATTTTTTTTGCATATGAATGCTCCCATTCGAGGAAAACGGGCTTTGCATATATATTTTCTGCTTTCTTCCATTTGCAACGATTGCGAAACCATTTTGTGAACTGCTGAAGAAATATTAGTATTCTATAGCATCTCTTAGAAAATGTGATCTGCGATTTTATCATACAAATTAGCTATGTGTGCTATATATTATATTATATTATATATATATATATATATATATATATATATATATATATATATATATATATATATATATATATACACTGAAAGAGAATATTATTTAGGGTCGCGGCAACTCCCAGAACAAATACTGCACCTTGCCGCGCTTTAGTTGCTTGCGTTCGGTGTATATAGCAGATCACATATAGTAAAGGCGTGTTCAATACTGTATTTGCGTGGAGTGAGTTAACTCAGACTATTTTGATGCATCATCTATAGTATATACAAGTTTAATAGCTTTATGAGATGCGCGCATCGTGTCACAAAACTTTCATGCCTGTCTTATATATATATATATAATTTTTACCATTTTTTTACGAAACGTACTCAGAAAAGAGGCATTCACACTCATGCGAGACTAGACCCAACGGTTGAACTAACGCTTGCACAGGCAGGGGCAAGAAGAGAGACAGCAACCAGGCCCACATCGCGACAATATCACGTGCGGTGTGCACCCTTTTTCCACCAGTGGCCACGTAACTATACTAGCGCCACTTTTCATTTTGAGATCGTAAACAGACCTTATTTTCCGTTTGTGGTCGAGTGGGTACTCAGGAGACCAGTTCTCACAAGTAACGTTTGAACGGGTAGTTAATCATGCCCCGTAAGCAGTGGTTTGATTAGGCCGCGATATTTCTCGTATTTGAGGGTCAGGGAAGCCAATGCCGGCGTCCTCACCAAAGCGTGGTGCCTCACCACAGTTTCTCATTCCCACTGTTCTTCCACAGTGAAACCATGCACTCTTCCCTTCCTCTCGTGCTCAAACGAGACTTTTCGAGAAAACGAATTACTTGCGCCTTCTAAACCATGTCTGCCCGCGGCTAAGTTCTGCCACGGCAAACACGCGCGCAGAACACTGCGGCGTGTGGGATACACCAGGAGCGGTGAACGAACGTCCGTCCCAATGTTTTGCTCGGAGAACCCCACCCGCTTCAAACGGGAGATGGGGGAATAAAAAGAAACGGGAAGGGGAGGAACGACCTGTTTTTGCTGCTTCTCCTTTCGGGAGAGGAGTGCGCCAAGGCTGCACGCACCAGCACCACACGGCACGGGAAGACGGCTGCTGGCACCAGCGCCGCAGAGGCAATCGGATCGATGAGCTCAGATTCGGGCACTCCCGGTTCCCCTTCTCGGCACCCTCTCCACAACCCCCATGTCCGCACCGCACCCAGTGCAAGGCTAGCGAAAAAAATGCTGCTGCAGGCATCGGTTTCGGGAAGAGAGCGCGAGGAGAAGGCTCTAAGGGAGCTGGGGAAAGGGAAATAGGAAAGGGGGAGGTGCAGAGGCGCCGAAACCCGGGGACATTGAACCTCAGCGCTGGTCCTTGGCCCTGGCCGCACTTCTCCCTTCTGTTTCTTTAGCTGCAATTTCTCGGCAAAACATCGTTTCCCCCCTCCTTTGGCCCTCCATATCCCCAAGCGGTTGCGCTCGAAGAAAACCGCGTTTTTCCTTCCCCGTTGCCCCAACCTTTCTTCCCTTCTCCTCTTTCGTTCTCCCTCCCCAGCTTCCCTTTTCGGTGCATGGACCTATGTGCGGAATCGACCGCCATATAAGCGCCGATGTGTGCGAGTGTACTCTAAAAGCTCGCCAAATCGATGCCTTTCTCGGAGCTGGCGGCGAGCTTCTTCGGGGAGATTTTGGGATGAAACAGAAACACGGGGTTGTGGGAGAGGATAGAGGGAGGGGGGGGGGGGTTTCCAAAGAGAAAGTGAATCGAGCGCCTCGTACCACTGGCTTGCTGGACGGTTGTAACAGGATTAACGGCGCTTCCTTGTTGTGCTCCTTGACTGGCGTTGTTTACGTCCAATGAGCGTAGACACGCGACCTCTTCTTTCTTTTTCTTTTTCTTTTTGTTCCCGGGAACACGCGGTGACTGACCTGCGCGTTTGAATTCTGAACAGTCACGAAGGTCGATACGGGCTGCGCGCGCGCGTTGTTTATTCGTTCCAGGAAACTGCAAATGTTGAAGTTCCACGTTCACTCCCACCTTCTTCCCTTCCCTTACGGCGCGGTTCAGGTATCCACAGAGCAAGTGTGACAGATACTGCGCCATTCCCTTCCTGTGAACCAATTATTATTATTTATTTATTGAAGAGCTGGGCGACGAAAGCTAACGCGATCAAAACATGACATGGTTCAGTAAGGTTCAGCTGAAAAATGAAATGAGGTAAGCGACAGTGCCATTTGGCCTGTTTACTACTTCACACATGTTTTACGTTGTAAAGTGTAGTTCCGGAATCAATTCCATGCGATTCTCCCGGTAACATATAATCGAGGGTGCAACTCACACACAAAGAGAGGTAGAGAGGAAGGGCAAGTATGCACTTCGCACATTCGGGAGCAGAAAGTAAGATTTGTATTAGTTGTGAGCGTCTAGTAACATGACTGATATGATGACAAGTTGTTAGTATAAATGGGCTATCAATAATAAACGCTATAGGGTGTCCTCCAAGCTTTGCAGCGCTCTTGGCATTCATCTCCATCGAAAGAGAATAGACTTTATCCGCAGCTCTTCTGGGCCGCTGAGTTGGCAACGAGCTTGCCGCACGAAGACAGCTGGCCTTGCGGCTGGTCTGAGACGAGCCAAGCAGTCCATTAACTAAGAAGGGGTAAAGTGATTGTACGCTAATGGACATTGAAATATATAGTGAGAGAGGTTGGCGTAGTGGCGTAGAGCCTGGACACGAAGTTGTAGCCAGATGAGCCGCTGTACTAAGGCGTCAAGTTGAATCTGGTGGCGGTGATGGCCGAATGGTTTCAAGCGGAAACAAATGGTGCTTATTTTAATCGAATTCATTTTCTTTTTCTCAGTGCAGCGCGAGGTTGGGACAAACAAAGGGTATGCAGTAAAAAATGTAAGGGTTGCGTTTTCCCATCTCTTTTTCCGGAAGTTTTCGCTCGTCTGTCCGTCCACACGTAGAGAAGGCTCGAGAAAACATCACATATACGTGGAAAATTGTGTGTTTCAGGGAGATTCCAACCTCCGCCTTATAGGCTATAATATGGGTAGAGGCCGAACGCCAGAAGAAGCCGGCGTGAGCAGACAGCGCTCCTCCTGTTTTCATCTGGCATGCATGCTGTAGAAGCTTACTGAAATAGCACGTGGTCAATTACAAGGCATAAACAACGGCATCGTTCTTAAAGAACTGGCGTTAATTTCGTGCGCATGCGAAGAAAAAGAAGGATTTATATTTAATAGGAGAGTATACAGGAGGATATATATGGGAGGATTTATATTTATATAGGACAGTATAGGAGAGAACAAACAGGAGATACAGGTTATCCGTTACGAATGCACATGTGCACTCGGTGACCAAAGACGGATTCCTTGAAGATGTTCAAACTTTTTCACAGTGACACTGTATCTGCAAGAGAAGAACTCGCATGCGGTATGTATCTCCGATACGCCTTATCTACGGAGAGATTGATGGTAGTATGCGGCAAGGAATTTGAATTTCCGGTTTCAACCGGAAAGTAAAGAAATGATAATTGTGCGTTGAATTTTTTTTTCTATTATTATTCGGCTTTGCCGAAGGCAAATCAGTATCCCTGAGTTCGATGGCTCAGCTAGTGGGACATAGAGCGCCAGTTAAAGAAAGTCAGCAGAGTCAACGTACGTCAGTTAAAAACCATGGAGCGTGGCGAGGCAACCAGGCAATTGTAGTTGTATTTTATCTCAACTACCAGGTACACGTCCGGCTTATACCGAGTAGCACCGCGCCTTAACTCCAACACTCATAATCTCGTTCCCTTTAATTTTCAGTTAGGTACTTCACTGAAGCCTCAAAAATTCACTTAATGAATGAAGCCACGTTTCTGATGCAGGATTCACTTAAGTGTGTAGATCAATTTTCCAGTAAAATTAAGAAGTTTTACTTTAAATGGTGTCACATATACGCGTACATGTAATGTCATCCCGGCTAAGTTGCGAATATTATTATGCGGAATCGCGTACCAGTTGGGATCTCTTCGCAAGCGTTGAGCGTTGAGAGATTTCGCGGAGCCTTAAACTTGAAACGTGTTACTGCATAAGACCTCTATTCTTGACGCACTTCTTAGCGTTTTAGATGGGTTCTTGCCTCGCAAGCTGCTAGGTATGCTTATCAACTCGTTGTGGGGAAATAGCGGCGACCAGCGTCCTTTCTGGTAGTGTCGGTGCTGGGAAGGTATGAGGAGTTGTGATACCTCTTTTTGTTCGACACCCGGTAAAAAGACTGGCAGTGGTTGGTGATCAGTGTCAACATGACGTCACTAAAGATTGATTTTACCGCTCTTTTCAATCATCAGTTTAGGCGTGGGTGGCCGTTTGAGCAGGTCCACAACGTCACAGCACTCGTTCGCTCTAGCGGGTCTTAGGTTATCTGACGTCATGATTTTGCATGCCTCGCAGCGATTCAGTTCTCGTCTCTATAAGTTGCAACCGGTATCCGCTGCAGCATACACGGCATGACTCCATGCAATATAATGCTGATTCGGAAGCTTTGTGGTGTCATAGCTTAAGCGTGCAGTGTAAGAAAGGTTTCAGGCCCCTCGATGATTTGTGAACAGCAGGTGGTGGAAGAATGGGCCGTAATCATAAAGCTCTGCAATGACCCTGCAGTGTAGCTATAACGGCAGTACGGCAGCGGAAGATTTAATTCAAATATGGGACCAAAAACGAGATATTTATATGTCGCGACCTTAAACACGCCTCTTTCGATCTTCATGCTTAACGGCAACTGTTTAGCACCTTTGTTCTGTGAGCCCTGAGTTTTATCACGTTACGTTTCAGGTACTCCTTGAGCGTTATCGCAAAAAACTTATGTGCATCGCCGAGGCCACCTTACTGGAGCACCGAACAGCGTATAATTTCTCGCGATTTTTTTCTTCTTTTTTCGTTTGCCTCCCAGGGTCTGGCGCCACGGTTAGTGAAGCATGAAGAAGCAGCCAAGAACGTCTTCGATTTCGTCACGAGCGACTATCGACCCGGACTCAACTTTTGCCGTTTGGGCAACCCTGCCACCCGGATGCTGCGGTCCTAGATCCTGTGGTAAGTGACCTATGCGACACAGGGCGCTTTGAACGAGGAACTTAGTGTTGCAAGCATTCACGTGGACAAATGCGGATGCTCTCTGGAATAATATCTTCCTTTTAATGCAGAAGGTAAATTAACGCGACTAGCAAGCAGTGGTCCACTACGCACTTTTGGTATGTGCAGCGTCAGAAAAAAAAATAATAAAGAGGTACCCTGCCTGCACTGTAGTAATATACTGCCGCAGGTGTTTTATATTTTCTGACAGTGTGTTCGTTTGACGATGATGATGTATTAGAAGAAGAATAGAAAAGGAGCTATGCGAAAGGACCAAGCGCCTGATTTTCCTTCATGAGCATTAAATGCACTGGCCGGTGCCCCCTCCTAACTTAGGCGGCGCATGCACGCACGCACGCACGCACGCACGCACGCACGCACGCACGCACACACACACACACACACACACACACACACACACACACACACACACACACACACACACACACACACACACACACACACACACACACACACACACGCACACGCACACGCACACGCACACGCACACGCACACGCACACGCACACACACAAGCACACACACACACTTTCTCAAGCCAGCTATCATCTTTTCCTATCAATGAGCACCAATCGCACTTAGTATCCACTGGAACTTTTTCATGAGTCTGAAAGACCTGGCATCACTGGTGAATACATGCTAGTGTACGCCGCTCGCATAGTTTCGGTTACGCATGCCTACGGTGCTCAAGCCTAATCTTTCGTGATTTTGTTTTTTCGCTGTCTGTAACGGCCAAGGCTCCTGGGCTTACAATACTCTCTCGGTTATATTCTTATTCCTGGCCACCCTCCTCATCCGAAATACCCCCAACCCCGCAAGACAAAGCAGTACTGCAGTGAGTGCCCTTCAGTAGCTCGTGTTCTGCATTAGCTAGGGCCATTTAATAGAGCGGATTTCCCAAGCTCGCCCCCTCACCTGATACTGCTGAATGTACGGTTATGATTTTTTTTCCTTATCAAGCGGAATCAGCCCACAGAGAGAGAGAGAGAGAGAGAGATATTTTAATGGCAACAGGAGATGTCTGCCTGGTGGTAAGCCTAGCATGCCACTCCTGATGAGGGTTGAGGGATGAGGGTGACAGAGTGTGGGAGGGGAAGGGGAAATAAATGAGAAAAAAAGAGAATTGGTGTCGCACACTTTCACACGCACATAAGCACACACAGATGAGTTTTAAAGGGTATTGATCAACCCTGTGCCCTTAAGAAAAGTTAACTTTCACACGCACATAATCACACACAGATGAGTTTTAAACTTTATGCTCTTGATATCTCCATGATCTCTGCTGATCTGTCAGCTTCAACAACCTGGTCTGTGGACATCGAGACTCATGGCAGCGATCACCTACCTACATATATTGAGGTTTGTGGCTTTTCTCTCGCCTCTCAGCGGCATAAAGTTCGCTACACGAACTGGGAAGCTTTCGCTGATGCCGTAGAAAAGCAGGATCTGTCAAACTTAAATTATGACTCCTTCATTGCTGCAGTAGCACATGCTCAAACATTGCACACGAGAGTCCTCCACCTGCCAAAAGTGTACTCAGCTGTTGACGCCGAATATGAAAAACTGAGAGATGAGATGATGCACAGATGAGATATCAGCCCACAGGTATATAACCTCGACGATCAGCCAACGACATGCGCTTCCTCCTCTATTCAGCTTCAAACCTAAGCCTTGCGCACTGAGCTGCGAAGTTGTCACCACATGAAAAGATCAAGAAGGGCGGAGGCCGAGTTCACACATGCGCAGTATAATATCCATCCGCTGCATGTACTTGAAAGCGAATACATAGTGTGCACTCGTGTGCTTTCCTGACTCCGGCGTGAAAGCACACGCGAACGAAGCATTTCGAAGCGAACGACCCCGCTTCAGTTGCTGCTCTTCCGTGGCTGCGGTGAGGGGAAGTGGCAGCGAAGGGCGAGGCAGGCAACCTTCAATCAAGATGCTACCGTGCAAGCGCATGAACGTGGGCGTCACGGACAGGCGTATATATGCATGATCGACAGCTACGCGGTGCCGTGCGGCCGAGGTCGCTGCTCGTGTGTGTTTATGTGGCGGACGAGAGACACCGCTGCCAAGTGTCTTGGCTTGGCCTAGCCTGGCCTAGCAACAATAACTGCCTTTGAGCGGCTCTGGTTTGCCGGTTTGCTACCTTTTTCTTTTTCTTGTGTCGATGCAACGCGAGGCCGGTCGTTACATATGTGGCGCGCGGTGAGCTGAGTCATACTTCGAAGCCGGTCTGGGAGAGACGTGTCGCGAGCGTGTCTCGATCCTTCTCCTTGCCAAGTGTCAACTCGAGGTGTCTTTCTCAAGGCGCGTAATTTGTCAGCATTCTCTTAATGAAGCCGAGTGCTTGTTTAGATGTCGTCACAGATCTGCGTGTGGCTCGGTTTTCTTTCTTTCACTCGGTCGTTTTATTGTTCTTTTTTTTTTATTTAGTCCTCGAATAGTGTGAACAAACGACATCAATTAAGTCTGCGACGTATATCGCAGGTGCAGCGAGTTTGGAAAGTTTCAGACCAAGCGTTTTTGTTGTCACAAGTGCCAACCCTGCGTATGTGCTTACATAGCGTCTGCGCGGTGCTCCAGAAAGATGCTCTGAATTCGGCAACAACTGTGGCACCGTAGACCAGGGTACTGCTACTGGGATTGACACGCATAAATTCGCCCCAGTCGCTTTCGGACGTTCAACCTTATAACACAAACCAAACTGATGATGCATTTCTATGCAGACGTTGGCATACGACGTACGGATACAGCAGTCAACCATACTACACTCAGTCTTTCACCCCCTCTCTTCTCCAAAAACAAAATTCATCGCACAGCACACGGAAACGAAGAGAAAAAAATGAAGAGGCGTCCATGTGCTGTGCGATGTCAGCGCACGTTAAAGATCCCCAGGTGGTCGAAATCACTCCGCAATCCTCCACTACTGCTCCTCTTTTTCTCTATCCACTTTCCCTCCCACCTTCCTCCCTTCACTTACGGTGCGGTTCAGGTGTCCACAGAAACAAGTGTGACAGATACTGCGCCCATCACTTCATATGAACCAATTATACATATAATCATTGTGTAATTGGACAATCAATTTCATCAATCACGATCGTGTAATTAATGATGATGTCGACGACAACGACGATGGCTATGAGGGTGATATCGTGTTCGTGTTGTCGTTGATGATGGTGACTGTCAGGGTAATTATGATGTCGTGTAAATAGCACGGCATCTGTGAGTCATTCGGAGGTCGTGCCTGCCATTGCCGCTCAGCTGCACACAGACGTGCAGTACACATGATATAGGCAACGAGAGGCAACCCCTGGCGCCGCCAGCTACTCTCCGCGCAGCCGCGACCGGGCGTAAACAAGCATAAGGTCGGCTCGGCGCCTCTTCCCATGCGGATGTGTGCACATGCGGCGCCATAGCAAGAGCTTCGTCGTCGACTGCCGTTGACTGCGCGCGTCTATGAATGCATTAGCGCAAGCCAGTGAGCGTCATTTTCGCTTTCGGTTCGGCGCCTCTGTTGTTTCCGCCGCCGCCGTGATCAGCTGGTAACGCGTTGCCTGCCCACGTGAGTGTATGTGTACGTGCCCGGTCGCTCGCCCGCAAGGTTGTTTCGCATCGTGCGCACACTACACACGGATAGAGAGAGAGAAAGAAAAGGGGCAGGGCGACCGATATATATGCCCGGGGCTCGCGTGACACCGCTTTTGGCACCGGTGACCTGATGGCGCTACCTAGACTGCCGCCTCGCGGCGGAATAATAATACGTAATATTAATAATTGGTTCACAGGAAGGCAAAGGCGCAGTATCTGTCACACATTTCTGCGGGCACCTGAACTGCGTCGTAAGGGGAAAAAGGAAGGTGGGAGAGAAAGTGGAAAGAAAGAATAAGGAGCTGTAGTGGAGCCATCATCATCAGCAGCAGCATGACTATATCCACTGCAGGGCTATATTCTAGGCACTATAGCAGGGCGAAGGCCACTCCCATATTTCTCCAAATAAGCTGGTACTGTGCTAGCTGCATCCACTTGACCCCTGCGAACTTCTTAACCTCATCTGCCCACCTGATTTTCTGCCGCCCCCTGCTAATGGAGCGCTACGGAGTAATTGGGGATCTTTAACGTGCGCTGACATCGCCCAGCACACGGACGCCTCTTCGTTTCGCCTCCATCGAAACGCAGCCGCCGGCGGTCGGGATCGAACCCGGGTACTCCGGCACAGTAGACGGACGTCTTGAACACTGCGCCACCGCTACAATGAACTAGATTCTAGTTCTCTGTAGCCACCGCGGCAGGGCGCCTCATGGCTGAAAGAGTAGCTGGGACACCAATCTGGTGTCCACCCGTTACAAAGGGGCTAGCACTATCATCATCATCATCACCAGGTGAATTTCTGCAGGATACACTGCATTTCCTGTCTGGTACAAGTGAACGCAAATGCTAATGTTTCCCGTGGAAAAGGAAAGTGCAGCAAATGCTGCACTCTCTGGGATGGACACCTGAAAAATTCTGTCTGATGAAATTAAGCGGGGCAGTACGATTAGGCGGAGGAACCCTAGTGAAGAACCTCCGGTTTTATTTCCACCATCCGGTGCTCTTTAACGCGCGCTAACACCTCACACCAGATGAAAGTTCGTGCACATCGCGTATACTTCTAAATGAAGTCGTCGTAGGCGCGCTGTCCTAGTGCTCAACAGCTGCAGAACCCTTGAAAGCTGCCTTTGGACGCTGCAACAGGTGTTCGTGAAATAAGTGATGCCGTAAGGAGGTAGAACAATGTCGTGATTATTGCTTTCTGAGAATCGGCATCGCACTATAGGGGATGTCCCTAATCTGATAGGGGATTTCCTGAAGACCGTTCCGGCTAATTACCTCTCGTTGAAAAGAGGACAACTAACGGCAGCGTTCTTGCACTGTATATACTGACATGTTACTTAGCGGATATCTGCAATTAGTAATTACACAGCTCATGTGCCTGTTGGGTGGTATCACAGACACGGAAGTTCTGTGTAGAGCAATTAACGCGTCCCGGGTTCCGCTAGCACAAGCACATGCGGTTGCAGAACGATGCAATAGAGGCTTTACAAAAGTTAGCGCCATCTAGTGAAAGAAACAGAAACTGTGCACGGCGGCCATGTTTTGCTCAGTCCGCCCGCGCCTCCCATCGAGTACGCTGTCAACGTGCGCCGTCGTAGAACCCGTGCGTGCACCGAAAGGTGCATTAGTATGCTCACAAGCGATTGTTTCATTTTTTAACATCACAGCAGTCGCTGTTAGCTCCAAGCTCTATTCGGAATGATGCCAGCATGTTGTTGCGTGCCCTTCTGCGGCCAGCTCACCATCATAGACGCGCGCGGAATCAAGGTATAGGCGTGTATGCGACCGTTCGTTTGCAGTCCTAATCGGCTTTACAAGAGTCACTTGCATCATGTAAAGCATTACTGCACGTCTCTCTGACTGGGAACTAGCTCACAGAATGTGCTACTACCTAAAACAGCAAGGTTAATTGTTTTGCGCGCTATGGAGCCTTGTGAACTTGAAGTTTAAACTTATGCTGCGATGGAGGACACGGGAGAAGAAGCAATGCATGTGTAACGAATGCTATTGTGCAAATACGTTCTTTGAAACATTTTGTACGTAGGTTACATTTACCATTGTGCATTTGATTTAAGACACGGGCATGATTACCGAAACTACTTTTCACAGTCGTACGAAATGGTAGTGCTTGGTGCAGAGAGCAATACGGTTGTCTAGTGCGCCCGAGGTGCGTGTTTCACGCTGCAAAAGCAAGCGGCTGCCAAACCCGCGGCGTCTAGAAAAGCAGGAAAAGATGACATCCCACTAGTGTGTTGTAACATGCTCAGGTACAGCCCGTTTCGACCGGTCCACGTCCAGAGCGCGCAGCTCAGGTTTTATACCTGCCAGCGCGGCCGATAAAATAACGAAGCGTGCGCTTCACTTTTGTGTTTTTTCGAGTCACCCGATGGATCGCTAATTCACAGCTACCTGAAATTCACTGGAATTTTTAAATATGTCGATTTCTTGTTTATTTCCTCTGTCAGAAAGTAAACATTTGAAGCCGTAATCTCATATGAAAGCGCTAACATTGGAAGCTTCGAGGAACTCGGGGGAGGAAGAACTCGTCTGAAACGAAAAGAAATTTGAAAAGTCAACTCACATTACTGCGAAGTTTGGTTTGGTTTGTGGGGTTTAACGTCCCAAAGCGACTCAGGCTATGAGAGACACCGTAGTGGAGGACTCCGGAAATTTCGACCACCTGGGGTTCTTTAACGTGCACTGACATCGCACAGCACACGGGCGCCTTGCTTTTCGCCTCCATCGAAAAGCGGCCGCCGAGGCCGGGATTCGATCCCGCGTCCTTGGGAACAGCGGTCGAGCGCCCTAACCACTGCGCCACCCCGGCGGGGTATTTTGTTTGTGCTTTGTGCAACTGGCTGTGTTCATAAAATCAGATTTATATTATATCATATCGTTATAGAAAAATTAGGGGGTCACTTAAGCTCCGCCGTTAAAGGTATAACGCGATAGTGTCTCTCTCTCATACATACACACACACGCACGATGTTTTTTTCTTCGCGTGTTATAATTTAGCTTTTTTATTTATTTATTTATTTTATTTACCAAATACTGCAGGCCCTAACTGGGCCCTAGCAGGAGGGGCGAAAAGAATACAATGCAGTGAAATATGAATTCATCAAAAGTAACATACCACACACAAGTGTAGTAGGTTATATGTTGTTATGTATGTTATATTTCTATGTTATGTATGCTATGTTATATTTCTATCATTTATTTATTTTTATTTTATTTGACGTTTTATATTTTTATACACCAATACGCATGCGTCAGCAACAATCGGTTTTCCATTCTGAGCAATTTGACACTTTTGAACACATTTTTCAATTATTTCAATTAATCAATTACAAATTCTAAATTTTCTTCCGTAGCATCACCAAGCACTCGTTTTTCATTCTGACACCTTTAAACCCTTACTTTCCAATTTTTCCTTTTTTCGTTTTTTTATTTCATCAATTAATTACAAAGATTTTATTAACTCGTCATCGCCCATCGCACACCAATCAATATTCAATCACTGGAAGCACAAATTACCATGGCACATTTTTTTTACGCAGCCCCCGATTATTTCCGAGACTAATGCTAACTACTGCGTCGACGGCATGGGAAGGAAAGTGCTAAGCGCCAGTCCAACTTACGTCAAATTACGCATGATCCTTTTATCATAAAATAAAATGCATCCTCGCTCATTTTACCTACCAAGTATCTTCCAGTGGGATGAGCGACGGTGATTGCGCAAACCAAGCAAACAAACTCGCGATGATCTCTCATAGGCATTTAAGTAAACAGCAAAGGCGCACAGACAAAAAAAAATCCACATTACAGAACTCTGGATACTTTACCTGGATAGGGATGACGCTGCGGATTGCCGAGGGAGGAGCGGGGGGGGGGGCATGCACGACTCGTAGAGCAATTTGTAACTGCGCCTGGCAGCGCAGCCGGTGGGCCCCGCCAGGTCTCGGCTGTCAAAATACGCTTCTAGGCGTCTCTAACAGAAACCGCCAGGGACCGAACAGAGGTCCAAGCACAGCACTCTAGGTTAAAACGTGAAAAGCGCGAACAGAACGGCGAGCGCTGACGGATGGACACGAAGCGAACGGATGGAGCGAACAAAATATGGCGGCCAGCGCGGGATCAAGGTGCCGCTCACGGTTGCCAGACGTACTTTTGTAAACCCTCTATTGTATTGAGCTTACCGGAATCAACGGATACGTTACAGCGTGCCAACCGTAGAAAGCATGTTTGGAGATATATTGATACGATCTTTATAGAAGCTCCTTTTATCCGCTCAATTACTTTTGCGCGTCTTTAAATAACTCGCATTTATCCATTCTCAGAAGCTTACAACATTTTACAGACTATGGTTTGATATTTAATATCCAGCTTATGACAAGCAGAGCGAGAGCTGCTGTATTTAATTTGTATAATTCTTCCATCTTATAACACTACAAAACCACTTGCGCTTCCTTAATCTCTCCAGCTCTTCAACCTTGCTTCAGAAAGAAAACGCAGAGAAAAGCCCTAACGACTTGACAAACGCTACCTCACCTGACCGATAGCAACTAGCATAGAAACAGCCCAAGTAGCACAAAATGGGCTATGACGTAGGGGTCCGCTTTGGGCCCGTGGGGGCAGCCCATACGGGCCCCATGCGGGATTTGCAATACGTACCCAGAGGGGGCCCGCGTGGGCTGCCCAATTTTGCCGCGATTGGTCCCAATCTGTATCTGTGTGGGTAGCCCAAATAGGGCTGTCCGCATTCAGCCCAGATAGCTGAATATGGGCAGCATACCAAAATTCGTTTACACAAACGCTCTACAAACGATATGGACCAGATAGCAGAAAGTCCAGCAAGGGCTAGACAAGGTTCATCAATAATAATAATAATAAATATAATAATAATAATAATAATAATAATAATAATAATAATAATAATAATAATAATAATAATAATAATAATAATAATAATTGGTTCAGAGGAAAGGAAAGGCGCTGTATCGGTCACACTTCTTCTGTGGACACCTGAACCGCGCCGTGAGGAAAGGGAGCAATGTGGAAGAGAAAGCAAAGAGAGAGAAAGGGGGGCCGTAGTGGAGGGCTCCGGAGTAAATTCGACCACCTGGGGATCTTTAACGTGCACTGACATCGGTCCGCACTGCACACTGACGCCACTTCGTTTCGCCTCCATCGAAACGCAGTCGATTCATTCTGTGATCCCATGATCCCATATAACCCCTAAGCAAACACCTGAACTTACAGCTCCTGCCACCTCGGTCATGCCTAGGGGTCTCGTGACGTCATACAACCGGCAGACCAATCAGAGCTCGGCGATGTCACCTGTCAACAACTACCTTTCAGTCAGAGGCATGCTTTTGATTTCTCATTCGCAAAGCCAACGCTAAAAGTTAAATTGGTTCACAGGAAGGGAAAAGCGCAGTAACTGTCCCACTTGCTCTGTGGACACCCGAACCGCGCCGTAAGGGAAGGGAGGAGGGTGGGAATGAAAGTGGAAAGAGAGAAAGAGGAGCCGTAGTGGAGGGCTACGGAGTAATTTCGACCACCTGGGGATCTTTAACGTGCGCTGACATCGCACAGCACACGACGCCTCTTCGTGAGATGTCAGCGCACGTTAAAGATCCCCAGGTGGTCGAAATTACTCCGTAGCCCTCCACTACGGCTCCTCTTTCTCTCTTTCCACTTTCATGTCAGCGCACGTTAAAGATCCCCAGGTGGTCGAAATTACTCCGTAGCCCTCCACTACGGCTCCTCTTTCTCTCTTTCCACTTTCATTCCCACCCTCCTCCCTTCCCTTACGGCGCGGTTCGGGTGTCCACAGAGCAAGTGGGACAGTTACTGCGCTTTTCCCTTCCTGTGAACCAATTTAACTTTTAGCGTTGGCTTTGCGAGTGAGAAATCAAAAGCATGCCTCTGACTGAAAGGTAGTTGTTGACAGGTGACATCGCCGAGCTCTGATTGGTCTGCCGGTTGTATGACGTCACGAGACCCCTAGGCATGACCGAGGTGGCAGGAGCTGCAAGTTCAGGTGTTTGCTTAGGGGGTTATATGGGATCATGGGATCACAGAATGAATCGACTGCGTTTCGATGGAGGCGAAACGAAGTGGCGTCAGTGTGCAGTGCGGACCGATGTCAGTGCACGTTAAAGATCCCCAGGTGGTCGAATTTACTCCGGAGCCCTCCACTACGGCCCCCCTTTCTCTCTCTTTGCTTTCTCTTCCACATTGCTACGCTGATACCGGATCTCTTGCAGAACGATGCCTTTCAACGCTGTCGCTTTAGTGTTCCCGACTAAGTCTGGCGACTCTCAATAGCTCTCAGTTGGTTTCACTGGCTAGGCCAGAAGACTCGCCGCTTTTTAAAAGCTTATAGTTACGTTTAGCTGGGACACCATTCTACAATCGTTCCTTATTAGAGGAACATCGATTATCTGCTCATCCTCCCTACATCTGGCGCAGCCGAATCACGGAAAATACTTGGCAATGTTCTTGACTGTTTCGGTTCTTATTTATGTGCTTTCTTTGTTTGATTATGGGGTTTAAGGTTCCAAAGCGACTCAGACTATAGAGACGCGCCGTAGTGGAGGGCGCCGGAAAATCCGACCACCAGCACATAGACGCCTTCCTTTTCGCCTCCATCCAAAAACGACCGCCGAGTCAGGGATTCGATCCAGAATCCTTGGGCACAAGAGTCGAGTGCCCTAATCACTGCACGACCGCGGCGGGGCTCTTATTTATTTCATATAGGCGGCGGTGCTTAATGCTTTGGATGAAACAGCAAGAAACTTTGATCATCATTTTGAGCCAGGTTGCGTAAACTGCAAGACAAATCAGATGATAATCACCTTTTCCATTCGTGCCTTGTCAACTGCGCGTCCTGCGCTTGTCGAAACCGCACTACCGGTGAAACATTATCTTATCTAATTTCCTTTAACTGCTTTGATCCTCGATGCCAATGCCCTTTGATCAACGCTTGTCGATGACGAATAATAATAATAATAATTGGTTCGCAGGAAGGGAAAGGCGCAGTATCTGTCACACTAACTATATGGACACCTGAACCGCGCCGTAAGGGAAGGGAGGAAAGTGGGAGTGAAAGTGGAAAGAGAAAGAGCCGTAGTGGAGGGCTTCGGAGTAATTTCGACCACCTGGGGATCTTTAACGTGCGCTGACATCGCACAGCACACGGACGCCACTTCGTTTCGCCTCCATCGAAACGCAGCCGCCGAGGTCGGGTTCGAACCCGGGTACTCCGGCACAGTAGTCGGGCGTCTTACCACTGCACTACCCCGGCGGGGCCTTGTTAATGGCACAAAACAAACAAACAAACAAACAAACAAACAAATATTGAGTTCCCAATGACAACACCGTGTTGAGTGGTTCATGCTGTGCTTATTACGGGCGGCCGGGAGTATCTTTTGATTGGTTGGTTTGGTTTGGTTTGTGGGGTTTAACGTCCCAAAGCAACTCAGGCTATGAGAGACGCCATAGTGGAGGACCGGAAATTTCGACCAGCTGGGGTTCTTTAACGTGCACTGACATCTTTTGAGTCACAGAGATGGGGCGTTAAGCCTTCTTCAACGAAAATAAGCAGGTAAATAAAAGCAGGAGCGCCGACTTGTGGCACGGCACGTGCATTGACGTTGTAGCAGAAGCGATTGCGAATGCAGATGCACGCGTTCACGTCTGCTGAAAGACACATGCGTCGCCAGTTCGGAAAGACCTGACGCAGATCATTTGCGCATAGATGTTTCCGTGGTCCCTGCATGCCAAGGAGATGAGCACAGCTACAAGCAGGTGAGAAGGCACATGGCTGCCGTCGTTCGCCTGTGTGGAAAGCCGCGAAGCAACGTCGTGGATTTCGAAGTGAATGCACACGCTGTGCTGGGCGCAAATACAGGGACACACTGTGACGCAGGAGTTGCTTGTAAGTATGAACGAAAGAGGAGGACACGGAGATTGATTGATTTATAGGAAGAGAAAGGCGCGGTAACTGTCTCACGTTTTCTGTGGACACCTCAACAGCGCCGTGACGGAAGGGATGAAGGGAGTGAAAGTGGACAGATAGAAAGAGGAGCCGTAGTGGAGGGCTACGGAGTAATTTCGACCACCTGGGGATCTTTAACGTGCGCTGACATCGCACAGCACACGGACGCTTCTTCGTTTCGCCTCCATTGAAACGCAGCCGCCGAGGTCGGGTTCGAAGAGGGAAGTGTGGAAAGGTTATCTAAAGGACAAGAAGGCAACTTTTTACACTGCACTGAGGGGAGCGGTCAGGGTTGAGGGCTGTCATTGCGCACAGGTCACATATGCGCACTAAAGAAACGAGGCAGTGCCTAACCGGCCTTCATCGCTGGCGGCGGTCATCACGAACACTGTCCAAAAACCAACGTCTCCGCCAGCTGGCGTGGATCAAGACGCTCCTGCGCACAGTATATGAAGGAATATCTTCAGCACTGTATCCGGTGCATGCGTATACAGATACGGAGCTGCGGTTTTATTGAACCTGAAGACAGCGCATGTGTAATATGGTTATCAGACAGACCATCGTGACATAGACCAGCACAGGCAATGACGCGGACATACATATGAGCACAGATGCGGGCATGAGCGTAAACGTCGGCATACCAGCAAACAAGGGGGTAAACAAAAACCTTGACACATCATCATAGTCACAGGTGATCACGAGAACATGAACATGGGTACAAACACGGACATGGTCATCGCTGCGATCATGGAGACCTGAATAGTCTACGTCCTCCTCCATGATCGCTCCATGATGGACGTATAGCCTGAATGGTCTACATCCTTAATTCTCCATGAGCATGCTACGTATAGACCTCAAGCACAGGCAGGTACATTGCAATGAATAAAGCACGCAAATATTGAGAGTAAATTACTGCCTAAATTATTTACAGATACAAGAGCTCGATAGAAAGGATGTCTGGGTCGCTAAAGGACTGATGCAAAGGCGCAATGCAAAGAGCCAGAAGCGAGGATAACACGGTCACACTGTTGCCCCGTGAGCAGATTAAGCCTTTCTCGTATACTGAGGCGTACGACCAGCCGCCACGCAGGCTTCGCTCGCGCGCAAAAGGCGTCACGAACAAGCTGTGTCCAATTTTCCGCCGCGTGCGAAGGAGCCAACTTCTTGGGCACGCGCGTCGCGCATGCATTTCAGGCTTGAGGCAACCGGCTTCCGGTCGTCGCCGTGCCCTTACGACGCCGGAGCGCCTTGAAGTCCGGGACGACCTCGCCAGTGAGCTTATACATACATGCACACATTGACGGGCTTCGAAACGCCCGCGCACCTGCCTTTAGCCGGCTGAATGGTTCGCAGAGAGATAAACATATGATATGCCTGTGTTTAGACGATAAAGCATGAAACGCATTCGAACATGTGACGCAAAGGGTTCAGACCAGAGCCAAAAAAAAGAAATAATTGAATGCAAGAAAGGTAGGTTACGTTGAACGACAAAGTTAAATGCATGCAG
Source organism: Amblyomma maculatum (assembly GCF_055883805.1). Taxonomy (NCBI): domain Eukaryota; kingdom Metazoa; phylum Arthropoda; class Arachnida; order Ixodida; family Ixodidae; genus Amblyomma; species Amblyomma maculatum. The sequence continues at coordinate 67,587,050 of NC_139352.1, read as the reverse complement.
CCCAGTGAGGAATAATATCACACACGAAAAGTAGTTTCGCCTTCTTGTGGTTCTAATGGCAGCTAACAATTTTGTCGCAATTGATAAAACCTGAGACGCGGCCAGCTCACCGTGTCTCACATATTTGCAATTGTGCACCTGCGTTTTGACGAAGATATAAAAACAAGTACTGATATAATGAATAGCTTACTACAATTTGAAACCGTGACGACAGGCATAAAAGAGAAAAGTAAACTTAAACACCTCAGAGAGAGCCATGACAGGCGCAGGGTGCCTGCAGCTATGCTTTGGATACAGAAGTGAAGAAATACAGAAAATGGAGGGGGAGGGGGGGGGGAGATGAGCGAGTTTTCACGCAGACGCACGCAGTGTGGTGGAAATAGAAACAGAACGCAAACAAGTGGTTAAAATGCCAGACGGAGTGTACTATACGGACAACATGACGACTATTTCCTAACATTCTTCTTCAATTAATTGTACCAACCGCCTATGAAAATGTACTCTTCACTGATCAAGTGCCACCTGGAGTGAGACAGTGATCATTTTATTCCCTGCCACTAGGAAACGAGTACGAACACAGTTTTTGTATGCGCTGCAGTCTTCAGGTCATAACATGTAGTCACCAATAGTGAACAACCCAAGCACAATTACCACAGTGTCTCAAATATTACAGCATGCACCGCTTGTAAGGAGGTGGCAGATGCGTAGCTCGCCATCGCCCATCGACAGCCCGTTGTGCCCTAAGCTGTGCGCGCTGAGCAATTTCACTTTTATTTCCTTTCTCTTTGCCCAGAGTAATTTATGTCTCCCGCGGTCCTTTAGGGGCGCGGGAAGTTTCCTTTAATGTGATTCAACTACGTGCTGTCTCAGTGAAGTGAGGTGACTGCTTCAAGAGAGTCACTTGTGCGGCGTGTGTGGTACGACATGGTTTTAATGTGAAATAATCTTTTGCCAGTTGCTTCAAAACCTCAACCATGACGCTGTTAACATTCTGCATACATTATGTCAGAAGATTTGGACAACCCTGCAGTGGCCACAGGATTGGAGGAGGTCAGTTTACATCCCCATTCCAAAGAAAGGCAGTGCCAAAGATTGTTCCAACTACCGCACGATCGCGCTTATTTCGCATGCTAGCAAGGTGATGTTGAAAATCCTCCAAGGTAGGCTGCAGCAGTATATGGATCGGGAGCTTCCGGACGCGCAAGCTGGGTTTCGCAAGGGCAGAGGAACTAGAGACCAAATTGCCAACCTTCGCTGGATCATAGAAAAAGCAAGAGAGTTCAAGAAACCCATCTACTTCTTATGCGAAAGCGTTTGACTGCGTAGATCACAGCAGATTGTGGCAAGCTCTCCAAGAGATGGGAGTTCCAATTCACCTCATCTGTCTCCTCAGGAACCTGTATGAAGGGCAAGAGGCCACAGTCAGAACTGGGCATGGTCTTACTGATCGGTTTCCGATTGAGAAAGGAGTGAGGCAAGGCTGCATACTGTCGCCCTGCCTATTTAACCTATATGCAGAGTGCATCATGAGGAAGGCCGGTCTGGACGAGTCTTCAGCTGGAGTGAAGATTGCTGGAAAACGTATCAACAACCTTAGATATGCGGATGATACCACTTTAATGGCAGAAAGTGAAGTGGAACTCAAGAGACTTCTGATGCGCGTACAAGAAGAGAGTGAGAAGTTTGGGCTTAAACTGAACATTAAAAAGACAAAGGTCATGGTGTCTTGCCCTATCAAGTCCTGGAGCATCAAGGGACAAGAAGTGGAGGCGGTGACAGATTTTCCCTTCTTGGGCTCCAAGATTACCTCGGAAGGAGACTGTAGCCATGAAATTAGGAGACGCCTGCTTCTGGGAAAGAGAGCAATGGTTAGCCTTGACTGCCTAGTTAAGAGCAGAGACATTAGTCTGCCAACCAAGATCCGTATAACTCGTGCTATAGTATTTCCAGTTGTGATGTATGGATGCGAGAGTTGGACTGTGAAAAAGGCTGACCGCCGAAGAATTGACGCGTTTGAATTGTGGTGCTGGCGAAGACTCTTGAGAGTTCCTTGGACTGCCAGAAGATCAAATCAGTCGATATTGTCCACCATAAACCCTCACTGCTCATTGGAGGGTCAAATTCTAAAGTTAAAACTCAGCTACTTTGGTCATCTGATGAGAAGAGAGGAGTCTCTGGAGAAAGATTTGATGTTGGGAAAGGTTGAGGGTCGCCGGAGAAGGGGTAGGCAGCGAACGCGATGGTTAGATGGCATCCTCGAGGCACTGCAGATGAAGTTATGTGATGTTAGGAAGATAGTGAAAGACCGGAAAGCGTGGCTTGACATGGTCCATAGGGTCACGAAGAGTCGGACGCGACTGAACGACTGAACTGTAATCTTTTGCCACATGACTGACGTCCTCAAAAGGTGTCACCAGAGCGTGCTCTCATGAAATAAGATGTAAAGAATAAAACCTTTCCATGCCAGGAATCGAACCAAAATCCTTCCTTATCGCAGGCGAGCGCGCCATACGTCGTCTTTTTTTTTTTTTTCCTTGTGGCACACCATACACCGACTTCCTGCGAACTTGTCGATAATTCTCCTTGTCAAGCAAAAGCAGGCTAAATGACGTTGAGGGACACAAAATAAAACCAAGTAAAAATAAAAACCGCCATTGCCATGAGGGCATAATTATTATTTTTTTTTTTTTCACGTTGGTTTTAGAACAGATTTATCTGATACTTTTGAGATAGCGTAGGCCTTAAAATTTGTTTGTTTGTAATCGACCGCTAGTACATTCGGTCGAAGAGTTATTTTCTGATACGAGCAATAAAACGATGCAGACAGTCCGAGGTAGAATATGTTTGGGCAGCATTACTCCATCTTTAAGAAACACTTTTTTACTAAGTTACTCACCCTCTTTTTCAACTTGTAGCAGAAAATTACACCAGTGGATCTGTGTTTTGGATCGCCCTACTATCGTAACTGCTTGCCGATTCCCCTCTAATTGGCAGGCAACTCTTATATTTTATTGTTTTGTCTTAACTCTTCATTGTTCGAACCGGCGTAGTTTACTGTGCAGACAGCGCTCCAGACAGCCACGCAGACGGAATATTGTGCCAGTTACATCTTCGTAACCTAGTGTTTCAAGCCTTTCCGCCTCCCTGCTTAACTATACCTTTCAGTAATCATACAAATTCGAAAGGAGTTTTTCAAGACAAGGGAGTTCCATTAACTCACCAGCCCGTACTTACGCCTTCGTCTTCGCGCTTTCTGAATACTCTGTGCTCGTCACTTCGTATAGTTAACAATTGTTTCCTTGTATTGAGAGTACGATTGTTACCAAGGGCGCGGAATCGAATCCCGGCCTCGGCGGCCGCTTTTCGATGGTGGCGAGAAGCAAGGCGCCCGTGTGTGCGATGTCAGTGCACGTTAAAGAACCCCAGGTGGTCGAAATTTCCGGAGTCCTCCACTACGGCGTCTCTCATAGCCTGAGTTGCTTTGGGACGCTAAACCCCAGAAACCAAACCAAACCAAATCAGAGTACAATTAAATGGGGTTTTTTAAAGCCTTGCGCACTTGTTGACGCCGCGCGCCGTGTTCAAAAGCCCTATAACAATTGCATCTGAAACGTGCAAGCTCTCGTGCAGAGATTCGTTAAGCTTGAGTTAGAGACTCGCCCACGTTGAAGTAGTAACAAAATTGTTATGCTTCCTTTCCCGAACCATTCATCCCGATGACTTCTCGCGCAGTGATCGATCAGGTGACCTTGACTCGCGAAGCGTGAAATACGCGGCAATGGACCAGCTCAACAAAGACTCTTTTGCTATGTTAAAGGGGATATATATTTACGTGGCTATAATAGCGCCGAGGAAACTATTTATTTATTTTGAAAGGGGTTTTACTGAGGGTTCAATAGGGAATATAGCCATCTGTAAGCGGCACGGCGAACAGCGCAAGAACACAGTCCGTCAAGGCACAAAACCAGCGAGCTCGAGCAGCGCAGCGGCACTTCGTCGTTCTCTTCCTTGTCTTCATGAATCCGCTCTTCGTTCACTACAATTGCCCTGGGAGCGAAGAGGAGCCACCCTGGCGACTTATGGCGAGGACAAGACGAGCGGGTCGTAGTACGTTTTGAGGCGGCTCACATGCACAGTTTCGCGGCCGCGATGACGCATGTCCGAAGAGGGAGTGAGTGGTTCCACGATATAATTTACAGGGGAGGTTTGGTGAACGATACGGTAGGGGCCGTGGCACTCAGTTCGATATTTCGATGACAATCCCGGTGGGGTGCCAGGAACCCACTCCGCTCTTCGTTCACTACAGTTCATTCATTCATTCATTCATTCATTCATTCATTCATTCATTCATTCATTCATTCATTCATTCATTCAAAATACCTTACATACCCCAGTTCGAAACATTGAGTAATGAGAGTAACAACTGTAATCTTACACAGACAAGAATTAAACATAAACTTAGACACCGATGAAGAGCAGAGACAGTAAAATGAATCACAATCGTCATCGAAAATGAATGAAAGGAATCTAAAAATACAGTTCATAACATCAAAACTTAACATGCGAAAATACAGCGCAGGAATGAAAAAGAAACTATAAAATGCAATTTAAGAAAGATGCTATAAAATACAGCGAAGAAATGTAATCGAACAAGGCAAACTGCGCAACTATACCAGTCAACTCGAAAAATAAAAGAACTTCCCGGCTTTTCGTTCTTCACCGCCGGACAGAAAGAGCTCACTGCCAGAAAGAATATAAAACTAGTGCCCAATATAAGACGTCACATCAGTCCGAACTGCAGCAGAGCCGCTACCCCTCAGCACCTATCCCTTGCTTTGCAGGCAGGATCCTTCGGGACGTCGACGCACGAGCTATGCCACTGTCATCGCATTGCTTTTGGCACCGTTCTTTTAAAGAGCTTTGTTTAGTTGACAAGGCCACCATTTTGGTTGTTGTATCGCTTTGTGCAACTGGTTCAAGCACGGTATAGAAGGTTAGCGCTAAATGAACAGAATGGTCCAGCGAGAACTATGGCAACGCCGAGAAGTTCTTACTGGAATCGTATAAGACGTATAGGTTATCTATGTGTCGCCACATTACTGTCTGGAAAGTACGGTAGGATCAGTGGCATCATCTATATATGAACTTGTTCACAAGAGTTTAATGAGCAGCTGTGTTGACATCTGCGTGTGCCCGATAAAATGATGCATGTGTAGCTGTCCGGCACCTATATGTTCGGCGTTTGCAGGTTCTTTTTGAGCTGGTGAACTGATGTGGGCAGGTACAGAAACAGTACATCGAGGAGCATAGACAAATAGTTAATTGAGACACCCTTGAAGATCGGAAAGTCCGAAGCAATGAAGACCAGGTTCTCCCCTCCTTTACGAGACGTATATATATACAAAGCAGAAATCGTCGCTCGTTAGAACAGAAAATTTCGAATCTATATACAAGGCAGAAATCGTCGCTCGTTAGAACAGAAAATTTCGAAGCTTTTCTGGGCCTGGCCATTCTGTAATCAGAGACATTCTTATGGTAACAAGAGAAACTTTTGTCTTAAGCAAAACGGCAACCGTAGCATTCAGCAGTCACTTGGGGTCCGAACACGGTCAGCTCTGTCATTTATTTATTTATATACCCTAAAGGCCCTTTCAGGCATTACATAGGGGGGGGGGGGGGGGGGGGGAGTCACATGAAAAAAGTTGGTTATAACAGGCACATAAGTAACAATTGCACTTAAGGATCAGAGAGGAGGAAAAGAAAGGGAAAAAAAAAAACAAGTCATTCAGGTCGCTATTTTTCCTTTTTTTTTTTATACAGTAGTTATATGACCTAAGCAATTTTACATGCTCTGAAGAAACGAGGTATGCGCGCGCTTAATACCAAGCAGTAGGCTGAAATGAACAAGAAATAACACAGCACTACACATCAAGGAAAAAAAGTAATGAGCATTGCAAAATATTATTAAGAATGTTAAGTCAGTTTAACATTCGATTCCCTCCAAAGCCGTGAGGAATGAATTATGGTCAGGTATGGTAGCGACATCTGCTGGCAAACTGTTCCATTGTGAAATAGCAAGTAGCACCATGTGAGTGATTCATAAAAGAGAATGGTTTGTTGCGAGAAAAGGATGACGAGAAATTTTGGTCGTACGATTTTGGCCGTGCATGCACTGTATTTTTCGAATTTAAAGAACTGTAGAAAGAAATAGGAAGAGCGAAAGGGACGATCACTTTAGAGGAGATCTATTCTGCCTGTTCTGTGTTCTCTAAAGTGATCGTCCCTTTTGCTCATCCTATTTCTTCGTCCAGTATGAACCAACTCGCCCAACAGCAAGTTCTAATTAATTAAAGAACTGTGTAAGTAATCTGTCGTTCCTATATCCGGCAACTAAGACCAAAAGCTCATAATGTTGCTCGCAGACAAATCGCCAGAGGAAGTTAAGTGGACTAGTGGGAGCACAGTAACATCACAAGTTGTGCTAGTTTGTGCGTATTCATTATTAATGAGTGCAATAAGACGGCGACAAAGGAAAAGACGAGAAATCAGCAGGCTCTAGTTGGATTGCGTTCGTCGTCGTCTTTTTGTGCTCATAAATTGTGAATGGCTCAGAGTGACTTCATATAGTTAAGAATTCAACACGACGACACAATGCTTTCATATTCATGCCCGGAAATCTCATTGGGCCTGAAAACATTGATGTAGATGGGTCATGCCATTCGTAATACCGAATTTTCGTATGAAAATGCGTTAGCTCTCATAAACAAATATCCGGTAGTGACGTCTAGTGGCAATGCCACCATTTGTTTTGATACCAAGCAAAGGATGGAGCATGCACACTTTACCATAAGCTGCAGCCGCGTCACGCGATTGGCTGGACCTTAGATTGTGACTTTGCTCAACGAAAACCTTTCGCTGCTGATTGCATACGGACTGGTGCATATTTAAGCGCGTGAAAGAAAATGTCACAGTGTTTGCAACTCTTCTGCCATGTGCACGCACATGCATTCGTTTTAGCGTTCTCTACCGCTCGGTGTACATATATATTTTTCGCTGAACTACCCAAGGGGATCTCTCTATCTGTTTCCCTTCGCTTTTCGTTCTCGTCAGGTTACGTAATAACCTAATCATGTCTTCTCGTGCACGGTCGCCGTATAGGAGCGAAGACTCGCACCCGCTCAGCTCACCCGAGAGAACATCATCCGGCTGCTGCCTTGGCCCGTTTCCCGTTCTCTGGTTTTGATTAGTCACGCCTACCCGTCCGCCCGCTTGTCCCTGCACCGTGCGCAGCCATTCCTAGTGTTTTATGCATATGGGGGTTCCGGCCGACGTTTCGGCAACCGCTCTCCAACGGGCACTCGCACGCCACGCATGCCCACTGCCAGTGGCGGTGGGAAAGAGCTTTGTTAGTGCTTTTTCTTCCTTGCCAACCGGAGCGCAGCCGTCTATCGTGCCTCCATGCTCGCATGCATTGAAAAGGGCGCTCAATTGCTCTAATGAAGGCAGCGTTGCGTGAGCTGCAAGCATCTCGCTGCGTTGTGTGTATACGAGTCTCGTTTGTGCGTGTGGCCAGCGTCCATGTCTTGGTGTACGCGTAATGAGCACCTGCGAACGACAGATCGTTCGAATTGTCCGCTGGATAGATGCGCAGATTACTCACGGTGCCAAAAGTGAGAAGAGATTGTTAGCGGCTGTACGTCTTGTTGGCGCTTACAACGCACTCAAAAAGAAAGCGGGGAGAGGGTCTGAATGCGATATAATTTCGTAGCGAAAGCTACACTGCGTATATGGTTTCAAGCCGTTGGCGTGGCACTGTGGCACCGTGCCACGTGACCGGCTCTTAGCAACTGTCACGTGGTATAGGACCGAGAGCTGGGCTAGGATCCAGTTGGAGGAGGAAAGAAGAAAGAAAAGAAGAATAAGAAGAGAAAGAAGAAGAATAATAACAATAAGAAGAAGAGGAAGAGGAAGCAGGAGGAAAAGAGGAAGAAGGAAAAGAAGAAGAATAAGGCGGCAAAGAAGGAAAAGAAGAAGAAGAAGAAGAAAGGTAAGTTGGTAGAGGCGAACGACAACAGCGAGTTGCTGGGACAGATGCTTCGGTTCGTTCGAGCATTGTGACGGCGGCACATTAAATCCAGGTGTCCGCAGAAAACTTCGCTGCAAGTTCCATACATGGCAAAATTACTTTTGAAAAGGAATTAAATTACATTTCTAATTACTTTGCTGAAAATCGCAGAAAAGTAATTAAATTACATTACTCATTACTGCTCCCCAAAAGTAATGAAATTACATTACAATTACTTCTACAGAGTAATTCAATTACTTTGAAATTACTTTCTAGTTTCCATAAATGCAGAAACTAAGTAAACCTATTAAACAAAACAACAACTTGTTCTCCATGAGTATTCTAGTTGACTATATTTTGTCTCCTTTTGCCAATCCGTTACGCTGGCTTCGGATTGCATGCACGTCGTTCCTGCTTTCGCGCACTCTACTTCGTTGTCTATTGAAGGAGTGATGGCACATATTAGTAAAAGTAATTTCGAGAGGAATTAATTACTTTGCTGCGAAGTTACTACCAAAAAGTAATTGACTACATTACTAAATTACCAAACTGAGAAAGTAATTCATTACATAACAAATTACCAAGCAAAGTAATTAAATTACAGTAATTTCACTACTGTAATTCAATTACTGCCATGTCTGGCTGCAACACTCAAAGCTTTCGCTCTATCACTAGGTTCGAGCTATACTTAAACCTCCACAATTTTTTTCTTCTGTTCACCATCCTATACTAATTACGACTCCAATCCTAACCTGATTCCATTCCGATTCAAGCCATCTTCATTTCTACTAATTCTTTGTCCGGCCTCTCCCTCCTTACCCTATATGTGGAATGGAGATGCCTCTCTTTACCACTGTCAAACCTCCATCTTCATGTGAGAGATGGAGACATTCTTAATCCGGTCTCTCTCTAGTTACTTCCCAAACTAGTGGAAATGACGATGTTTCCTTTCAACCTGCCACGATATAGCGCGTGAGGTATATTTAGAGTCCTTCACGTACCAAAGCCGTACGTTCTGGCATATGTGTGGTCCAGTTAACCTCGTTAACATTCAAACGCCGCACATAATTATAAGTTATAGAGACGTCTTAGTAGACGGCTTCGCGTTAATTTTAACTACTTCATGGACCCGAACAGAAACCGCTGTCGTATCTGCAGCCATGACAGAGAACTGGAACGTGGCTGCATAGCAGGCAAGAAAAACTTGCATGGAGATTTAGCGGATTTTCATAAAATATCTACATGACTTGTAGGAGATCATTTAACTGCTTCCTTAATGGAAGGCATTTCCCGGAGGATCTCATCCTCATGCCTTTAGCGCTCTTTCCCATCAATAAACTTAGCACGCCATAATGCCAAAATACCCTCATGGAATGAAAGAAACCACGTGGACATCCCTCTCAGTGAACAGAAGAAAAGCATATCTGCCAAAAGAAAAGCTAAGCCATTACCGTTCTCATTTTCCTAAGCGACAAAAAAAAAAAAAAAATGTGTGCTGATCTCGCTGTAGAGCTTTTTTTCAGGAGGGAGAACAAGAATCTCAAAAGAAACAAGGCCAATAGCAATTTTAGTCCGGAACTCGTGTAGGAGAGAGGGAAGGAAAGAGATAGAGAGAAAGAGAAAGAGATAGAAAGAGAGTATAGAGCGGCGTGAGTGTAAGGTTCTGATTACTCTCATCAAAGGTTACTTAGAGAAGCAATCTATACAATATTTGGTTGGAAGTAGCAAGCAACCATGTCGCAGGGGTCTGATTTACATTCCCAAGCAATATCAAGTTCGATCGTGAAAGCACTTTAAAAAAGGTTGTTAGGAAGATAGTGATAGACCGGAAAGCGTGGCGTGACATAGTCCATAGGGTCACGAAGAGTCGGACACGACTGAACGACTGAACTGAGCAAGCAAAACCTTTGGTCTACTCTCCACCGTCTTGCCTTCACATCACCTACAAGCTATTTGCCAGCTTTATCATTACATCAACATCTTGCCAGTCCTTCATCACCTTCACCACCGCTTTGCCAAAATATTAAACACAGGTGAAATGATTCCTAGAGGGCTACCGTTCCTCTCAGCCGTGCTTTTATGACCCGTTGCCGCCGGAACTTCCAACGGGCTGAGACGAGGTCGCGGCGCAAAGCCATGGCACGCTCATCCCTGGTCCGCCCAACGGCTTTTCCATAGCCACGACGCGGGGTGCCGAACAACGAGAAGAAGGCGCCCCATGCACCGAGCCGTTGCTGGCTCTGGACGCGACATATTTACGACCCAATCTTGTTTTATACTCCCGAGCGTGTTCTCCCTCGGTCGGCCCCGCGTCGCATTCGCGCTCTGGCTCGATCGCCGTCTTTCTGCGCCTTTTTCAAGACTGCATGGCTTATGCACCTTTGCACTTCTCGTGAGTGTTTGTGCTTTTGTCTACCGTTGTGCTCACGCGTGCCGTCATAAAAGACGTTGAGTGGCAGCCGCTATGCTGGCGCGTGTGTTATACGACCGTCTGTCTGCTCGCTCTGTTAGCGTGTAGAGACAATGCTGCTTTTGATTAAGACGCTCGGGCTGCGCTGTTGTTTCTATCATGTCGTGTGTGTATGGGAGGGGGGGGGGGGGGGAGTATGCGGCTTACATGGACGTGTCTCACTCCGACTTTGTTTTGTGGCCTTGAAACTCAAGCTGGCTCTCAGGGAGGCGACAGTATCTAACCTGTGCAAAATGTTTTACCCCTTGCGGGTGCTGTTGCGTTCGTGATCGACGTCATCGGTGCATTGCGCACACCATAGCGTCATGAGACCACAGTGCCACAGTTTCCAAGGGGAGGATGAGGGACTTTGTACAACGGTTATTTACAGCTCGTGGAAAGCAATGACCTGATTTCTCTACTTTTATAATTGAAATGGACTAGTAGGTAACTATACCGCATGGTGCATATGGAGAGGAAAAAGTGCTCGTTTGGCTGCACAACACCCTAGTTTCGGTCCGGGAACCCTGTTCACAGACGTTTACAGATATTATTTACCTTTTTGTTTTTCAACCGTGTTTGTTTGTTTCTTTCTTTCTTTCTTTCTTTCTTTCTTTCTTTCTTTCTTTCTTTCTTTCTTTCTTTCTTTCTTTCTTTCTTTCTTTCTTTCTTTCTTTCTTTCTGAGCGATGGGAACACTAGAAGGCAGCGCTTCGGCGACTTTCTCCTCGATAACTTGGCGGATAGCCGGCGATATGGATGGCGCGTTGGCCGGCGCTAATTGCGAAGTGCAGACTGTCGGCTGAACTGGATAGAGGAGGGACAGCTGGCGTGCAACTTCTTCGCGGATGAAGTCTTGGATATTCTGCATAAATTGAGACTGTTCCGCCGACGACGTAGCCAGTGCCAAGCCAGCAATGCCGGCAGGTGCGGCAGCCCGCCGCGTAGAAGCGCGTTGCTTTCGTAGCTTTTCAAACCTCTGGCACAGGGTTATAATGTCGGATACGGAAGTAGGGTCCCTGGCCGACATCATATAGTACGCATCAGTGAGACCTTTTAAAACATGTGTGACTCGTTCGGGCTCGGGCATGGACGGATTGACCCGCTTGCAGAGGTCAACCACGTCCTCAATGTAGCTGGTAAACGTTTCCTCGGGAAGTTGAAGCCGTGCATTGAGGCGTTGTTCGGCGCGGAGTTTGCGTACCGCAGGACGGCCGAAGACATATTCGAAGTTCTTCTTGAAGACAGACCATGTCGAAAGATCGGCTTCGTGGTTTCGAAACCACAGATTTGCCACGTCCGTGAGGTAGAAGAGGACGTTGCTCAGTTTTATGGAATCGCCCCAGCGGTTGTAAGTGATGACGCGCTCGAAAGAGGCCAGCCAGTCGTCAACGTCATGGTCGTCGGTACCACTGAAGAAAGGTGGGTCACGGGGGCGTTGCGCCCCGGGACAGAAGATGGTGGCAGGAGTGGCAGGGATGGGCGCCGATGGTTGGCTGGGAGCGTCCTGCATGGTTGTGACCGAAGGCGGTATCGTGCGGTTCCCGAGTTCCAGGGTGAAATTTTCGAGGAGGACTGGGGCGACGACCGAGACACCTCCACCAAGTGTAAGGTCTTTACTGGAGCTCCAAGACCATCGGCAACGTCCGCAAACCAAAGCGACGGGGGTAGCGTTCGAACCAACAGCTTGCCAACAGTGCAGTGCCAACAAGGCTCCGGCTCCACTTCGTCTACCTCTTCGGGTTGGCGCGCGAGCTGATGGCAATCGGGATTACATTTCTTTCTTTCTTTCTTTCTTTCTTTCTTTCTTTCTTTCTTTCTTTCTTTCTTTCTTTCTTTCTTTCTTTCTTTCTTTCTTTCTTTCTTTCTTTCTTTCTTTGCGGACTTCATTTTTTTTTCTCTGCCTGCTATCCTCTTGATCGTAAAATATGGGTAGCACGAACAATAACGAGATGGCTTCCCACATCGAGCCATTTACTACATGGAGGACGGAACATATCTGCTGTCGCGATGCCTTTTCCCAATTTTGACTTTCTGCCGATGCATACAGCCCCAATTTTCTGTTGGTGCGTGAACTTTCGTTCGAAGCGCGTGTGCATGGAAGATCCTGCGCGTGTATCCGGCAATGTTTCTGCTTTTTGACCCTCCGCGGAAGTAATAGACTCATGCATACCTGTTATATGAAAGCCGCTTCTTGAGTAATTATTTTATACCGATTCAGTTATTACAGCAGTCGTCGTACTGACGGGGATTCCCAGCATTTACGGCGTCGTATAAGTCGTAACTTGCAGTCAGGTTAATATCGTATAACGTCAGGCCTTAATAAGTGACGTCGTAGGCCGGGACAAAGCGTGACGTTCGCTCCTCTGAACAATTGCAGTGTAATTTTGTCAACCCAATCGCAGTTTTAATTCTCTTCAGCATGCATCTTGACGTAATTGTTTCCAACCAATGTTAGTGAATTTCTCTACAGCTAGTCGTACTACAGCTAATCGGTATCTGCTCTGTAACTTCATAAAACAACCTAATCCCTAATCATTTGTATGAGGCTCAAGAGACACGACTGTCCTAAACTGTAACTGATCAGATAAATGTATCAGATAATAAAGTACTTATCGAAGTAGGAGCATTCATTTTGAGTATCAACCTCGGTGGCGACGACCACTGAGTGCATGGTCACTTTTTAGGGATGTACGACGAAAAAAAATTAAGTGCCTTTTTGGATATTTTTCTTCTGAAATATTACTTGCGCAAAGTTGCAGCAACGTCGAACAAGTTGAGACGGTAGCCACACTCTCAATGAAGCGCGCATAACTGGGACGTTCCCATCAGTGCTATTGATTGAAGCGATGAATATCGGTGCCTAACAATCAACATAACTACGCCATAATACCTACTGCAATCATTAGAGAGATTTAGCTATATGCCGCTGCTATATATAGCTAAATATATATATATATATATATATATATATATATATATATATATATATATATATATATATATATATAGGATATACCGGTTTATCGGACCCTTCCTAAACAGGCACAGTGATGCGATTGCCAACATGCACTTTTGTCGATGCTCGTGCGCAGGAGTCGTACGGAAAACCTGTATATGCCCTCGGTAGTACGACACCGATAAGCTAAAAGCCTCCGGCTTTCGATACTGACGACCTTGCGTGAGTCACTTGCGTGCGCTTGCATACACGCTCGCTGTCAGCGCTTTAAGGAACGCCGCTTCGTCTATGAATTGTAATCTGTAAGCATCTGACGCACGCTTTAACGATGAGGTTGCTATGCGTAGAACAAGAGTTACGGACGTACCCACCTATTTCGTGCTTGGGGCATTGAAGGCGGTGCGACTGAGTTTTTTTCCGGTAATACGCTGCGTTCCATCTTTCACGCGCAGTGGCTGTAGATACATCGTGTCGCCTTCCTATTCGAGCCGGATAATTTAATGCGAAAGTGTTAAAGGTCAAGTCCGGTGGTTTTTCCATCATTCTGTGTTTTTGGTTGAATTAAAATCCTCGGCACGTCCTGACTCGAAGACAAAAAACCGCTTTTCGAAATTCCAATTAGAAGTATTTTTAAAAAGAAAAAAAAAACAGCAAATCGAAACCGAAACTGCTTTCACGGCCAGAAATGACGTCCCAGGTGACGAAATGGTGACGTCACACTCAGTATTAGAGAAACACTCGTACATGCGTTGGGTGGTGAAAATAAAGCATGGAAATCATGAAGCATTGCATAAAATATCTGAGGTAGTTCAATATAAGCCTCACAATTTCATAATCATGCGGGAAGGGGACAGTAACGCCGGTATACTGTTTGTGACGTCAGAGACTCAGTTTTGCCGGCAGAAATAGTCTCAACTTAAGCCATGAAAACAGCATATTTTAAAGTCGTGTTGCGCGCGAACGGATTATCGTACGGCGCCGAAGTTTTGTAGAATGCGTCAGGACGGAGAGGAGAATCTACAGTAAAATTTTTATTAGAATATTCGAATGTCAAAAAACCCCCGGAGTTGCCCTTTAAGGGCCAACTATCAGCGGAAAATCCGGCTTCCTAGTACTTAGCCTTGAGTGGAGAAGATCCGGGTAAGTCCGGAGGGTTATGACGTCATATCCAGTTGAATGTGATTATATAACATCATAAAACTGTGATTGTAGGTCCACAAATGACTCAAATGTCATTAGGACGTGTAATATTGCAATGCAAATTAACTGAGCTGAAAATGAATCCGCTTAGGCCATTCAGGCACGTTTTTCCCACCCGCTAATAGGAAAACCTCGTATTTCTTGTACTGTCTATTACACTTAGGGCGGAGTTTCTTGAATTTCGTTTCGTTAATATCGTCGCTCGATGGCTCAACGCTAGCATTTCTTAACCAGCTGATCAGTTGGCGTCGGCGGCTATGGAGTATTTCCCACTTCTTTGTTTCCTCCGGGGCTTCATGCGCAAGCATATTCGAACACGAGGAAACCCGGCCGTTGACCCGTGCACCATGCACACATTCCACGCACTTTCAATGCACCCTTTGTGCACAGTGTCTGTCCAACGTCGGGGAAATTTCGCTCCGCAAAAGCTCCGCATTCATGATTATGCGAATAACAGTTTGTAGGTGTGCGTGGCTTCGTATGGTTTTCTTTCATCTATAAAAGCTAAGCAGCCCCTCTTACAGCCCCGGCTTGTTTTCCGAGCGTGTCGAATCTGCGCAGCTACACAGGACGGAGCGATATGTTTATTTACTGCCCCTAGCATGCTCGAGCGCACAGAAACAAGAGGGGAAAAAATACGAGCGAACAAAGGAGGAACAAAGAATAAAATAACACACAACACCGCTCGTTGCTGAACGCGCTGACGTGCCCGACTGTAAATCGCCCCCGGCACGCTAGGCGACGCGGGGTTTATTTGCCTTGGCCATATCGGAGCTAATCACTCTGACACGCGTTATTGGTATTTTCTTTCGCCGCAATCGCGCGCTGCGAGCTGCAGCCTTGCTGTTCGCACATCGCTGCTGTGCTGGCGATGCTGGCGAGGGCGAAATTGCGCACACGGCCGCGCATGCACTGAACAGGCGTCCTATATAGATACTAATTTCGTACGAGCCACCACACTTTACTCGGTCTTCTTCTTTGGACTCGGAAGCTTTTTCAATTCTCCGATTCTTGCGACCTGCCGAGTTCCGCTAAGGCCTCGCAGTGGCGTTGAGGCCGCGTAGAGCTAGGCTTCGGCTATGTTTCTTTCAGTGAAAATTGGGTTTTTCTTTTTGCATTTCTTTCCCTGGGGAAAATCGGTGCTTGTCGGCTTGTTGTAGTTAAATGTCCCCCGTAGGAGGGCATTACATAAGAAGTGGTATTATATATAAATGCAAATATATGGTCAGTAACTAAAGAAATGGTCATAAATGGTCACTAAAGAAATGGTCATAAATGGTCACTAAAGAAATGGTCAGTTAAAAGTGCTAAAAGTGTTGATTGGCACGTGGTATCAGTGACGTCATGCGGAAGGCTGTTGCAGTCCGTAGTGGTTCGGAAGAAGGAGGAGGCCGTGTATTGGTTGTGGGCTTGAGAGCGTGGGCGCGCAACTTATAACGAATGGCTGGTGCGATGGGATATGCAGGCTGCTGCTGTGAGTCATGGTGCTTGACGAATGGAAGAAAAGAAGAATTTGTGATACAAGGACGGGCTGGCGAGTGTTGGCAGGCCAGATTTCAGTTTTAAGAAAGCGCTGACGTCGTATGAGTACAGAGAGTGAAGGAATCTTACGAGGCGATTTTGAACCGTTTCTAGTGAGTCGATAAGATTGATTCGGTTTCCAAATAGGCGACGCATATTCAAGCTTGGCCATAACACGTGTCTTATACGCAATCAATTTTACATGTGATGCAGCGCGGCCGCGCAGATTATGTTTCAGAAAGCCTATAGGTTTTATTAGATGTCGAGATTATATTAGTAGCATGCGCACGCTAAGGCAGAATATTTGACAGGGTCGCACATATGTACTTATAAGATTAGACTATATAGCTCTAGTGG
The DNA here is from genome assembly GCF_055883805.1 of Amblyomma maculatum. Classification (NCBI taxonomy): domain Eukaryota; kingdom Metazoa; phylum Arthropoda; class Arachnida; order Ixodida; family Ixodidae; genus Amblyomma; species Amblyomma maculatum. The sequence goes on along the minus strand of NC_139352.1, from coordinate 67,570,500 downwards.
CGTATTGGAGATACTGTAAGGAAAGAGAAAGGGGTTATTACGTCGAGAGAAGGACATGTATTTATATTTAGTGGCATTTAAGGTCATTATCGAATTGCTTCACCAACACTGTTAAGGTGGCTGGTTTGGTCAGACGCGTTATCGATAGTGCAACAAAGAACACAGTCATCTGTAAACATGCGTATCACATGAAACACTGTGAGGCAAATCGTTAATATATAGTATTTAAAAAAAAAAAAAAAAAAGAGTGGACCAATAATAGACCCTTGGGGGACGCCTGAGGTCGTATACTGGTAGGGGTTAAAACAAGTTATTATTGACAAGCATCATTTGTTAACGATTTATTAGAGATTCCTCAATCCAAATTAGAACGTTAGAGTCCAGTTTTAGCAGCTGAAGATTCTCAAATGGGGCATAGACGCAAATGGTTTCAGGTTTGTTTACCTGATTATGATATACATGGCCCATTGCCGCTGTGGTTCCGTGGTAAGGGCGCTCTACTACTGGAAACCGAGGTTAAATCCCGACCAAGGCGACCTCCTCTAGGTGGAGGCGAAAGGGAAGACACCCGTTTACTATGCCATATCACCTAAGACGGACGAAATTTCCGGAGCCTTCTACTGTACGTCACCCCTAGTAGCCCGAGCCACTTTGAGACATTAAACTATGAACCTCAACCTAAAACACAGTCGGTTGGAGTAGTAGTCTTGCTTACCTTGGTGATTGCACTGACTTCACATGGTTGTGTCGCGACAGGCCGGCCCCTCCTTTTAAAATATGCTCACTCAACATGAGTATATTGGAGAGGCGCTAGGGAAATGACGGGATAGTTGTATTCATGTAGTTTTCAAAACAACGCCGCGACAATGACAACACTAGCATGACAGCACGTTTCGACTTCCAGTTGATGCTTTTTTCAGACTCCATTCGTCTCACACTAGAGTCTGGTTGGCCCGTTGGTACCGTGCTAAACTCTCTGGCAATTCGCTTCTACCCATTTCTAACAATTTGAGCGTCGGTATGGCGGTGACCTGTTAATAGCAATCAATAGTAGATCCTCTGGATGTTTTTTCTTTTTTTCTTTTTTTTTTAAGCAACTCTATCTTCTGAGTACCTTGGAAAAGCTGTGAGTTACAATACTAAATCACAATCTACCATAATCTTTCAGCGGTTAGCGCTTCAATAGCACTCTCTGATACCACTTCTTTTGCAGGGCAGCAAGTTTTCATTCCAATGAGAGGACTCATCTCGTATAGCAGGTTCTCATACGACTGAACTCTCGTTAAATATCCTCCAATAACGAGACAGATGCTTTATTCAGAAAGGCCATTCTCTTTGATTCTCGCGAATATTCTATTTCAAAAGAGCACTGTCTTCGCACATCCTGTCTCTCACGGCACCAGTAGACTTGGAAGCGGCAACTGTCTTTGCACATCCTGTCTCTCACAGCACCAGTAGACTTGGAAGCGGCATCGGCGAAAGGCTGATGGAAACGACCATCATGCCTGATGCACTGTGGAGAGGCTATTTCGTTCAGAACCTAATATATGACAACGAAAGTTGTACTTAACGTCACGGTTCCTGGCAAATTTCGAATAATGCTTTGATACGGTTTACTTTGCACCGAGACAGCTAGTCCTTTTTCCCGAGAGTTGGGTCTGTCGAAGTTTCCTTTCATAGTTTAAAAAAAACAATTATGGGGTCATGTAAGCTCCGCCTTTAGGAGTATGACGCGGTGGGTAGGCGACCAGCCGACTCGCTTTAACGAAGCCGTATGAGCGTGCCTGCATGGCCAAGTGCTAACATGTGAATGCGTAATCGGCATTAGAAATCCCCGCTACACATAGCAGCAACGCCGTTTCGTACTTAATAATAAGAGTCGTCTTTACGAGCAAGAAATCGAGATTGACGTCGTCGAAAGTCCTCGTTGTCGTTGGCCTCTTGCAGTTGCTGTCACTTCCTTCTTCTCTTACGCGATGGAATGTTTTAATAAAGGATGCTGCAGACAATTGGAGCTGCGGGAACAACTTGAGCTGACAAAATGTATATTATTTGAGCTTAACTATGTTTTATTTAATTATGCTGCAATTTTGAGAACTTCGAAGTGTGGGGCGTTTTTAAATTTCTAAATCTTTTGGGCCATTCATGCGCTTTTTGTGAAATACAGGGTTCCAAACATACAGGGGATTTGTTGTATAAGTACATTAGCGTGTTCATGGACGAATATGTCGGATAGCTTTGCATCTTATATAAGCAACAATTTTTTTTCTCAAGGCATGAATGTCAAAAGTGTTGCATCAAGTGGCACAGCGACATGACAACGTTGGATGAATGAAGCTACAACCGATGATATCTCATCTGAAATCGACAAGAGAAAATTGACTTGGGCCGGGTGTGTAATGCGGGGTACACAGAGTCGTTGAACAATCCCTGTAAGGCAACGGCGTAAAAGAGGAAGAGAGCGTAGCAGGGGATGGCAGAGTTATGTGCGGAGATGTGGTCGAGAGATATGTGAGGCCGCAGCGGACTGGGGCAGGGCTAATTGTAGATGTGTGCTTGGCAGCAGTTTCTGGTAGTGATGACGTTCTAATGAAAGTTTAGGGTGGTCTATGGAACGCTTCAATTTTCAGTATTATAGCCACCGTGGCGTCTTAGCGGCTGGGGTACTCAGTTCAAGGCGCGGTGGGTATGCAGCGAGTGTAAAGCTCTGCGAAAATGCCCGTGTGCTGTACTGAGTAGGTTAATTTTCAAGAACGTCAGCTACTTTGTTAACCAACAGTGTGGTTAACACGTATAGCAACAAGTAGCAACGTATAGCAACAACTGTGGTTGACAAGTATAGCAAGCCATGTATTTCTCTTGGTTTTGCCAACATCTTGTGATCGACATAATATGATGGTCAAATGTGGTTACGTTCGTTGGAATAGATCGATGAGATATGGCTATGTTAAGTGATATACGTGGCTCTGGTGAGAGATTCGTTTGCGGTTGCAGTAATGGTCGGGCGTTTTGTTGGCCAAGAAATGTCAGTATCTATTGCACAACTGCCGAAACGTTATGTTGGTTAAAAGACGTCTGATGCCTTCTAGCCAACACAGCAGCGCTGTGCGATGTCAGTGCACGTTAAAGAACCCCAGCTGGTCGACATTTCCGGAGCCCTCCACGACGGCGTCTCTCATAGCCTGAGTCACTCTGGGGCGTTAAACCTCACAAACCAAACTAAACCAAACCATCTAAATCTAATAATTCAACAAAGTTCGAGAATGAGAGAGCAACGTTGAATCAACATAAGAACAAAGCAAACAAACAAATACTTCAAGAGAGCACATCGTTGGGCGAGTCGGTCGTACATACTTCAACAAGGGAATTGCGCACCCGTCCATGTCCTCTTCTCGTCCGTGTTTTTCTTTTTTCTTTTTTTTGGAGCAATTCCCTTCTTTAAGTAACAAACAAATACCTTCGCAAGTAAACGTTTATTCATTGATTCATTAATTGATTTATTCATTTGATTACAAGTATAGCAGCGCAGTACCGGCGACACCACCCGACGTGCGCGCACAATCCCGTTGCCAACCAGCCACAGCGCGCACTCGATCCACCACACCTCCCCTCTTGCATAACCTCCGCCTCCGCCGGCAGTGACTTATGGCGGTGAGATAATTAGAGCCTATAATCAGAAGTAATCGATAATCAGCCCATGATCAGATCACTATTCACACGGTACTGTATAAGTGGCGCTCCAGCTTATGGCATGATCGCAGTAGCCAAAACCACCGCGCAATATACACCCTCCCCGCGCAGGATAATCCGGCGATAATCGCAGAGTAATTTCAGCTGCTGACCTGGCCGCCGGGACCTGAGCGGCCCCGTAGCACTTTCTTCAACCCCGCGGCCCCCTCGAAAAGTCAAGGCAAACGTGCCTCGCGATGTCACTGCCGCCCTTGCCATCTTCAATGCGGTCACACCGGATGATGATGAGGTCGAGTGTGGCCGAGGGAGCCGTTACAAGCAGAAAACAGGAGGCCCTGGGAGAGAGAGAGAGAGAATGGCAGCTCGGCACACCTCGTGCAACGTTGCTTGCCCTCTGAGAAGACAGGTGACACCTGCCCCCATCGTTGGTTTTGGAGTGCGCGCCGACGACCAAGACGCCAGCAGGGAAGGTAAGGACGCTGCCCCCGAGAGCGCCAGATACGCGTGTACGCTGTTTGTCGATCTCCGACGACTCGTCGTCGTCGTCCTGTTCCTCAAGGACTGCCCCCCCCCCCCCCCCCTCTTTCCCTTCTTTACTCATTGAGGAGAAGGCAAAACCCGGCCTTTTCGCGGATGTTTGGCGTTCTACGGCTGCGGCTGCTCTGCGTAGTTATATTAACTTCGACGCAGCCGCCGCGCCAAGTTGCTCGCGCGGTATATCGCCCGCCCTTTTCCAAGGTTCCTGAACTGTGTAAATCACTCGCACGGCTACATTACGTTTCGAAACCTTGAAACACCGCGGCGGCGGCGTCGTAGTGTTTGTTGCTGATCGTGCTTTCGTGTGGTGTGTTCATGCGTGTGCTGTAAGAGAAGCCTGAGAGCGATAAACGGCGATGCCAGCGGGCTCTTTCTAACACTCGCCAAATTGCAGCGGCCATGTAAGTTAGGCTGCTGGCGCTGTAATTCAGTAAAACCCGCGTATTCTACTGCCGTTGTTAGGCCATTTCACTCGCAAGGAACATCGCGCGGCAAACATAGGAACAAAAAAAAAACAAAAACAAAAAGACAGGCAGCCAGGCAGGCGGGCGATAACAGTATGATCAAAGCGCTAAACTTTCCCGAATTGGCTGGTGCTAAATGTCTTGCGCTCTTTACAGCAAAGCAAACTGTTTCGCGAGTCTTTCTTCGTCTGAGTTAATCTATAGTGGTAATCATAAAAGCGATAAACGTTGTCGACGTCACTTGTATAGTTGCCGACAGCCGTGCGGATTACGCCATGTTCGTTGGTGGAAACTTCATACTGGGTCGCTGACCTTGATGTCTGCATACATTCGGTCGCCTTTTTTGCGGGAGTGCAAGGGAGTGTAATCTACCATCTGAGGCAATAGATTTCACATCTGTGTGCAGTTCACGAGCGCTTATGAGACCACTATATGAATGTGGAACCTCGGCTCGTGTTTGTAGGTTACGCCCCATAGACAAAGCTGCCTCCGAATATATAGCGAACTGCACTGAGGGCGCCAGTGCTACACAGTCGTGACGGTGTCCGTTGGAAGACATCTCAACAACGCCATCTTGGATGGGGTGCATGGCTCATGAAGTAGAATACTTTGTTAGGGTCAATGAATGAAAGGTCTCCAGTGAGGTTGGTACCAATATTTCGATTATTTTGGCTGCTTGGATTCTTCTACGCACTGAAGCTTCGGCACAGTCGTGCGAAAAATAATTGTCTGCGCAACTTTTATTTCTATGCCAAGATGGGCGTTCCAATAACTTCAATCCTTACCGACCGTACGATTGCTACTACTGGGAAACCTTATTTCAAAACTGAGTAGGTGAACCGGTTTTGGACTAACCTTTACGAATATGGATCTTTCATGTTGCCATCAGCGATATCAGGCATTGGTTGTAGCATTGCCTTGCTCACATTACACAATCTTTTTTTCGAAGATCTGAAATAAAAATGGTATTCAGACATAAAGCTAGGCCACACAGGTCTAAACTGGATATTACGCCTGCTATCATTCCGCATGCTTTTAAGAATTTTAATAATAATAATAATAATAATAATAATAATAATAATAATAATAATAATAATAATAATAATAATAATAAAATTCGTTGACAGGAAAGCAAAGACGGAGAAGCATTCATACTTTTTTTTGTGGGCACCTAACTGATTGATTGATTTATAGGAAGGGAAAGGCGCAGTAACTGTCTCACTTGTTTTTATGTGGACACCTCAACAGCGCCGTGAGGGAAGGGATGAAGGTGGGAGTGAAAGAGAAAGGGGAGCCGTAGTGGAGGGCTACGGAGTAATTTCGACCACCTGGGGATCTTTAACGTGCGCTGACATCGCACAGCACACGGACGCCACTTCGCTTCGCCTCCATCGAAACGCAGCCGCCGAGGTCGGGTTCGAACCCGGGGCCAACTTATAAACCGTAAATTTGCTTTTAGGAAACGAAAGGCGCAGTATCTCTCACTTCTCTGGGCGAACATCTGAACCGCGCCGTAATGGACGGTAGGAGGGTGGGTGTGAAAAAAGGAAGAGGCGCCGTGGTGGAGGGTTATCGAATAATTTCGACCACCTGGGATTTTTTAACAAGCACTGACGGCACAACATCCCATTGCGTTTCGCCACCACTAACACGCAGTCGCCGTGGTCGGGTTCGAACTCGGGTACTTCAGTTCAGTAACCCAACAACCTAAAGTGTACAGTGTGGTACATGTGGTACTGGTGAGAGCAAATATAATATGGTAGTTAAGTTAGTTAATAAGTGAATTAATCAGTTCAACTTGCGTTAAAATGTGGTACATTGTGGATTAAATCGTACTGGTCAGCACGTTATAGTTACACCATTGCTTAGTCATTGCCAAAACACGCAAAACAGAGCTTATGCTCGGTACACTCGGTTTGAAAGTGCTGGACCCCAGCAACGTTTTGCTTCCCGCTTTCGCCCGTACGTAAAGGCTAACCTACAGGGGCAGGCACGTATTCACGCGACACCCTTTCATTCGATTCTTTTGATACGTCCTTGCCTGTAGGTTCATTTAAGCGTCCTCGATAGAGATTCCTGTTTCTTTTTAAAGAGTTCAATCAATCCACTTATTTATTAATGGCCCGGTGGAAGTGTCCACTAGACACGCACCTGTCATGTCCGCCTACGTGTTGGTGCGGAATATTTGCGTGCATATTGCAAGACTTCTGCGATCAGGAACCGCTCCCATAGACACCAATGTTGAAAGAAAAGGCAATGGGAACGAGATAAAGATTTGCCTTTTTGTTAATTACCGGCACAACTGTGTGCACGTGATTGGTTGGTTGGTTGGTTGGTTGTACAACTTTTATTTCCATCGGAAACGGGGAGTCGTGCGCCCGCGGATTAGAGGCTGGCAGGTGTGCACGTGAACTTCCAGTTATGACGCGATATTGGCTATGACACGAGGAGCGTTGCGTGCGAGAACAACGCCGCCCGAAAGAACGGCTGTATCCACTCGTGCACGTCATTGAAGAGCGAGTATCTTGTTAGCGCACTCGTAAAAACATGTACGGTGTCTAAACAGTTCAATATTGATTGTTTGGACCCACAGTGGAGGAGAACAGTGCATGAAGGCAAAAAAAAAAATATAAAAGAAATCCTCTGGCAAAATTTTTTCCATACTCGGAACGAAGACAGAGTAAAAAAAAAAAATAGACAACCACAAAACGGGACATGACACAAAGAACGCCTGTTTTTTTTTTTTTTGTTTTTTTTTTTTATTCCTGTCTTCGTTCCACGTTTCAAGTTTGAATCACTAACTAGTCCAGAACCATGTTTTAAAGTTCATACTCTTCGGTAACAACTTAGCACAAACAAACAAAATTTTTCACATCGTGATTTATTATTTCTTTACTGTTCTATAAGAAAAGTACCACTAAGTGCCAGCAGTATACCGCAGTAAACGGCCATCCAGCAAGAGAGATAGACAAGCCCTCCTTGAGTGACTGTAATGATATTGGATATTTCTTCCCGTTAATAGATGCGTCGTCATCGCAGCCCCGTTCGGTCTAGACTACGTGACATTTTTAAACAGACATTTTTTTTTTTTCTCTTCTTTTTTCCTGCCTGCACACTGGTATACCTAGATGCACCAGGGAAGCTCAAACGAAGGCCATGGTGTGATGCATTAGTTGGGCGTGTCATCCATCGACCGCAGCGCGTTCGGCCTTCGAAAATGCAGCACCGAACTATTCAACCAGGAGCCCGTATAACAGTCTCCATGGCCTTGCGGGGCTGCGCCGTATTTACACGTCCAAGGTGTGTAGATGCGTGCAGCACATCGAGCGGCAAAGCGCACCGGAGAGCCCTGTATAGATACCTATAGAGTGTGTTGCCAACCGACCAGTGCTCCGTCGGCCCCATCTGCTGCCGACGCGACCAGCACGAAAAGCGGAGCTAGCATTATCTTTCGGCCTACCACCTGCCTCGCTTTCCTGCGGGCACGCATGGATATGTATAAACCCCGACACTTCAGATCACTTGCGCGTGAAGCAATACGGGCTGTGTGTAAGTGTACATCTTGCCAAATTAGTACTTAACAGTGCAAATGCGTTGGCATCGGAGGAGGCTTAAGAGAAGAAACAAAAGGAAATAGGGATGACGACACACAGTAGCGTATACTCGCACGCGGGATGACGTTGCCAAGAGCTTTTCTCGCTTTTCTATTCCCTTCGCAGCAGAAGTCCTTTGCGCTTCAGCTTCCTGAGACCTTGAGCTCTCGCCGTCAGTGAATGCAGTGTTGCCTTGCACAGCGAGCATATCTGATTTGAAGCCAGAAGGGAAAAAAACACAAAAATGGAAGACGTTTCGTGAAATGGGGCTAGTTCACGAAAACAGGACTGCGATGCCGTTGCTCGTTGATGATCTGCTGCTCTCTCGTAGCGTAGATGAGCGTCGCGTCGATGAACCTTGCCAATTTGCGGACTCCCAGGAACGTCGCGCAGTACCCTGCTGCTGATTGGTATGCACGTGCCGTCGTCATCGCTGCCGCGACAGAATATGTTGTGTTACGCGCGGGACTACGGCTGGCACGGCGGGTGGTCTCGATTGGGTTTGACTGGGCCGTGTTATGGCGCAGTTGGCCGATCGTTAAAAGAGCGAAACTGGAAAAGCAGCCGTCAGGAAGGCGCTATTTGGTTAGCATGAGCGTATGCACTTTTTTTTTTCTTTCTATGAGATAAAAACCAGAACGATGATGCCGGGTTTATAAAATTGTCGTCGTCATAGTAGCAGAAGTAATGGTAGTAGCACTAGAAATAATAGTAGCAGCATAGTACAACTAGTAGCACCACTACGTATAGTAGTACCAGTAGCATCTGTAGTAGTAGTATAGAGCGAGCAGTCAGCAGTATAGTAGTTTAGTAGTAGCACCTGTGGTAACAGTCGAAGCAATAATAGTAACAGTAGCAATTGCTGCAAACGGAGTAGCAGTGGTAACAGTGGTAGTAGCAGTAAAAATAGTAGGAGTAGTAGGAGCAGTAGTTATAACACCAGTGGTAGTAGTAGTAGTAGTAGTAGTAGTAGTAGTAGTAGTAGTGGTGGTGGTGGTGGTGGTGTTAGCGGTGGTGGTAGTGGTGGTGGTAGTGGTGTTAGCGGTGGTGTTAGCGGTGGTGTTAGCGGTGGTGGTAGTGGTGGTGGTAGTAGTAGTAGTAGTAGTAGTAGTAGTAGTAGTAGTAGTAGTAGTGGTAGTAGTAGTGGTAGTGGTAGTGGTAGTAGTAGTAGTAGTAGTAGTAGTAGTAGTAGTAGTAGTAGTAGTAGTAGTAGCATCAGTAGTAGTAGTAGCATCAGTAGTAGTAACAATAGAAGCAGAAACTGGAGAGCTGTCGTATGGTATTTTAGGATAAATGTTAGTATTAGGAGCGGGAAGAGAAGCAGTAGAAGTATAGTAGTAGCAGTACTAGGCAGCAGCTGGGCAGCAGTAGCAGCAGTTAGTTTTAGTGGTAGCAGTAGCAGTACTAGGAGCAGCAGCATTAGCACTAACAGTGGTAACAGTAACGGTAGTAATGGCAGTTAAAGCAACAGTAGCAGTAGTAGTAATGGTTGCAGGAGTATTAAAGCAAACCAAAGTTATGCGGACACCTAAGCTCCGCCTTTAAGGGTGTGACGGGACAGCTTAGACTGCCACCCGACATATATAATCCAGCTTTAACTAAGCCTCATATATTAACGTGCCTTCGTGGCCTACGGCTAACATGCACATGTCTGACCCAAAATACAAGGGTCATTGCAGGCTCATTGAGATATCACCCTCTCCTATGAATGGAGAGGCCTGAGTTAGCAGCTCCTACCAAACGCAACGCCAGGCAACCCTACAGCCAGTTAGTGCTCGACCATGTCAGTTGCCACCCTGCCGGGGTGGCGCAGTGGTTACGGCGCTCGGCTACTGTTCCCAAGGACGCGTGATCGAATCCCGGCCTCGGCGGCCGCTTTTCAGTGGAGGCGAAAAGCAAGGTGCCCATGTACTGTGCGATGTCAGTGCACGTTAAAGAACCCCAGGTGGTCAAAATTTCTGGAGTCCTTCACTACGGCGTCTCTCATAGCCTGAGTCACTTTGGGACGTTAAACCCCACAAACCAAACCAAACCATGTCAGCTGCCAGCTATCGCCTGTCACCGCCATGCTAGTAATCTGCGCTCGCGCACGCAGGATTTTCTGGTGAACGGAGCTGTAACACTGTCGTGTTACGAACTTTAATAGCAGTGATAGGAGCGCTATTTCCAGCTGTGGTCGTAATAGCAGTAGTCGGGAGGAAAATCTCGGGTCAGATTAGAAAGATTTAGCATATAGCGGATACGTATCGTAGACTTGTATATATACCTGTTCACTGGACGCCCGCTGCGCACGCTAAGGGGAAGGGGTGGGTGAAGGTGTGGCCACTGCTCCTACCTGGTAGGGGTCCGGCAAACCGGTTTACGTATAGTAGTAGGTCTCGGCTATGCTAGAAGCATGTAATGTATTGCGTGTCACCTATCCGTATAGGCGTATCCACATAGTGAGTATTGACCAACAGGAATCGATTTCTGTTGCACTCTTCTGTAGTCCAAGCTCTGCGGTCATCCGAAGAGGAGAATCTGGCAATTCTGGCTACCCTCCCTCAAGAGATATTCGTACTGCTGGCGCTATTAATAGCCAGAGCTCTTTATACTTTAGCACTGCTCCGCCTCGCTGATAATACAATGCATAAAGTGACTTGAGAAGGAACCGCAATGAATGCTTCTAACCGATATCTGCATGTGGGGCATCAAACAGATGTTCTATGATATCTAATTGTGAGCACGTGGCCACCAAAGGAATTAATCACAAGGAATGATCTCTCAAACAACATAAGCAAGTGCCCTCCCTCCCCGTGGCCCATTCAGAACATGCATCATTCGAGCGACCCTCATAACCATAACCTTTCTTAGCTTGTAGCAAATATCGAATGCCGAATTCCTCGCCTTTGCGTTATCTCTCAATTACTACAAAGTTGCAGACCTGTTATATCATTTTCATCGTTGCTCTCTAGGCGTGCTTCATTGAAACGCAGCCGCTGGAAAGTGTTTAAACAAACAAATCGCAATTATTATTACTTGCTGTGATGCCTCAGTGGACTGGATACAAACATAGGCGATGTAAAGAAGCTGTGCGAAACTTGGAATGTAGCATCATTCCAGGCCTCTTAATCAGGAACGCGAGAAGCTGTTCTTGTTTTTCTTCAGATTTCTCATTCTGATTCTTCTTATCATCATGTCATTGTCATCACCATAACCTTTTGTAGAAACATCAGCAACAGCAGTGGTATTAGTACTAAAGGCAGCGGTTGTAATAGCGGTGTAGTACTAGTGTTGAAACGAGCTGGCACCAGGACCGCTACGAATAGCAGAGGCAGTAAGTTTTACCTTCTCTCAGCGTCACTCTTACACGCTATTAGAACTCACCGTCTGTAACTTTGAAATCACCATTGTTTATTACACTTCACGCCGATGCCCATGCATCACGCTCGCAATCATCGCCGGAGGCGTCATTCGTGACGCTGAGGCGGCAGTCAGTCGAAGCTTGTGGTTGTGTAGACCTTCGCTGAGTCCAACTGCTCGCGTATCGATTACAGGTCCGCGGGCGGCCACCGGTCGATTAAATATGCGGCCGTCGCACTGTGCGATGACAGCTACGGCATCGTACGATTCCTGTTTTTCCTCCCAGCCTCTGTATGACCCTGCTTCTCTTCTTTAGTTCTCTTTTCCTTCGGTCTCTGTTGTATTCTTTTTCGTGCGATCTGTTCAGCGGCGCCAATAGGGTGGCATTGGCCTCCCTAGACTAGGCCTTCGAGGTCGCGCCAGGCGTACTGGCGTCAACAGAAAGCACGTGTGTTTGTTGTGAGCGGCCCCGAGTGGCTTGCTTGGCTTGCAGTGTCTGGCAGATGGCAAACAGCGGACGTCGCATGCCCCGTCTCCTTCTTGACCGAGGAGGAGAGGGGTTGCGAGAACGAATATAGCTCGCTCCTTGTCGACTAGACTGTGCCTGCGTTCGTGTTTGTGTCTTCGCTTCCTTCGCGGTTCTTCTTCTATCTATGCTGGCCGTATCTGTCTTGTCCTGGAACTGCTCGCTGTCATACGATGGCCTGTCTGTTCCGGGTGTGCTCAGTATGCACATTTTATCACGAAGCCGCCGCTCCAGTTGTGGCGTGGTACTTCTTCGGTCCGTTCGTATATATGAGCGTTGGATCGGAGATTGCGCAATAGACGACACGAGGCACAATAGACAATAGACACTTTGGTTAGAGCAAAGAATAGTTCTAACGAGTTAGCGGGTGCGCGCTGAGTTCGCTTGGATAATGACCCATAACTTTTGTAGCCGTTTCACAGAAGATAGCAATATTAGGTATTACCGTATTTTCCCGAATATGTAAGCACCTTCCTAATTTCACAAAAAAAAAAAAAAAAGAAAAAATTTGCATGCGAATAAAGCACCGCTTATTTTCGTGGAAGAGCATGTAACCAATGTAACCAATGTCGCCAAACTCGCTTTCTCGCTCTGTCGTAGACCCACAGCTGTGAAACAGTCCTGAGGCGGCGCGGCGTCCGAGGTGTAAAGTCACTTTGGGCATGATCTCCGGCTTCTTATGTTGCTGTCTTCCGACACTACTAACGCATGGTAGCACAGGACGCTGTGAAAACCGGCCCAAAGCGACCCCGATAACTCTATCAGCATGATGGCATATATACGTGGCCCTGGTACCGGCAAGGATCGGCAGAGTTCATGCGCATCGCGGGCGCGCTTTGCTTGGTCTGGTGTCAGAGAAATGTAACGGTGATCGGAACGAGTTTGTAGAGGGCTGCCTACAACTTGAAGTTTAGGCGAACTGCATTCACGTTTCACAAAACTATTTGCCAAGTTTGTGAGGTGAAGAAATTGCTATTTCTTGTGCCCGTCTAGTCAAGATATCACCCCCCGCTTTGGCTATCACGAACGTGAAAAAAAAAAAATGAGGCGGGGGGGGGGGGATCGAGTAAATACGTACGTTGGTGACGTGACCTGGCTATGTAGAATGTCAGGGATTGTAGCGTGTCCGATAAGTGTGTGTGTGTGTGTGTGTGTGTGTGTGTGTGTGTGTGTGTGTGTGTGTGTGTGTGTGTGTGTGTGTGTGTGTGTGTGTGTGTGTGTGTGTGTGTGTGTGTGTGTGTGTGTGTGTGTGTGTGTGTGTGTGTGTGTGTGTGTGTGTGTGTGTGTGTGTGTGTGTGTGTGTGTGTGTGTGTGTGTGTGTGTGTGTGTGTGTGTGTGTGTGTGTGTGTGTGTGTGTGTGTGTGTGTGTGTGTGTGTGTGTGTGTGTGTGTGTGTGTGTGTGTGTGTGTGTGTGTGTGTGTGTGTGTGTGTGTGTGTGTGTGTGTGTGTGTGTGTGTGTGTGTGTGTGTGTGTGTGTTGCGGATCACAGTGCCTATGGAGTAGGGTGAGGGCTGTTTCTCAAAAGATTGGTTATCTTTCTAGGAGCTAAATGTTATCACTATTGCCTGTAAATCCACATCCTTTTCAGGCAAAACACTACAGGCACTGCCATACCAGAGAAAAGCTTCCCGTCGCGGGCGCAGTACCGCATGAAACCGGCTGAAATTTTAGACACGCAGATCTCAGGACCCATACACGTTACTAAAATTCTACAAAATACCCCGCCGGGGTGGCGCAGTGGTTACGACGCTCGACTACTGTTCCCAAGGACGCGGGATCGAATCCCGGCCTCGGCGGCAGCTTTTCGGTGGAGGCGAAAAGCAAGGCGTCCGTGTGCTGTGCGATGTCAGTGCACGTTAAAGAACCCCAGGTGGTCGAAATTTCCGGAGTCCTCCACTACGGCGTCTCTCATAGCCTGAGTTGCTTTGGGACGTTAAACCCCACAAACCAACCAACCAACCAAAATTCTACAAAATAGACCATCCCAGGCATCACAAACGATTAATCCGTCCTATATTGAAAGTATCTTGGCAGTGACTGGCCCCACATAGGACCCGTGTATCGCCAATTAACATACGTCAATATTGAACCGGTGCTTGTGCAGCCTGGGTAGTCATCAAATGCCACTCTAAGCTTCCTATATATATATAGACTTATATATCTCTAAGTTTTATATGTAACCATGGATGCTAACTGCTGTGAGGGAAATTTTGCGGCCGCTGCAGTAGCTAGACGACTTTCCACATTACTAACCGTGGCTGTGCGATGGGAACACCTCAGTTCAGGCTGTTCGACAGTTTTGCCGGCGAATGTTTGCATCTACCTCTTTCATACTCTCTGCAAAGTCAAGGACGAAAAAAAAAGCAAACAAAAAAATTCCCAGGATCCACGCACCTCACTGGAGACAGACAAGCTGTACGTGAGTGCGGTAATTGATAGCGAAGAGTGCGCCTATAATCATGCTACCCCTCGATCATTAAGCGCCGCCGTTTGGTAAGCCGCACATAAAGACCAAGACCTGTTTATATTAGCTGACCAAACAGGGTACGTTTGGACAATGCTCCCATTCGACAGTCGGTGACCACGTATAATCGGACGTAAGCATTGCGAGATCATCATAGTTTATCATATTATCACCAAAGAGCAAGACACCCGCAAGAAAAAGAGTACATTGACGTCGGAAACCGATATACTGTGCGCCCTTCGTCCTCGACTACAGAGGGCGACCAAAATTACAGGACAGCGGCCTCGGTCAGTGACCTCCAACTATGATCGCCATCAATCGAACGCTATTTGGAAGAGTGGGCTGCCTTTTGCACCCCGCAGTTTATATATACGGGTTGGTCAGTCTTTAGCGTCATTCTCCCCGAGTAGCTGGTCGTTTCCATCTGAGCCATCACTTCTTTTGTTTTCCGCCAGGATTTCGCCTCGTTGACAGGTGACGGGTCTCCTCTCGTTCTCCGGACGCAACGCGAGACACCCGACGCGAGTGTCGAAACACTGTCCCGTGCCTGTATCTTGACCCGAGAAGTGTTGGCGCAGCAGCAGCTGATGTGATCTCGGACGTCGTGTTCTTTCTTTCTTTGCTTCTTTTTTTCTTTCTTTCCGTCGGCCTACCGCAAGATACGTGTTTACTTTTATGACACCACCGACGCATTCGAACGCCTTAGCTGCTGCGCATGTGTTTTCTTCGTCCTAGCATTTGCGTGTTTGAGTTTTCCTCGGCCGGATCGGTCCAGGCAGGTCAAAGCAAAACCAGATGCGCTGCTGCGAGCTTGGCCTAACTGCGGGGATGGCTCGGACCCAACGACCCCCTGGTAATATATACACACACACATACAGGCAGCGCAAAGGAAAAACACGACGTTACGACGCTCGCGCTCATTGAGTTGGCTTGCGTGCAACGCCGGCATCTGCGGAGTGTTTTCCTAGATGCGCAGTAAGAGGAGTGCGATGCAACACACCCCCGAAGGCAGCGGCGCGGGCGGCTGACGCAAGCCAGCGACGAGTGCGCTGGTTGTGTAAGCGTCCCGGAGCACGGGTGATTGCTTGGAGGACTCAGCTCTAGGTGTATAGGTGCGGGGAAGACGTATCAAGTTGGCGCTCGGTAGGATTACAGGAGCATTTTCCATGGAGTCAACAAGCTCTTCTCTTTCATACTTCTTTTCTATTCTTATTTTGAGAACAGGACATCAGTAATGAAAAGTAGTTGGATTGAAAACAATGCAAAACGACACTTCGTACATATTCGAAAAGGTGAGGAAACGGTTCGTTGACAACGTACATGTGTCCCGCGTCAGCAGGCAGCTTTTCTGGCCATGTTCTCGAAGGGTTGGCTGAAGGCAAGAAAATAATAATAAAGAAATAAAATCGTTCGCGTGGAGAGACGGGCGCATGAGAGCAAAGCGAGGGACTCATTGATGTTGCATTTTTCTTTTTCTCGTTCGACGGAGGGCGAAAATAGAAAAAAAAAAAAGGAAAAAGAGGAGACAGAATGTTGTCAGATGTTTTATGCGACAACTGTATAAAGCAGTTGGATTTAACCTCAAAGATTAGTTCATTATTACTGTAATAAATGCTTTGCTCTAAGTCCAGACACCGCACACTTTACAGAGTATTTATGTAAGGTGGAGGTGCGTCGAGGGGGACAGTGAGTGATTTTGTCCCCTTGCAACAGCAGTAGGAGGAAGGGGGGGGGGGGGGGGGGGCTTATACAGGGCAGCTGGCTTTTCCACTACGTCGTTGAATTTTATTCGCCATCGTTTTTTTGTTCCACTGTCGCTTAGGCTTCTGTTGGCAGAGTCATAGTGGAAGGAGGGTGACAGTGCATGACCAGACTAAGGGTGGCGTTGGGTGTATGCCGGTGCTTGTGAGGGTTGAATGCGGGTGGTAGTGTGGTGGAGACTCTAGATCGAAGGTGACGCTAGAGGAGTGTCGTAGAGATGCATCCAAAGGGTGATGCTTCTAGGGCTTCACTCTCCAAGGCAACAGATATACAGATGCAAGCATTTTCGCATTGTGGGTTTTGCAGTAGAATTTCCTATGCGTCCCGGAGAGGTTACCTACGGAGAGTTTGTAGCGTGGAACTATATTGTGGCTGAATACGGTTCACTTACCCCAGAAGATCAGGTACGTTTGCGACTGGCAGACAACTGCACTCGATCGGAACTGAGTATAAGCCACTTCAGAATTCATTAATAAACGTATGTGAGCCTCGTGGCGCTCACGTGCACGCGTGAGTATGGCGTGTTTGATAGCTTTGTTTGTTGATGATGCAACGAAGATTTTAGCTCTTCGTTGCATCATCAATAAATAAAACTATCAAACACGCCATACTCATGCGTGCACGTGAGAGCCATGAGGCTCGCATACGTGGATTATTTTAGCTCTTCGTTGCTTGCAGGACTTCATCTTAAAATGAATGCCATATGCCGTTTTGAAACTTAGCGGCCAAACTCACGGCAATGACCGTACCTGTCGCGTAAATTCGCCTGCAAATTGCGGACGGCCAGATCCGGTCTTGAGTGGCCAGATCCGGTCTTGAGTAGAACGAGTTTAAGCTGTCAGGCTCCGTGTCGCTGCATATCGTTGGCTTCGGAGAAAAGCGTGTTTTTTGAGTGCCTGTGACCATTGCGATTAGGTATAGCCCAGCTAAGGCGGGAAAATGGCTTCTCGTGAGTCGTAATGAACCTCCTTTACTCTGCCATCATTCGCTGCCCGAACTACTTTTGCAGAGTTCCCGAGTTTCACTCTCCTACTGGCGATCTGCTTCATCCCAATAGCGAAACAATCGCCCTAACAATAGAAAGCTCTCGTATATCACAGACCGCCGGAAAGCATCTTTTTTTCCGAAAGAAATATGAGAACTCGTTAAATCGAGAGAGAAAATACTGCTTTCTCGTCATCCCAGATCGTTTTAGGAGAGTATTTTCTTGAAAAATTAAAAAGCAACAACAAAACACGGGGACCAAATAAAAGCTGCGTTTCGAAGCGTAGCACAGAAAAAAAAAAAAAAGAATCTTTTGTAGAAGTTGAGGCGCCTCTCTCTCTCTCTCTGCACAAATATTTGTTTCGGAACTGCTCCCACGACAACGCACTAAAAGAAATCAGAAACACTGCGCGTCGGTCGGTGTTCGTTCCCCGTCCTCTCGGAACCTCAATAACGCGCCTCGGTTGTTCCGCGGCACTGTGATTTTGCAGGGCGTTCACCCTGTCCGCGTTGTTATTACCATTACTATCATATTCAAAGGAGTGGCTCTGGTGCGCGCACTGCGCTTTTTATACGTTTACTTTTTCCCCCTTTCTTCTTTCTCTTCCTCTTCTATTTTTCTTCTCGTTCGCATCGCCCGGACATTCCAACAGTGCTGAAGTGAGGAGGGTATAGCCTCTCTCACATCCTCTCTGCTCTCTTAGACGCTCCACCATACTGTCCACGCCCACATCATTTCGCACGCCTCGCTGACCGACCGCCGCAATGACCGGGCGGTGGTGGTGGTGGAAAACATTTATATCACATACAAATACAGGAGGCGGCCGAGCGCAGAGCTACACTTGTTCGCTGATAGCTGAAACACCAAGCGCAGTGTCCGCGCGCTTGTCCTCGCTAAGGTGTGGAAACACGCTCAAACACCCAGATGCAAACACAAAGCACCACAACCCCGTCACGCAAAATGCGGAAGAGGGTGCACGTCACGGTCAGTACGTGGATGCCCAAAGAGAATAGGATGGAGAGGAGGACAAGTTTTAAGGCACACAGACAGAAAAAAAATTCGTCGTTGTCGACCGTAATCGCGAATGATGGACATAAAGTCAAGAAGATGAAGGAAAGAGTTAAAGGAAGCCCTAAGAGGGAAAACTAAACAGGGGATAAAGACAAAATATGAAGGAGGGGAAGGATGCAAAGTTTGCTGCTCTTCTCGGTAGTTTCTTTTTCTTTTTTTCTTACCGAAACACTAGCGTACATTCTTTCACTCAGTTGCTATCTGTTTATTCGGCCGCAGCTTGCACAGCGCTAGTGCGTCGTCGCGAGATGCGCGGTTATTGTGGGCACGCTGTCAGGCAGGAGGCAGGTGAGGAGAAAGCAGAGACGGAGGGTAGAACGCAGCGCAGGAAGCAAAGACGAAAGAGAGTGAGGGGCCTGCTTGTTTACGACGCTGTGCAGTGAACTCGAGTGCGTCGCCGTCGCCCTCGTCGCAGCGGCCCCCAGTCGTTTCGGCGATTGCGACAGGAAGGAACACACACGCCCTCGACACAACCACGACGCATGGCCCGTTCCCGTAGCCGTTGCTTTTCGCAGCTGCCGCTCTTGCCGCTGCAGCTTCAGTTGAATTTCCCTCGGAATTGTGGATGGCGTGCGGAGGAGGAAGAGGTTGCCCTCGGCTTGCATGTGTGGCGGTTTTGGCGAGCCCGTGTGCTTCCAAGTAAAAGGCTGAGTTCACTGTGCCCTCGTAAATGCCGTCCCTTCCTTTCCTGCGCAGTGCTTCAGTCATTCGAGTTACGAAAGCCCGGGTCAAAATTCGTGCATCTCCTGTGGCCGGCGTCTGGTAGTAGAATTTGTCGCAGGAACTGCGTAGTTTTATTTTTATCTTTCTTTCTTTTTTTTTTTTAACATCATTAGGTGTACACTGCGAATTTCGCTTCATTAACACGGGTGACTCAAGAATGAGCTAGCTGGCACAGCTCGAGCCAGTCAACGTCACAGATACGAAAAACGTAAAGTCGGAGTAAAACTTGGCAACCGGTTCGATTAAAATACCTTGCACTTGACAACACTTCGACTTGAGGTCATATTCATGACGTTTCAGGCGACCTTCACAACGCACCCGGTGGCGTGTGAACCGAAGTTACCCAATTTGTTGGTGAGCAGGAATATGATTGGCTGATTGACTCTCAGACTGATTGATTAATTTCGTATCTAATTTCATGTAGGATGACTGATTGATTGATTGATTGGTTGGTTGATTGATTGGTTGGTTGATTGGTTGGTTGGTTGGTTGACGGGTTGATTGATTGATTGATTGATTGATTGATTGATTGATTGATTGATTGATTGATTGATTGATTGATTGATTGATTTGGGATGGCTCAATGTCCTGTTTATATAAAGTTGCAAAAAGCTTGCTAATAGCGTAGTTGATCCTGGCACTTAGGGCTCCTGTTGCAGCATCTGAAGACAACTGCAAGCAATGGAAAACGTCAGTGTATCCTATATGCGGAAGCTGGAAATGACATCCCGCTTGTGACGTCGTGAGCCAGCGATGACGTTGTGCGCACTGCGTTATATGCACATCGCCCTGTTAATTCTGGCATGACAGCATACTGGTGATTGTAAACATGACCGAGTGTATATGCGAATATTAAAGAGCTTCCCTACGAGAAAATACTCGGAAGTATATGACGTCGCAAACTAAAGATGACGGCCTGGCTTCGCCAAAACCCAACTAATAAAACGATATGACGTCGCGGGTTCGTCAACAAAGCGAAGGGTCCCTGAACATGTAGTCATGTATAATACTAGACGAACTCCTGCGAGCAGGAACAAAAGAGCTTTCCCTAGACACCTGCCGCTTGTTGTACACAGTTTACTTGTACTTGTCGGCAGTCCCTTTCTATGCAAATGCGACAATAAGCTCAGTGACAAGAACGACATGCTTTTTGTTCGCTTTTAGCGGCTGTTCTTTTACAAACGCTGCATCGCTGTTCACTGGCTATAGTTCGTGTATTTTGCTAACGCTAATCACTGCAAAGTACCATTTTACTTTTTATTACTTTGAGACAATGCGCACTTTCTTAGCAACTTGCTTACCTTGCAAATTTCACCTTGTTACTAGCGCGCAAGCTGTGAGAAGTTTCATTAGTCGAGCCTTTATTCCTGTTCATGTCAAGTCGATCTCTTCGAAACCCATTTTGTGAATTTCTGCGCTCGACCACATTGCGTCGAATAAAGCATCATACAAATACATAACACATCGGTTTATTTAGGTATACGTGAAGTTCGGCAGCTGCAAGGCGGTGGCTATACGAGTTCTGCTATGTCGAAGTGTGTCGTTATATTCCTTTCGTCCCGCGTTCTGCGCTGCTTTTATAACCTTCCTTTGATAAGTTCTTTCGCCAAGCCACAGCTTTACGCATGCGCTGCCTCGGGGACTTGGTAAATTTCCTTGAAAAGCGAACCAGTGCGACACGTTATCAGCAAATGACAGGGCAGTGTTTGTTTTTATAGCCATGTCCTTTATACGAGCTCTTACAGGGAGTGCCTCGGAGGGGTTATGAACCTATAAATAATGGTTTGTTATTCGAGAGCCGAACACACCTGTCAGCATAAAGTCACGCTTCGTACCAGCACCTCACAGAGAGTTTGCGGGAAAAAAGATTAACGTCGAGCATAATTTACTGTCTTATATGTGCTCCACCTCCCTGTTCGCCGCGCGTTAGTTGAGAAGATTAGCTTTCGCTTTTTATTATAGTATAGGCCGGTGAGGGTGAGTGAACTCGAACGTTTCCGAGAACGAAATCAACACTGCGACTGTTCGAGCTAGCGGCGAATCAAACCAACAAAAAATAAACACTGGAGGTGCCATGATTTCATTTGTGTGGGTCAGTAAGTGCCCGCCATTTAAGGTTCCTATGTCCGGGGAAGAAATCACATCGCAGGCGGTTCCAAGTAAATGAAATTTAAGATGGATGGATGGATGGATGGATGGATGGATGGATGGATGGATGGATGGATGGATGGATGGATGGACGGACGGACGGACGGACGGACGGACGGACGGACGGACGGACGGACGGACGGAATATAGGAGCGTCCCCTTTGAAACGGGGTGGTAGCAGTAGCTATCATGCTCATTTTTATCCCTATATCCTAATTATTGATTTCGATTGGTTAACTAAACCATCATTCTATTTATTAATTTTTTTTTTCTACATTACTAACATTATGTCACTTCTCTAAGGCACCAATCTTCCAGTTGTTTTTTGCTAATTTCCACCGCCGGTTTATTCACCCGGCCACTGGTATCTCTAAACTCCAGAGCTTCAGGAACAGTGGTTGCGCCTGCATCAACTTCCGGATGGATACCATTACATTCGAGTATAATATTGTCACATTAGGCCCCCCCGTAACAATACCCCGTAACAATATGGTCAATTGTTTCACTGGATTTACCACATACAGCACATGCGTCATCTCCATTGTTAAATTTCTTTTTGTAGCTGCTTGTTCTAAAGCACCCTGATCTAGCTTCAAAAAGTAGGGCACTGCCTCTTGAGTTATCAAAGAAATCTTCTTTCCTGATCTGCATTTTCAACTTTCGGTATAATTTCACACTCTGTTTCTTTTCCATCGAATTTATCCAATTTTTACGTTCTTTGTTTTTCACCTGTTGCTTAATGCTCTTTATTTCTCCGTCCTTTTTGAAAGCAGCTCCACCTGGTGTCAGGCGTGAGCTCAATTTGGTGACAATTTACCTGAGAACTGTTGGGAAGTGCAGACTATTCGAGTTATTCGTTATATCGGGGTGTGTAACCACATTTTGCGAAACAGAACGCTCTCGGTCATGACCGCTACGAAGACGAGTGGCAGATTGAAACAGACACTCTTAATCGGCACTTTTGTTTTTGGCTGGCAGGTACCATCGTTATTATATGCTGGGAGGTATTCTACAGCATCATAAATACTCGAGTAGTATACGTTTGGGCAAGGCATATTACTTGCAATTTTTGCACCTTTAGTTGAATCCCTATAAAGATTTATGTATGCGTTGCACCTTTTATCAGATTAAACATCCTAACACTGCGCGGATTTTATAAAGGTTCGGACAGTGTTAAGCCGTCCTGTGCTACAACAATGTGCGAGCTAAGGTCTCCTGGGAACTTCGATAGGGACTAAAATCTAAACTTCCCGTGATGAAAAACGAAACCCATGAAGTGTGAAAAAAAAAAAAAAACAGTGTGTGGTTATTATATTCAATTTACCTGTCTTAATCAGTCCCAAGGATGTTGCGTACATAAGCGCACGTGAATACAAACATGCCTGTCACTCGTCCGAGAAAGAAAGCTTTCTAACAACGCAGTTTCACTTGAATGGGTACGGGGAGAAAAATTTAGGCTGCGTGCTTTCTTGTAGGTAGTGACGCATACGAGATTGCTACAATTGCTCATCGAAATCATTGACTCACCTGTCATGTTTCCGACGACCAAGGGGGCTTATAATGTAAGAAAGCCAGTATCCGTCAGGTGAGACACGAAAAAAAGCGTCTGACGCAATCGCTGCTTTATCGTTTTAAGATGCTAGAACACTAAAGCCAGCCTGTCTCAAGGACCGTAAACAAGGAAGTGAAGAGCCAACTATCATATTGCAGCGTTCTTGACGCTTTACTCATATTACAAAGAAGAAAGCATGCAACCATAATGTGGAGCGAAACTATTCTAAGCAGGCTGCTATATTAGCGTTTGCCAGCGAAACGAGAATCACCGGTTTTAAGAGACTGAAGTGTGTGTTCTTTTCGCTGAAGCAAAAGTAATTTGCATAATAGCTGCCGACAATGAAATTCCTGTCGCACACCTACTTGCTTGTAGCAGAGCGCGTAGCTTTTCTAGTAAGTACACCTAAGAGAAAAACGGTTATTTCGCTTCAATATTTGTTTGTATAGTGCGTAATATTTTTTATATAAATATGCCGCACTCATCCATTTGCGGCATACAGCGAATACAGCATGCGACTGCCGTATATTTATTTAGAGCAAAGATGGGCGCAAAGCACACAAAGAGCATCAAGTTGTTGCCCTGTAAGACATTTATTTGACCTGTGTTGAAATATGCTGCAGTGGCCCGCAATCGCCAGCAGAAATATTACAAAGTAATATAAAAAAAATACAAAGACTTGCCGATCTTTGTCTTTGAGAAGTATAAGGGGACCGACTCGATCATCGAAACGTTTCAGTCCTGTAACCTGTAACAAAAACAAAGATTTAATGTAGTGAAGCAAATACTTCACGGGAGAAATAAAGGTGAACAGGAACACGTACTTGCATCCTCCTTCTAACTGAGCCCACGTTTGAACCATGATACAACAGTACTCTGGAGTTCAATACAGATGTGGAATAAACTGGTTACTCATATTCTACACTACCTCTCTGACAGACTATATAAAAAAAGAGAAAAATCTTAAGAAATACTTTAATCAGAGCTGACCTGTTGTTTCGTAGGTGTCGTAGTGTAACAACTGTGTGTATTTTGGGCTCTCTATACAGCTTGCTATTGAGTGACATCGTTTGAATGGTGTGTTTGAATCCCTTTGTTTTCCAAAGTTCGTCGTTTTAACACCTGTGCTTTACAGTTTTTCTCTATTAGAGTTTTGTTTGAATCGTTTATATCCCTTCTCTCTCATGGTCCTCGAGTGTGGATTAACAGTAGGATCAAGTAAATCAAAATCCTGGAACAGCAAAATATAATCTGAATCTCAACGCGGTGTCGCGCGCATGGTATGTTCCCGACAGTATGGACGAAACATATGTCACAATGTATTGCTGTATGGCTTGACACCTCAGGGGAGGAAATTATCACTTCCATGCATGTTTCAGCCTTTTAATAACGCAGCAATATTAATTGTGATGGACAGCTTAGAAGGTGGAGCCGCGTCGAGTAGAGAAGCATGTTCAGTATCCCATGAGCCAGTGCAGCAGAGCTAAGTAGTCGCCATCTCTTGGCCGATAAATAAGTGATTACAGGAAATAAGATGATTTTCCTGATCAATAAAGTTTCTCCAATCCAATCCAAAGAGACACTACAGGGCTGCACTTAGATACTCTCCTGAGCCGTTATGTGGGCGTCACTTTATGTCAAGTCGTTGCCACCACTGCATCGTGCAGGCGTCCGAATTCTGCTTCATATCGCACACGGCTGACAACTGTACATGCAGAAAGATGATAATAATGACAGCAACAGACAGCCGTCGTGTCTATATATGTTGTTCGGTCGCAAGCGTCCCGCGTAATTGAATATATACAGACATGAAACGCGCTCGCACTTTGCGGATGTTCGCGGATGAACAACCGTTGTGAGATTTTGACAATATAGGCTGATTTCCATCTGCAGACTTCCTTAAAAAAAACTGTATCCTTTTTCTTTACGCTGGTCGTAATCACACCGCAAGTATAACAGCCACAAAGATAACAGTATCACTCAGCCAAACGATTGATCAAGCAATCACAGGATTTAGAGAGAAATTGTAATGCCTTAACTAAAAAATTAATTTTGGTCAATATGTCCTGCGCCATTACTTTATATTTAGGTGGGACAACTACTAAGACACATCGAGAGTATTTTTCACTTCGTCTAGGAAATGCGACGCAGTATTGTCTTGGATAGTTTATTTTTAAACCGGCACTTTTGTATGCCCGAAAATTGCGTCTATTGGTGCCTCTCGGCCGCACATTCTGATGCCCTGCTGTAACCTTGAGTAAAAAAATCTCTTCTCACTGCACATATTTTTTTCTCTGCAATCTCTTATACACAACTCTTCATAACAATGTAACTTGGCTATGAAATGAGAAAAGACGAGTTGTCAGCATAAGTGTTCAATTAATAGATTAACAGCCAAATGCGTTGCATGCCTACCGCTTTAGGCTGTTAGCAGACTTAAAGCATTCTATTTTGTTTTCTGCTATTGTGATTTCCTTGCAAGCCATTATATCTTCGTGACTATGATGCACCCCCAGAAATCGAAATTTAATGACGCTGTCCGATCTCTAAAAGCACGAGTATGTATTTGTCTGAGCTAAGTGTAGATTACCCGCTTTTTTTTTTTCAGTATTTTTCTATTGTTTGGCTCGTTGTGCGCAGGACGTAGCAAGGCCGCCCCCATTACTGCGTACGTCGGAATCACCATAAACCGCCGCACAAACACACGGACTGACCAAGGACCGCGGCCACTCATGTAAAGGCGAGCCTCTCGTGCCTCTTGGCAGGAACAAGGTGTGTGGAGCACTTCAGACCTTCGCTATGCTGCAGCTATCTCTATGCTAACGTTGCAACTAGGAAGTGGGACCCAGGGGAGGGGGGGGGGGGGGGGCGTCTGTCGGACGCTGGCTATCGCCGTGGTTTCCCCGACGACGAAGGCGACAACGCCAGGTGTGCTGCGGGCTATCGTAAACACGTGGGTCGGACAGGAGAGTGGCGAGCCTTCTGTGTTGACCGTGCGTACAGCTCAAGTATGCATATACTGAGATCGAAATTTTGTCCGTTTGTTTTTTTTTTCTTTGCGAGCTCACCGTCTTTGCTCGACTGGTATACTATTGAAAATATACTTCGCGTGAAGGGGGTTGTTAAAAAACCGACGGCGCGACGCCAGAATTTGACGTAATAGGTTGATTAATTGATTGATTGATTGATTGATTGATTGATTGATTGATTGATTGATTGATTGATTGATTGATTGAATGAATGAATGTTCTTTAAGTATAGTCACCATGGTGGCCTGGTCGTATTGTGGTTTGATTCCTGAGTATGGTTTTGAGGGATCAAGTCCCGCGTGGCGCACACCTTGGTGGGGAGAAATGCGAAGACGTCTGTTTGCTCTACGATGTTATCGCATGGAAAATATACTCAGGTGGTCTGAATTAACCCTATATGGTGCACGCTGAGGCACACATACTCCGATATCTCCCCGCCGCTGTGGTGCTGTGGTAACACGCCCGACTACTGTGCCGTAGTACCCGGGTTCGATCCCGGCCTCGGCGGCTGCGTTTCGATAGAGGCGAAACGAAGAGGCGTCAGGGTGCTGTGCGATGTCAGCGCACGTTAAAGATCCCCAGGCGGTCGAAATTAATCCGTAGCCCTCCACTACGGCTCCTCTTTCTCTCTTTCCGCGTTCACTCCCACCTTCCTCCATTGCCTTACGGCACGGTTCAGGTGCCCACAGAAACAAGTGTGACAGATACAGCGCCTTTCTCTTCCTGTGAACCAATTACTATTATATATTCCGAAATCTGAAATAGTGTTTTGAAGGCCCAGGGAGTCAGAACAGTCACTGTAAGAAGCGAAGCATTGGGGATTATTTCGGTATATAAATATGCTTGAGGGCACGTAGTAACACTGATCCAGACCATGAGTGAACTAACGAAGAAGTAAGTAGGGTTAAAGTCAGAGTTGTCTCAGGAGGTCTGAGACACCCCCACCAATATTTAAGAGGACTCTGAACGCGCCTCCCCCCCCCGTCCCCGCTTGAATATAAGGACTGCATGAATACGAATCAGGCTACTATTCATTATTCATGTCAATGGTAGTCGGAACATTTCTTCTTTATGATTTCGACAATTTCATATTGAGTCTTATTACAATTAACCATTAACACGTTTTCTAAATCTCGATGCGGAGAAAAATGATTACACCTCCCATTTGTATAAAACGATGTGAAAAATAAGTAACCGGCCACTTTCTCTCTCTCCTTTTTTGTATCTTTTCCACCTGGACTAGAATCACTAGAGATATCCCTCCCATGAAGTCAGCACTGGAGGAAACCAATTGAACGTGTGCATTTGGAAAGCACTCCTCGGGTCATGCCCCTCAACATCAAATTATGTATGATACTTAAGTCATGTCAGTACTCTGCTACGGAGGCGTAAGTCCAGGCCTAACGAAATGGCTTAAAATCTAATTTAGGACAGCGCTACGAGTCTTGGAGAAATAATTATATGAATTAAAAGACTGGAAGAGGGCAAAATGTAGGCCAGAGAATAAATTTGAAGTCAGGGTATGCTAATTGAAGTAATGAAGAAGTGATGGACTCGAAAAGCAGACTTAATGCGAAGGTAAAAACAAAAATCTATAGACTGCAAGAAAAGGCAGGCGTAACAGGGGCGGCTGCGAGTCGGACTGTTCGAGTTATGAAGTTTGCGGCGATAAGATAAGAACTGATTATCGCCTTGGTACTGCAGTGGAAGTAGGGAGGCTGATGATGATGATACCCTACCACAACATGACATACATATCGTACGAGTACCATAAAATAAATAATCAATTACTTCTTAGATACCTGAGCGCAGCCATAGGTCTAGAAAGGAAAGCTAGACGGCTTTCACAGAAACGTCGTAGTTAAAGAAAATTAAAAAAAAAAAAGTAGAGGCTTTAAGGTATGATTTTCTGCTACATAACTACCATGATAACAGACACAAAACTCCATAGCATGACATTCTGCAAAAGCATCTATGAAAAAGTGGTGCCAGGGGAAGTGTGGTGTTTGGCTATTACTACATTTATGTTGCTTTTTTTTTTGTTTTGAACGGGGGTATTTCTTTTATTCGTGCGATCTATAATTATCGAGCCTGAAGGATGTTCACACGATCCAAGAAGCTGTAGGTTTTACAGCACTGTTTTCTCGCGCCGTCAGGCGTTTATGAGCGCCAAGTTAATTTTGGCGCAAAGTGCCGAGACAGAGAGGGCAACCAGACACGCATTCAACCCTTGAATCGCGGAGGACTGGTTAATGAATGCGAATCGAGTAATTATACGGCTCATTGACCTTGATCACGGTATCTTTGACTTCTTTTGTGAGAAATGACCAAAGCCACATTACGATTTCTTTGTCTTTTGTTGCATCCACACTTAGCATTCAGAGTGGTTGTAAACGTCAGCATAGTAGCATTGTTATAGCTATGTATGTACACGCGCTGTCATCAACATTTGCTGCCTTCTAGCTTTCACCTCTCTATGCTTTCATATTTGTTGTTGTTGTTTCTTTTATTTTTTGTTTACAGAGATAAGCGCCCTTTAATTGTTTCACGTTTTACCTCACAGGTGTCCTACTATTTACACGAGTACAGGATTCGAGCGATGGAACCAAACTTTTATCTTTAGCGGCCTGCGAGAGCTGCCGTGTTGACCTGTCTGCACCCTTAGATATTAAATTAAAATGATCTCCTGAAACTTTTTTTATAAGATAAGAATCTCGGATTGGCACTCGCCTATCAGTTAAGGAGCCATACGATGCCTCTGAGGTCAAAGGGCAGTTCAGATCACTGGAGCGGTACAGAAATCAGCCAAATTACAGATGCTTTGTTGTTTAATGTTTTCTTTTATTGTCTTACCTGTACTTTGGGCACAGGTCAGTGTAAATATTGTAGCCAGTTAAAACTGTAAAGCAGTGAATTTAACTCAGTTTCTTTGGTCACGTGACTTGGACTACACTTTAATGGTACAGCTGCCGTTCAGCCGTCGAAATGGGAAGACCATGAGAGACCAAATTCAGATAAAAGTTGTGTACTCATGCCACACGAAACATTCCAAGTAAGAAAAGAACGAAGTTTTCATCTCCATTACGGTACTTGCGACGTCGACAAAGCTTTCGCAATACTTCATCCATAGTATGTTCTTATCTTTTGTGTCATATTTGGCTACTGGGCAGCTAGCACTTTGTATCAGCGAGAACAAATATGAAATTGTTTTGTTTCGTGGCCCCGGTCAGGCGATATCTACGAGCAACACCAAAAGGTGCATGTACGCTCTTCGCCATTCACTCTGCGTTCACCGAAAAAAAAAAAACAACAACAGAAAAACATGAGCAGATTAGTTTTGGCGACCTTGGAAAAGTAATGATTGAAGCCATCGATTCCTGTCTGCTGGCACAGCCAACAATTTTTAAAAGCACGCGGAGGGTCTTATGACAGCATCCGTGACACCATTCTTTACTCCAACGTGACTTCATTTACTGGCTCAAATCTGTTTCAGTTTCTGCTTCCTATTTTTTGTACATTTGTAAATGCATGATTTACTTAAAATCAAGTAGCAGCAGCCAAAGCAGGGAGATCCAAAAAATATAATTTGCATGATAACCATTAGCCAACTCAGAACGTTCATTCGCAATTGTCTTTAACATATGAGCTTTGCGATATGGTATGTTATGGTATGGGGTACGATAATATAAGCCTGCATGGTGTGACATATTATGGTATGGTATGGTATGGTATGGTATGGTATGGTATGGTATGGTATGGTATGGTATGGTATGGTATGGTATGGTATGGTATGGTATGGTATGGTATGGTATGGTATGGTATGGTATGGTATGGTATGGTATGGTATGGGCCGCAAAGCACGGCCTGGCATGGTACGGTACGGTATAATATGGTATCAATGTATGGTTTAAGGCCCAGAAGCGACTCATGCTAGGATAGATGACATGTTGAAGGGTTCAAGATAAATTTATTTAGGCCGAACAGAGGTACTGACATCGTACAGGGCTCGGGCTCCTTTAGCGCTTCACCTCCATCGAAACGCAAATGCCGCGGTCGGGGTAGAACCCGGATATTTCATCCCAGCAGCCGGGCGACTGACCCATGCCTTCATGGACAAGCCACTCAGCCATCGCTGTGAATTCGTGATTTTTATGGCCACAGTGATCATCTGCTGATCACCATACCTATCGTGACACCGTGACACCGAAGATGAGATCTGCGCTGTAATTCGTTCGGCAGCCAATGACTGCTTCAAACGCCTATAGCCACAGTGCCGCTTTCGAATTCACTGCAGAGTCAACTATGCCGATGAGTGGGGGTCATACACAGGCGTCCGCTTTTAACGATACTCGCCTTGCTCGGAAACGGGGTCACCGTCCAATCTTAGCCGATTTCATTGCTGGTCCACATAGGTAACGTATCAGGCTGCTTCGTTCTTTAGACGGTGCGACAGCAAATAAAGTGTGCAAGCAGTCTTGTTTTTGCTATAAATTTATGACTTTTATTCGATTCTGTGGCTCCGAGTGCCAGCGTGTAGGCTTACCACTATCTCGCATTCTGGCTTACGCGGCGCGTTTTTATTATCTGCGTAGCTAGACGCCGCACTACCTTGCCTCAAGGATTAGAAAAGGTTCGCGAAGTCGTCGATTGCTCCGGGTCTTTTATGATAATATGACGTGGCTAGAACACCGTCTATCATAAAGGCGACATCGATATTGAATTGCTCTGGTATAAAAGTTTGTTTTGCGTTCTCTTTATCATGACTCGAAGCGGCACGTTTTTCTCTCATTACAGAAACGTAGTAAATTCTGCATCTGAAGACATAAAGAGCGGGTTTCTCAAACTTTATCCAGCAATTTCCGGCTGAGCAGATTTCTGCCGGCGACGCTATATTCTCAGTGTGATGATTAATATACGCTGTGTTCTAAAGCTAATCATTATAAACAGGCACCGGTTTACGTGTGCCTTTCGTTAACCCTTTAATCATTGTTCTCAGTCACCAATTATCCGATTAATCAATCAGTAAACGTTTCCATGAACTGATCAAAATCCGCGAACGAACTCAGCAGTTGAAATCACTGAAGCAGGGTTATATGTAACCTGTGTTGTAGATAGGCTGATGCTTATCTAAAAATTTCGCGTCATTATGTAAAATTTATGAATTGTTAGTTTATTGCCTGGGCATGCTATTTTTTGTGCTTTTTATTTGAGAATTTAAAGATATTTAACTCACCTACCGTAACTTAACGGCTCATGTAGTAGATAAATGTTGCCAGGTGCTTACTGTACTCTTTGTCAGTTATTCCTGCCAGTTGAGCCCATGTCATCAATTCAGTTTTTCTTTCTTCCTATAGCTTATAATAGATTACCAGGCGAAAACGTCCGCACCGATATGCGTTTGAGGCAGTGCTGTACTTCTCGGCCTTCCCGTACGAGCACAATGTGGTTCCCGTTATGTATGTACTATATGCGTCCAAACTTCCTTCAGTGATCCTCTCTTGAGTGAGGCAAGGGACTTGCGAAAGTCCTTTCTATAAAACGCGTTCCGCATTGGCACAGTTTCACGCGCACACAGATCCCCTACACGAAAAGCCACAGAACCGGCCAGCGGCTTTTGTTGCCCCTTCCTACCCTCTCCTACTCGAGCCAAAGCGTCTGAAATGCGAATCTAACGTTCCCCTGCGTCGAAGGTCATCTCGCGACTGCCCAGCAAGCATGCTTAGGTGTAGATCTGTGCAGCGTTTTGAAAGCTACAGGGTAGGCTGGGGAGACCACTGGGCAGCGCGACGCAGGCGACACTCCTGTGACATTTTGTATCCGGTCACAGCAATATATATATATATATATATATATATATATATATATATATATATATATATATATATATATAAGGAACGTTAGTCCGGATTCGTTGTCACTTTCAGTAGAATCCTATTGGAATACTGTCCAAATCTGTCGCTTGCGATATATACAGAGAGAAAGAGAAACACTTTATTTAAGAGCGCAAATTAAGCGCTCAACGTATACTGCGCCTGATTTCTTGCACCACGCAAGGCGATTGCTGATGGTCAGACCTCAGAAAGCCCATTGGTGTCGTAATTTCACACCAGGGTCGACCTAATAGGCTTCGCATGAGGAGATAATATCAACAATAATGTGACGCTATGACTCTAGCAACCAATTTCAACATCTATTAACATATAGTGCATGCACACATATAACCCCAATGAGTAATACGAAATAGTTAAACAAATCTGCTGGCTCTTTGACCCGTTTTGTTCTCGTGTGCGTGCCGTGTGTTTACGTGTTGTTTTGTTTTTTTGACATAGTGGGCGTGGGCGGGGGGGGGGGGGGGGGGTCAAATCACTGAAAACCTAAAAAAAAATTTTTGAGAAAAGCCAAATAGCCTGCAAAAATTTATCAGCCACATAGACACATAAGATACATACGGAATTTGCGTACATGGTTGCTTGCTCTTATATTTTGCGGCCGACGCGTCTGTTTAAATGCATATACATCCGCGCTATCTTTTACTTTCAACGCGTAATCTGTGTTCGTCAAGCACCACTTCACGAACTATTACATGCCCCGCGCTGTGCATAAGTTGCGCATCTAGCTGCTCATCGAAGGGCCAATGTTACCCTTTATGTCCTAACACGTCTGGAACTGTGGTTCCAAGCACATTTAGTCGCTAGAACGAATTATAACCGCAGGGTGTTAGTAGGGAGCGTCACAGGTGACATTTAGTGGTTCTGAGCGGTTAATGCCAGCACTTTAGCGTGTCTGTCGCTGCACACAATTTAGTGAAGTTGAGTAGTCTGAGGCGGGTCGGCGTATGTTGCCAGTGTGTAGAACTGCACGGCGGAGACCAAATCAACGACCGCATCTGTGTCCGGCTGAAATGACATTTCTACGCTGGCGCCTTTGTGACTCATCGTCGCGGCCGACGAAGGCACAGGGCGAATAGCCGGCTCAGCAGCCATCCACTCGTAATAGCCGAAAGCCTTGGCGATTTTCGCAGTCTCGAGATGGCGCTGGCCGGTAAATTCACCACGTACGCGTTTATCTCTCCGAAACATGGTGTTATGGGGTCGCCGTTCTCAGGGTCATAGGCAAAATGCTTGTGTCGTCGACGGGGCTTACAGCTGCGACAGGCGCATTTACAAAGTCCTGCGCAGACTTTTTTACATTAAATTTTTAAATTTGCAACAGGAGCAGCTTGCGGATCTTCCCTCCTGCATAAAGGTTGTCGCCACGAATTATCTAATATATCGTAATCCTAACAGTTAGAGTTGCTGTTAAAATTTACACTAAAACCAATCGCATTCAAAAATGCTTCTTTGTAAATAGAAATTTATTTTAAGCTCTTTCTTTACGCGTCTATGATTTTCCGGCAGCAAAATATGCATTTATTCTCTTGAAAACTGTATTTAACAATTCACCCTCCACTCGATTCAAACTAATTACGTCTTGTACATTAAAGAGAAACGGTGATCGCCGTCATGAATTTACTGAATGGCGTTCTAGCTTTGCTTGTGTGAAGTGTGTGAATATGAAAACATCTCACCTCTTCCCCAACCGCTTCTTTACTATCCCTTTATTTCCGCTGGCCCAGTTCAGGCGCTTGGGATATTAATTAGATAGCAGATACCGGAGCCGGGCAACATATTTTCATTCTGTTTTTGATACTTATTTTGTAATAGGGCGTTTATTGAAGCTCAGATGGAGAGCTGTGAGGACAGGACCTTGCAACGGCGAGCCCAGCGTACTTCGTCTTCGTCGCACAACGCACAGGTGCATGTCGATGGCGATGACTATCACAGTACATTTTCCCCCCGGGTAAAAAAAGGAGCCATCCTGGCGACTTATGGCGCGGAAAGCACGGCGGGGTCATAGAATGGCTTCAATCGGTTCACGTGAACTGTTTCACGACCACGGCGACGCAAGTCCGCAGAGGGCGTGACGGGCTCAACTACGTAGTTGACTGCAGATGTTTGCTGGAGGACCCTATATGGCCCGTGGTAGCGAGCAAGAAACTTCTTTGAAAGGCCAGGGGTTGTGGAGGGCACCCAGAGCCACACCAGTGTGTCCGGGAGATATGGCGAAGATTCGCCGGTATCACGGAGGTATTTTTGTTGCCACTGATTTTCTGTTGTGAGAGAGCGGGCGAGCTGACGGCATTCTTCTGCGTACGTGACGGCATCGGATAGCGGGGAAGATTCGGAAACGTCAGGGCGGTAGGGAAAAAGTGTGTCCATAGTACAGGGTGGCTCGCGCCCGTAAAGGAGAAAGAATGGAGAGAATCCAGTAGTGGCCTGTGTCGCGGTGTTATATGCGTAAGTAACGAACGGTAGAACTTGGTCCCAATTGGAATGGTCGGTGTTCACGTACATAGCCAGCATGTCACCGAGAGTGCGGTTAAAACGTTCTGTCAGTCCATTCGTCTGAGGGTGGTACGAGGTAGCGGTGCGGTGTATGATGCGGCATTCTTTCAGGAGAGCCTCAAGAGCGTCTGATAAGAAAACGCGTCCGCGGTCACTGAGCAGTTCGCGAGGGGCACCATGGCGAAGAACCAGGTTTTTCAGAATAAAGGCAGCCACGTCGCGTGCGGAAGCAGAGGGCAATGATGATGTCTCAGTGTAGCGGGTTAGATGATCCACTGCCACGATAATCCAGCGGTTGCCAGCTGAAGTTGTAGGAAGGGGACCGTATAGATCTATGCCGACACGATCAAACGGACGGGCAGGACAGGGCAACGGCTGCAACGAAGCAGAGGACTTGAGAGGAGTTTTTCGGCGTTGGCAAGACTGGCAGGAGCGGACAAAATGGCGGACAAAGCGGTACATTCCACGCCAGAAGAAGCGTAGACGCAAGCGCGTGTAGGTTTTCAACACTCCGCCGTGGGCGCACTGGGGATCAGTATGGAAAGCAGCACAAATTTCGGCGCGGAGATGACGGGGGATGACTAAAAGCCACTTCCTTCCGTCGTGAAGATAATTGCGGCGATAGAGCAGCCCGTCACGAATTGAAAAATGGTGAGCTTGGCGGGCAAGCGCCCGAGACAGACGACCTGGAGAGTGACTTGAAAGAAAGTCCAGAAGTGTAGATATCCACGGGTCGCGCCGCTGTTCCGTGGCCATGTCAATAGTGGCAAGCGAAGACAAATCGTAGGCGCAGATCTCATCAGGCAACGAAGAGGGAGGCAGCGGTGAGCGCGAAAGAGCGTCCGCGTCAGTATGCTTGAGGCCTGAGCGATATATGACACGAATGTCATACTCTTGGAGGCGAAGAGCCCAGCGAGCAAGGCGGCCGGACGGGTCCTTGAGGGACGCCAGCCAGCACAGAGCGTGATGATCAGTGACCACATAAAATGGTCGGCCATAGACATACGGACGGAATTTGCCGATGGCCCAAATAATGGCCAAGCATTCTCTTTCCGTAACAGAATAATTGGACTCTGCCTTGGTCAAGGTGCGGCTTGCGTACGCCACCACATAGTCTCGGATACCAGGTTTGCGTTGGGTGAGAACGGCGCCTATCCCAATACCGCTAGCGTCAGTGTGAATCTCAGTTGGCGCATTCGGGTCGAAGTGGCGGAGGATGGGAGGCGAAACCAAAAGACGGCGTAAAGTGTTGAAGGCGTCATCACAAGCAGGTGTCCATGCGGAGAGGTCGGAGCTACCGGAGAGGAGCTGGATGAGAGGAGCAATAATAGAGGCGAAATTTAAGATGAAGCGGCGAAAGTAGGAGCATAGGCCAATGAAACTTCGTAGCTGCTTCAGTGATTTTGGGCGTGGGAATTCGGCAACTGCACGAAGTTTGCTGGGATCGGGAAGAATGCCATCCTTAGAAACGACATGACCTAGAATTGTTAGTCGGCGAGCAGCAAAGCGGCACTTCTTCAGATTCAGTTGGAGGCCGGCGGTAGCGAGACAAGTGAGAACGTCCTTCAGTCGGAGCAGGTGGGATTGAAAATCGGTAGAAAAGACTACGATATCATCGAGATAGCAAAGACAGGTTCGCCACTTGAATCCACGAAGCACAGTGTCCATGAGGCGTTCAAATGTGGCCGGGGCGTTGCAAAGCCCAAAGGGCATGACGTTGAATTCATATAATCCATCTGGTGTGATGAAGGCAGTTTTAGAGCGGTCAGCGTCAGCCATTGGCACCTGCCAGTAGCCAGATCGTAAATCCAACGAGGAGAAAAACTCGGCGCCCTGCAAGCAGTCTAGTGCGTCATCGATGCGTGGCAGAGGATAGACGTCCTTGCGCGTGATCTTGTTGAGCCGGCGGTAGTCGACACAAAACCGGAAGGAGCCATCTTTCTTAGGTACCAACACAACTGGAGACGCCCAGGGACTGTGGGATGGCCGAATGACACCCCGACGGAGCATGTCGTCCACATGATCAGTAATTACTTGGCGCTCCGAAGCCGACACGCGATAGGGGCGCTGGCGCAAAGGTGCAGTTTTACCGGTGTCGATGGTGTGCTCTACGACAGACGTGCGGCCCAAGTCAGTTTGAGGAAAGTCGAATGAAGAAGCGAAGTTCTGCAAGAGGGCGACAAGTTGATCACGTTGCGCAAGTGGAAGATCAGCATCAATAGCATGTTGGAAAACGTCGGAGGGCGTCGAAGCGGTCGCAACATCGCAAGAGCACAGACTAGCGTCGAAGGAGGGGGTTGAGTCAGCAAGAGTGGTGATATGACTGGGATCAAGCTCTTCAAGACGTCCAATGCATTCGCCACGGAGCAGGACTGCTGGGCAAGAAAATGGGTTCGAGGCGTAAAGTGCACTCTTGCCGTCTTGAATTTCGAGAACAGCGAACGGAAAAAGGAGGCAGGGATGACGGGAGGTGGCTTCGGAAGGTGTAAAAATCGCAGTCAAAGGAGTTACCCACTCACAAGACAGTGGTACGAGGGCAGCAGAGAACGGAGGAATGTCGGTGTCATGGGCGACGAGAAGTTTTGCAGTGCGGGGAGGGGTATCACAAAAGGGGGCATCACAGAGGGGGGCGAAGGCAATTTGTGCACGAGCACAGTCAATAACGGCTTGATGAGTCGATAGAAAATCGTATCCGAGGATGATATCATGCGAGCAGTTCGGCAGAACAATAAACTCGATGGGGTACAAGACGTCTTGAATGAGCACACGGGCTGTGCAAGATGCGGAGGGGTGAATGTGCTGTGATGAGGCGGTGCGGAGCGAAAAGTCGGAAATCGGAGTGGTCACTTTGCGAATTCGACGGCAGAGCGCTTCACTGATGACGGAGACGGCTGCACCGGTATCGACGAGAGCGAGAACTGTGGCGCCTTCTACAGAAACTTTGATAACATTAGCGGGACGGCATGGAGGACTTGAGGAATTCGAAACAAGCGCAGTTCTTGCCCCCGGAACTGCGACTGTTAGTTTCCCTCAACGGTGCTGGTAGAACGTCGCAGCATTGGAGAAAGCGATCGGCGCCGAGGAGAATGTGATCGACGAGTGGTATAGGTTTGGCGATCTTGTGGGACAAATTGAGAACCGGGCGGAATCATTTGCGAGCGTGAGTCGGTATCGTACGGGTAAAATCGAATGTCAGGCTGTGAAGGTTGGAGGCGCTGGCGACAAAGGCGCGCAACATGGCCCGGCCGACCGCAGGCATAGCAAATCGGAAGGTTGTCCGTAGTACGCCAAGGTTTCATAGGATGTGGGCGGAATCTTGAGGGTGGGGCTTGAAACGAAGGCTCAGCATGCGGCGGTGAACGGTAGGCAGGGACCTGCACATAGGAGCCAGACGTGGGCGAAGGTGGTGGCCTAGCCGTTACTTGGGCATACGTGAGAGGTGCCGTCACAGGCGGCACCACGGGGTTGGACGGCAAGGCATCAGCGACGTGTTCTTGCACGACACGGCGTATAGCAGGCGCCAAAGATGGAGCCAGTTCAGGAACGAGGCGGCCCGAGTCTTGAAAATGGGGAAGGAGTGAGATTTGACGTGCGACCTTTTCACGAATAAAATCTTTGATCTTTTGATTCAGCGGGCTCCCTTCAGAAATTGGCGAACCACCCAGGGCTAATGCGGATACGCCTTCGTCGCACACACTGGAGCGGCGCCTAGAAGCGCGCCGCTTGCGGAGCTCGTCGTAGCTCTGGCAAAGCTTCACGAGTTCACTAACGCTGGTGGGATCTTTCGCTACCAGCATCTGGAAGGCGTCCTCAGAAATGCCCTCGAGGATGTAGCGGATTTTGTTTGCTTCCGGCATGGCCGGGTCGACTCGTTTGCAGAGATCAACGACGTCTTCTATGTAGCTGGTAAAGGTCTCATCAGCGCGCTGAACACGATCGTGTAAACGTTGTTCGGCACGAAGCTTACGCACTGCCGGGCGGCCGAACACTTCCGCGAAATTCTTTTTAAATGTCGACCAAGATGACAGGTCAGCCTCATGGTTGCGAAACCAGAGGTTCGCCACGTCCGTCAGATAGAATATGACGTTACTGAGCTTGTATGAGTCATCCCACTTGTTGTAGGTGCTTACTCTTTCATAGGATGACAGCCAGTCGTCGACATCTTGATCGGCCGTGCCGCTGAACAGGCAAGGGTCACGCTGGCGCACGACGCCAGCACACATGATCGTGGGTGGAACGGCCGGCAGTGTCGAAGTGTCTTGCATGGCGGTCGTAGAGGGTAGTGTACGGCTTCGCAGTTCCAGTTTGGGTGGGATCGTTTCCGGCACCTCCGCCAATTGTAATAGGGCGTTTATTGAAGCTCAGATGGAGAGCTGTGAGGACAGGACCTTGCAACGGCGAGCCCAGCGTACTTCGTCTTCGTCGCACAACGCACAGGTGCATGTCGATGGCGATGACTATCACAGTACAATTTAATAAATAACCACTTAACTTACCTTACCTTACCTTACCTTACCTTACCTTACCTTACCTGGTGTATTGCAGATTACTTTCGGTGATTACGACGTCTGCTTTCTTGGGGTTTTTTCCCCCTCTTTGTTGGCTTTTGAAAGCTGCATTTTAACTTAAGAACCAATTGGTAGAGCTACTGGTGGTCCCGGGTTCGATCCCTGGATCAGAACGAAGTTTTTTACCTAAGAAGTTTCTGAGAAAGCTGTATACTATTCCTTTGTAGCCGTAAGCCTGTGCTTTTGTGGACTTCGGTGAGTAATTACTCGCTTATAATATATGGCTACAGACATCACTACTTCTCCTGTGATCGTGGGTGAAATGAACAGTCCGTATTGCGACAACTGTGGCTCGATTGAAACTGTGGAACATATCCTACTTGAGTGTTCCTGGCTCCTGCGTACGCTGACGAGCGTGCGTACTATAAACATAGGATGGAGAAGCTCTCCCCCCCAGTGCATTTAACAATGAAGAGTGTTTTGGGTTCCTTAGCCTGCCCTAGGCAATAAAGTCTCGCAATGAACTTTTTATTTGCGTATTTGAAAGAGATTGGACATGCTTCTCTCGGGCATGTTTCAAGTTGTGAACTCTTTCCTCATTCTTTTTCAGTCTTTTCCTCCTCAATTCTCCTTCCTACACAGAGTAGCATGCCAGAGAAATCTAAACGCCGGCAAAATTCTCTGTTTTTCATTAAAAGATATCTCTCTCTCTCTCTCTCTCTCTCTCTCTCTCTCTCTCTCTCTCTCTCTCTCCTGTGACCGTGTCCTTGCGCCGTTCCATTTGTCATCAATTCTGCGCGCCGTAATTTCTATGGATTTCACATAACAAATGTTTCTTGCGTAATCTAGACACCACATATAGCCGAGAAAAAGGGCGTGTGAATTAATTTCTGCCACCTGCATTTCGCAAGACTGGGTTTAGCAGAGATCTAAATTAGCGAGCGTTTTCAAATTTAGCTTTTCGAAACGTTGGGAATCGAACTGGTGACCTATATAGGATTACCATAGCGACGATTCATTAATCTAAATCGATGGCTATCAGTGCAGATAATTACACTCTAGTGTTTTCTTAATTTAAATTGTCGAACGTTATTAATGCTTAAAACGCGGTATATATACATTGTTATTCACGGTTATCGCCGGATAATTCAGTGTATTTATCCGTTCTGTACGTTAGGCATGAGATGGGACGCACGAACAATGGTTGTATTAAAAAAAAAGAAAAACAAAAACGACGTGCCAGTGGAGGCCGGATATTTCACAATTGATCGTTCCGTTACCCAAACTGAAATAGGAGCATCCGAAATTAATGAGAGATATCCGAACCGCGACACCATTTGTAGCACCAGGTGGGTTCATTTAGAAGTTATGGCATTTATAAAGTCCCTTTCTTCCAGAGAAACAAAATATGCAGCATCTAATGGTCTGAGCTGATGAAATTTCATCGCAGACATGGTTATTTCTTTGTCAATTAGTGTGCTATCTCGGATTCATGCTGCTGCATTTGAGAACGCTTCACTGTGTAGTAAGTACTCCAAATGGAAGTAATTTATTCTTCAGACCCCTCTCCATTCACGGGAGTTCCTGGTCCTTCGTGCATGATATTTTGAGAGCAAAACTTTCACACTTTATTTTCATGTCCGGTCTATATACGTCTCGCTCAATTTTTTTGTCCGCCTCGTCCTTCAAGTCGCGCTCTACTTCAGTCACGTTTACCCAACTTGGTGGGGTCGCTTTGCATATGCGTATTCATACTGCGGATTTGCAGTCCTCCGTCCCACGCAATGCCTGGCGAGGACGCACGGCCTGGCCAGGGACGTGCAAACCTCATTTAGAGCTGACCTAACGTATAATTAATTCCAGCTTAAAAATAAAAAAGAAAGCTGCTGATAAGAGCGGAAAGGGATAAACAAAAATGTGTACAAGACCATCGCGACCTTGCCACGATGCTTAGATGCCCTGATGGTTAGGCGTTCGTCCTAGCCAGCTCTCAAAAACTAGTGCGTCCGCCCTGTCCTGAAAAATAGCGCGAGCGACGAGGCGTATGCGCTCCCCTTATCAGCCTGAATACTTATAACGTGCCACGCACGTGTGCTTTCCTGCCTGCCTGTCGCCTACATGCCTTAACAAGCCTCGTTTTGCGCGTTTCCTGTGGTGCGAGTGAGAAGTTGGATTGCGTTTACGTTCTGAAAAGGTCGCGGGTCCTTTGTCAAACAGAGAAACGCGGGCTGGTCAGCCCGCCGAATAGTAATGCGAACAGAGAGAGCTTAGGCGAAGCGTAATGATTGGGGAGATGTTTGAGAGGACGAAGACAATAGACCAAGGGTGAGAGATTTTCCGGTGCC
The DNA here is from genome assembly GCF_055883805.1 of Amblyomma maculatum. Classification (NCBI taxonomy): domain Eukaryota; kingdom Metazoa; phylum Arthropoda; class Arachnida; order Ixodida; family Ixodidae; genus Amblyomma; species Amblyomma maculatum. Next base: position 67,529,378 of record NC_139352.1, on the reverse strand, counting down.
CTGGTTTCTTTTCTTCACCGGCGAGGCCTTGAAGAAGAGTGCGTCGTGATCGTGCTCAAAGTGTAGGGGGTTCTGCATGCTTTCCCCAGCTCGCTGTTATCGTTGTGCCCTTGGACAACGGCGAGTTTAGGAAAGCAAAGGCACTGTCTCACCCTTGCGAACGCCTTGCGATGCGGTGATGGACGGGACGAAAGCGGATGGAGGGAAGGTATGCAGTGAGAGTGAGGAGCAGTACCCACGTAATGCTGTTGGAGGAGGAAGAGCGTAAGATTTGGAATGGCAGAGCTTGTGTGTGGCCTACTACATGTATTTCGCACTGAGTGAGTGGATGCGGGAAAATCTAAAAATAAACGTGAGTAAGAGGAGGAAGATGTGAAAGTCTTATGACGTCGTGGAGGAGCTACACACAACGTATACAATCCCATAGGTTATTTTCCGCTTAAGCCTGTTAAAACGCCGACCATTGTCCTGATTTAGTTCCTATTTTTGGTTCGGCATATATTTTTTTGCATGAATTTCAGTGTCGTGCGTCATTGTAATACATTAATCATGATAAATGCAAAATTTTCTCTTAATCCTCACTTTTCAAAGCCCAGGAAGGCATTTTTTTTAATTTATGTATTTTAGCTCTACTTATAGCAGCACCATACTATTTGGCAATGAAAGCAACAGCTCGCATTTGCCCCAAAAGCGTACAATTAAAGCCACCTATAACTGATGCTACAGCTGCGACTCCTTTTCAGAGGAATCGTCCCACGTTGCGTTCAAACAAGCGTTTGCTGTCAACCATTTCTGAACATGCATATAAGTCAACGCGCACGAATTCAGCAGCCCTATCACCCACGTATACCTCCTCCTCAGTAGGGCAAAGTGAAGGGCTAGAGAAAAGGCTTCACGCATTCACAACCAATATGCCTAATTCCGTCACTGTCCTGTGCCAGCCGCCGGCTTGCCCTAGTCCTGAAAAGGTCCCTATTTCATCTTCTAACCTAATACTCTTCGACATGCCGCCAACTATGTTCACCACTGTTTGTAATCCGGTCTGATACCCTAGCAGATAAATGGGCATTTATTTTCGTAATTTTCTGCATGCCGCGGCTAAGCTCATTTCTTCCTGTTGACTTCACTTTGGTCGTTTTTTTTTTCCACCGCAATGCTGCTTTTTTGTTTCTTAACATTACACCTGCCGTTTCCCTCTCTGTAGCTCGATGTAGGGTCCCTAATCTAATCGCAGAATTTATAACTAGTTTTCAAGCTTAGGTCGCGTAAGTGAGCACTGGCAAGAAGAACCGCTTATCTGAGTAGTATACATTGCTTTTTCTTCCCAGAGTTAACAGCTGGCTGGTGTTCATAACTTTAGGAGATGTACGCCTATAATAATCATTATTTTTAATAGTATCGTTTTTACAGATGGCTAAACTAATGAATATCCCTACTCGACAAGCCAAACCTTCAACATTTGACGTCCCTGTAAGTACTCCGGAGAACGTCGCCAGCAGATCGGAAGCTACAAGGTGTTTTGCTCGCTATTAACTCTAACTCATCATCTGTTGATTTTCGCTACCCAGCGCTCTGAATACCTGACAAATATATTATTACGTTTTTATGACTGAGTACAGCGCAAACGAAAGGTCATGGCGCTCAACGAAATATTTATGTTCCTCGCGAGGTTTCCTGGACAGTACCTCCGCGTTTTGGAGATAAACCCCTTTTCCTATGCCTTCCCTAGTGAATAAAACCGTATGAGTCACAATAACTTTTCACTAAACTGATACAGATGTCATACAATCTCGCATATTTCTCATACGTTGAATTATATTTGTATGAGATGATATGAGCTTTGTATAGAAGTTTAGTATGAGAAATCTGTAAGGAGGTTGTTGTGACTCATACGGATTTTTTTTTACTAGGGTTGGTTCATTATTAATATAAATATTAATATAATTAAATTATAATTAATATATTAAATTAATATAATTATTAATATAATGAATAAGTACCAACTCGCCCAACAAAGTATCTTGGTAGGGTTGGCTCATTCCCTATCTACAGCCGAACTGCATATCGGGTCACTGCAGTACGCAAACACTTGCGAAAAAAAAAAAAAAAATCCTGTAACCTACCAGCAAACAACAGAGTACAGACTTTGCCTTTCCAACTGCGCTTACATAAGTGACTTTCTTTTACTCTTCCGCTCTGCGGTTACTGTATACAGTTTCAGTGCATTCTGGCAGCGTGTTGTGTTGTCCCAGTATCTCACTGTTTCTCGCATTACCAGAGTATACCGTAATTTACTTCTTTAATTCACACGAACAAGCAGCACTAATACTTGTGCTCGTGAGTTTCCCACAGCTTCTGTATAAAAAAGAAAAAAGGAGGAAGCGTACACTGTGAGTGCATGGTGGATGTGCGATTGTGCGAAGAAGTGCGAGGGTTGCACTTTGGGGGAGGAGGATATACGGAAGAGAGAAGAGGAAGCCAGTCAGGCTCCCTTGTCTAACTTGCGGTCGCCAGGCTCTGGGGGGAAGGCTAGCTCGTCGACCTCGGCGTATGCAGATGAGCCCACGGTGGGATCGCCGTTTTCGTTCTCCGGGGGGCGAGAGCTGGCTAACCAGTTCCTTCTCACGCTTGGTGTGGGGGTTGGGTTCGCCCGCCGCGTATAACCCTTCGGCATCCGGTATACGCGCTGGCTGGCGAGTTTTAACGCGGATTAGGCGCGTTTCTCTGCGCGTTATCTCCTCTCGCGGTCGTCGTCTTCGTCGCGATCGTTTCGCTGTTTCGCTGCCGAGCGCCAAGCGCCAAGGAGACGACGATGGACGTCGCTCAGCGACTAGCTCTTGTTGCTTTTTTTTTTTTTTACTTCGCTATTTTTTGTCTTCTCGGCAAACGGCGTGCCGCGCGGTATGCGAACGAGTAGCACTTCCTCTTGGTCGTCCGTGACCCCTCCTCGTTTAGTTGGTGTAAGTTTGGCGAGGAGTTGAATTCACGTATACCCTTGAAAAAACTGTACGTGTAATACTTGGAGTCGCTATTTCTCCATTGGGCGCTTGTCAGTCGCGGCACTTCCGAAGCGCGGAAAAAAACGCATTCAGGACGACAGCGGGACTACAGAGGTATTCTTCTTAGCTTTCAAAGTGATTTCCAGTAAACTAGGAGCTTGGAAGGGTGAGTTTCTTCCACTGGCTCGACTGACAACATACTTGAAATATTTGCTGTTGATTTTTGCAGGAGCAAGGACTTCCACAAGATAAGCCCATAATGGTGAACTTGGGCTGGTTAAGCTAAAAAGAAATCGGACAACAGTTCAGTACAAAGAGGAGAAGCATTAGGCACATATACTTTATGGAAAGACTGAGCTAAAAACTCGTTTATTTACAATATTCTCAAGAAATTCCTCCCCAAGGGTTAAGAAGTCATGGGAATAATACATCGATTCAGTCAGACAAGGAGCGTTTTCCGCAAGTCATAATTTCGCTTTTATTTATTGTGAATGAAGAGAGTGTGGATTGTTCGCCCTGGTTGAATTTTCAACGAATTCTTCCTTCGTTAAATGAACGTTTCGAGTTTGAGGGGTACTTCAAGCATTTTTTACGTACGGGAGTCGTCTGTGAACTTGATAGCGTCAGCTGTTGGGTCACTTCTGAGGTAATCACTAAGTAGGCCGCAACCTTAAGGATTGGTATCAAGCCAACCATATCTTTATTTACTTTCTTGCAGATAATGACCATCATTACCAAGTGCTTCTTTTTCTAATGGAAGACGCAATGAGCATGATGTGAGATTAGTTAGAGATCAAGCACATAACCGCACCGTGTTCATGGCCTGCGAACAGAGGTTTCTGTGGAAAGGTTGTTTCGCTGAGAAGTTTCGAGTGCGGGACAAAGCGGACTATGCAGCGAGGCTGCGTATATCTTTATTTGCCGCATTTTTCATTGTTGTGAGTTTGGTACATGACGGTCGTCGTGTATAAGTGTCGTGACTCGAAAGAACGCCCGTCAGTCTTTACAGCCGAGACGTGAGAGCTACATCACGTTTGTCAGCATTTCCTGCGGAAAGTCGTTGCCGTCCTTCAGCTCGGCGAGCGATGACGTACGCGAATCGCTTGAAGGATACTGCGCGTTGAAAGTGGCGGTGATGTCATGAGAGCCAGGACACGCGAAATTGTGACGCGTCAGAAAATGCATAGCATTAGAGGTCCGTGAGCACTGTCCACGGCACAGCACGATGTTGAAGAAATAGTCGCGTACGCACGCACGCACAACTCACTCACTCACTCACTCACTCACTCACTCACTCACTCACTCACTCACTCACTCACTCACTCACTCACTCACTCACTCACTCACTCACTCACTCACTCACTCACTCACTCACTCACTCACTCACTCACGCACGCACGCACGCACCACGTTCGCGCAGAATAAGCAATTGATTGCAACCGTGACACATCACCAAGAAGATATTTCGTTTCACTTTGTACAAAATCACTCCGGCTAGTCCATTATCAATTACGACACAACAACTAGAAAATTGAGGACAACTGCATTAACATTGGTAACTACAACATGAAAAACATTAACAGTTCAACAGCAACATCGAAAGAAAATTTAATACAAAGGCATTCAACATCGAGTGTTGTCATTCTGCCCAGTTGTTCACGTCACATTTATACGTAAAATTATTTCTCTTAGTTGCAAAAGGTTCTATATTACGGCAGACTTAAATAGCGCGCCAGATGGTACATTGCAATATTTTGAGGCATCAATAACTGCGGTGCCGTGCAAGCGTAAAAGCTATAGAGAGCACAGCAGTCAGCCTGCAGACGCCGACGGCGTTATTTCCGCTTCTTGTTTTGCTCAGCTTCCATCAGTGCAAATGACCAAACGTCATGACTAGCGAGTCCCCAGACATGGTCGTACTCTTGCTGTCTGTGGCTGACACGACGTGGCGATGTGTTCGCCTCTAAGTGTTTAACTGGCGCATTAGATATAAATTGGGCAAGGTTTCCAGACCTCGCTGCGCTCTATATTGTAGACCATAATGCACTATTAGGACACTTGACATATTTAGGACATTTTAGGACATTTTTAGGAGATTTTTAGGACATTTTAGGATATTTTTTTAGGAACTTCATAGGACATTTTTTTTTTTTTTGTTAGGCATCTTATAAGTGCTGCATAAGTTTGAATCAACACTGCTGCGTCTTTATTACGTCGACGCAGAAACCGTGCAGCTGGACTAGAACGCTTATTTTTCTTTACTTTTTTCCGGCATCATACGTTTATGCAGTCGAATCTGTTAGACTTGGACCTGACTCGGAGGCTTCTAACTTCTAAGTGTTTCGCCAACATTCAGGCACTTTCAGTGGTAGTAAATAACACAGAACAAGGCCTCGTTGAGTTTTGTCGATAACTTCCTCGCCAGAAAGTTTAGTCTTAAATAAAGGACCAATTGCAGATTTTACTCAACATAATTTTGTTAGGTTGTGCCATAACGCGAGGGAGGGAAAAGAAAAGGCGATTTCGGCAGCTCAATTTTCCGACGCGTACGTGGTCTGCGGCTCGTGCTAAGTTGGCCAAGATTAGAAACAATGTTCGCAGCGCGGGACAGCGCTATCTAATCTGAGCCGCCCTCTGAAAGACGGCCGCGTCAATCTAACCTTGCGTTGCTTCCGCTGCACACTTATCGGTTCTCCTGTAGCGGCTTTATGGAGCCTCCTGGGCAAGAGCTCCGGAAATACGTCGTTTCTATTGCGTGCATTACGGCCGAGAGCGACAGAACCTCGTGCGCAGATACTTAACCCTTGCCAGTGCAGCTGTAGTTCTCGCTACTCCTCTCGTTTTCAACCATTTTCAACCACACACCGCAATATCAGTGCGTTGCACAATACTGAACGTATTTTTCTTTCTTTCTTTCTTTCTTTCTTTCTTTCTTTCTTTCTTTCTTTCTTTCTTTCTTTCTTTCTTTCTTTCTTTCTTTCTTTCTTTCTTTCTTTCTTTCTTTCTTTCTTTCTTTCTTTCTTTCGTTGGTTCCCCCCTGCCGTTGCAGTAGCTGTTTGGTTCATTTTTTTATATTTCCGCTGGTTCTTGCTCTCTTCTCTATTCCTTTTACTCTATTTCTCCTTTTACTCCTCTTGGTTTTGGTGTGTTTCTCTTGAAATTTGCGGATATACGTATAGTTTGTTGGCAGCCCTGCATAAGGAAAAAATATCCCGTACACCGTTAGGCACGTCACATATGGTATATTAACGCCTGAGGGACTATGTAAGGCCGCTGTAAGTTTCAGTAGCCTATTATATCCTTCGACTGAAGTGCAGAGAGTTTTATAACGGCTTCAGTCCCTTCCGTTTCAATTTGCTGTGCCCTAACAGTGTAGTCCATGCCTCGCTTTTTCATCCCAGCTCTATAAACGAAACAACATAAGAGACACGGGCTAAGGTAAGCTAGGAACAAAGAAGAAGAAGAAAACAGGCTCAAAAACCAAATAAACACAAAGTGGACTCGCTAAGACTGAGTTGATTGCCGTGCTTTTCACCGCAGCTGCTACTTCTCCTGGGAGCCCACATAATCTCATTGCCAGCCATCTAAACCCGCCTTTCTCCGTACGCCCGCCGAGACGCCCTGGTCTCTCAAGTCTCGTTTGACTGTCTTATATCTGGCTTAGCTGTATATATTCTCAGTGCACGCACCTTCACCCTTGCGGGCTAAGCTACTACCTTTGAAATTTCCTGCGGACGTTCCTTTTCGTGATCCCCTTTTTATATTGTTGATTTCTTACCTCTGATTCCCTTTCCATAAGTTTCTCTTTTTCTTTTTTTTTCTTTTTTTTTTCTGTCTTAAGTTCGTCGTTTACGAAGAGCCATAAGCCGAAGCCGGCTGTTCTTTTAATGAACGGCCCTGCGAGATGACTTCCGTGCGAGCTCATTTGCTACTTGAGCGCCATAACCTCTACCGCGGTCGCAGCGAGCGGTGCCTTGTACTCTTTTCGATCTTTATCTCAAAAGCACTTGCCATCTCATTAATGCGTTCTTTTTATTTTATTTTTTCCCCTTTGCGATGCGCTGATCCCATGTGCTCAAAAATCAAGAAGAGAGGCGGATCTTTTTTTTTTTCTTTCTGCCGCCGCTTCAAGTGCTTTGCTTTTTAAGCCATCGATTAAAAAATACATAGGAACAAAAACAATGAAAAGAAACTGTTTCCTTCGCATAATAGAACCAGACCAGCTGCGCCCGGCTCCGTACTCTCTCAAGTTAATTCGTTAGCGACATCTCGAATGGTTATGTTACTTCGGCGTTGCCTTTTGCACTTCTTGTTCGAGGCGTGCCAACACTGGGCCGTCTAAAAAGTGTTCGACATTGCATGATGATGCTCAGCCTCGGGGTATGATAAGACGCAATGCTACGCCGTCAGGAATCGCGCTTTAATCGTGATTATATTGTCAGTCTCGTGTTCTAAATACTGATGTGCATCGAAGTCTGGGCTCAGTCAGGCGTCGCTCGAGTTTTTGCACACACAATCGGGACTGAGAAAAGTACCAGTAACTCCAAAATGCTAATGCTTTCTCGTTCTCAAATCGCACTTCAACATATTTCCACAAAAAATGTGTGCGCATAAAAAGTAGCAGGCGAGAACATAGAGGTTGATTGACGTACTACACATTCAAGGAATAAGGCAGAGCAAATAATAATCAATCAATCAATTAGTCAATCTTTATTTAATGTGCGCAGGAACAACCATGTGGTCTTTGTGCTGCAGCACAAATAAAAAAAAGAAACAAAAATGAAAAAGCACAAACATGTTTACACACACAGGGAGAACACAAAAAAAGAAATAAGTAATACATGAAATGAAACTGAGACGAAAAGTATCACGGAAAGTAAACAATCAGTCGAAAAAAACTACAGAACTGTGTCGAAAATACGACAAAATAGCCTGTAGTTCTGTCGCAACCATCAGATTTTTCTGTAGTTCTATAGTACTTTTCTGTAGTTCTGTAGTTTTTCTGTAGTATATTTCTGTTGTCTGTAGTTCTGTAGCACTTTTCTGTTGTAACTACAGAAATTTCTGATGTTACTACAGAATGTTTTGTTGTCACAACAGGTTTCCCGTCAAAAACCGCACAGAAATTCTGTCATAACATCAGAAAATGTTCTGTAGTTTTTTCCAACTGGGAATTAATTATATAGCATCACTTATATACACAGTGAGAGAATTTTTGAGCACACCAGGAAAGAAAGAAAAAAAAAAAGAACGGTAGATAGAAGAGAAAGATAAAACAACAAATAACTGACATTGATTATAGTAATATAGAAATATACATAGAATAAACAACCATTCCAGGCGCAACAAGTGCATGGTACTTAAAACACAAGCTAGAAATACAGAATAATACAATAAAGAAGTAAAATTGAACAAGGGACAGTAAGATTCGAATATAAAGTTTAAAGTTGAAATACAAGTAAGAAACGGATAAAAAGTAGTTCAAGATACAGCCAGCATTGAACAGGATAAAAAGCAAAAAGTGAAGTAAATACAATATTAAGGCTAGAAAGTGGGAGTTATATGTGATAAAGTACTATTTAGAATACAACGCTACGAACATCCAATGTAAATGAACAGAGCGAGTTAATAATAATAATAATAATAATAATAATAATAATAATAATAATAATAATAATAATAATAATAATAATAATAATAATAATAATAATAATAATAATAATAATAATAATAATAATAATAATAATAAGGCACCTTACAGTGAGGGAACTTTGCAACTGTTAAGCTGCCCTGTGGAAGAGAGGGCCATTCCCAAAACTGCTGGTAAAAACATTTTGGAAACGAACAGTCGTTGTCTTGTGTAGTAATGTTTTGCGCTACCTGTATGTATATTATAAAGAGTAGCAACCAAAGATTGCGTGCGTCTATTTGATATTGCGTGGAAAACGTGGAATGAAAAAGTAATAAAGCAGTGCCACCATTAGAGAGGGCGCTCGATGGTGACTGGCAGCTGTGAGTGGGGAAGTAGCCTCTCAACTTCTCAGGCGCACTGTTTTGCTCAATTTTGTCTCGTTTTGCCGATCCGTTAACGCTGGCTCCGGCTTGTGGCACGTCGTTCCTGCTTTCGCAGCCCTCTACTTTGTTGCCTATTGAAGGAGTAGTGATGCATTTAAGTAAAAGTAATTTCGAAAGGAATTAATCGCTTTTGCTGCGAAATTACTGCGAAAAAGTAACTCATTACATTACTAAATTACCAAACCGAAAAAGTAATTCATTACATTACAAATTACTGGAAAAGTAATTAAATTACAGTAATTTCATTACTGTAATTCAATTACTGCCATGTATGGGATGAAGGTATACAATATTTCCAATATTCTCAAAATGGCGGGAGAAGAAGAACGTAGGTTTGGTTTGGTTTATAGGGTTTAACGTCCCAAAGTGACTCAGCCCACGAGAGACGCCGTAGAGGAGGAGGGCTCCAGAAATGTTGCCCATGTTTGACCATTTGAGATTCCTTAATGGGCACTGACATTGCACAGCACATGGACGCCTTGCTTTTCGCCTCCATGTAAACGCGGTCGCCGCGGCCGGGATGTAAGAAAAAATATAGTGCGATCAGTTTTATTAGTAAGGAAGAAAAAAAAAAAAACCGCACCATGTATGTAGTAACCAGGAGCACGTTGAATGCTTTCGTTATATCCGATTATTTCGCTATATATCAGCCTTGGAGACCTCTCTATCTTACCACCCGTCGATCGTGGCAGGTGGCTCTTCAGTGCCCCAAGAGCGGTAGGAGGTGGTCCTTGCCATCTGTGACGGGGCAAGGCTCCAGAAACGAAGGACTGTTTTCGCTTTCAAATGAGCTCACAGTCATTCCTCATTAAAAAGCGGCTTCGTAGCAGTTGTATAAACTAAATTTTCGTGCACACAGTGGCATCCATTTCAGCTTCAGTTGCGCGAAAGGAGGTACTGACTGACTATTTAGACAGCTGCGTTAAACTAGCTTTCGGCCTCTGATTGATTCCTGCCGCTGAGAACATCAGAACTCCTACGAAAACAGCTGGCGATATGCATGTTGACTAAGGATGAAGGGATAGGGGCTTGCGGTGGAGGTTTCGCGGATCGAAGGATAAATGTCATCCCGTCCGGGGGAGGAAATATCGCCCTAAGGAGGCAGCAGTGCGCTGCGCCCCTTATCGGGCAATACAGCTGCGGGCCTACAAGCCAGCTGGCAGGCCTGCAGGTCGGGTGGACAGCTGATATACCTTATCACCAGCGCTCCTGGGAGCTCTTCTGAAGTGAGAAAGAAAGTAAAGGATAACGGACTAGGAGAGGAGGTAGATATATAAAGAGAGGGAGATTCAGGAAGTGGACGGTGTGGACAGCTGCCGGCGGCAGGGCTCGTTGGCCGGAGGGTTCTTGACCAGCCGAGGCCTCCGCCCCTCTGAGCTCGTGACGGTAGAAGCCTGCACTGGCGCGCACTTCGCGGAAAACTGCATGCTTGGCTGAGATCGTCGCACCTGGCCTTCGGAGCAGACATTGCCGTGCATTTTTTTTTCCTGCTTTCTTTTATTTTTTCCTGGACATTCAGTGCGCAGCCTGCATTTACTAAAGTAATCCATAACTTCTCGGCGTCTGTAACGTTTCCAGCGCCGTTTTAAAATGTCGGAGCGCCGTGGTGTCGTTGTCACTTATTTACAGCAGCTTGGCTCATAAGCTTGGCTGTGGGCTGAAAATTGGTCCAAATTGATCAAAGTCTGGTCTGATGCACTTGACGTTGAGAAGATCAGGCCATCCGTTCATGTAAACTGAAAGTTTGAATTCGTAGATTATAGGACACTTGCTATTTAACGTCTCAGAGACGTAATGGCTCTACGTTTCTTAAACGCGAAGCAGCGCAGGGCTATTAGTTTCGATTACTTGGAGTTTAATGATCACTGAGATGGGACATCATCCGGGCGCTTTCGCATTTCGCCTCCAGCGAAATGCCACCGCGGCCAGTACTCAAACACAAGGACTACGAGTGCGCTGCAGGAATGCAACATTTTGCACACTGTTTGTACGTAGTGTTCAAAAATAATTTCACCACGCGGAAAGGGCTGGAAAATTTTGTCTCTCCTGGTCTCATCACGAATAGACGAGAAAAGGGAAGGTATTACAGTAGAAAGCAAATATAGTAATAATCAAGGATGTCTAGACAAAACGAATTCACACACACACGCACAAACACACACACACACAAATTACGAGGGACTTTAGCGACTAAAGTATAGCGAAAGGCCTGAGTTCCGCATTCTGCTACGCAACTGGAACTAATTAGCAATTAGATATCTAATTAGTCATTGACTAATTGAGTAATTAATCCGGCGTTAAGTTGGTAGGGGCGGTACGCCCGACTACTGTGTCGGAGTGCCCGGGTTCGATCCCGACCGCGGCGGCTGCGTTTCGATGGAAGCGAAACGAAAAGGCGTCCGTGTGCTAATTCATTGTTGAATTAATTAATAGATGGTTGTTTAATGAATCCCTTAATTAGTCGTTAATTATCAATATTTAACTAGTCACTAATTAATGAATAATTAACTAGTCATTAATTGGTATTTGATCATTGAATGACATATGGCCATATAAGGCACGCATTTGCGCCTACTGTGGTAGTGCTCTGATTGATCGAGACCTTTGCTGGCTCGGCCAATCAGAGCCGCCGCAAAAGCGGGACACGTTTTGTCCACGACAGCATGAGAAACTAAAGGCTTTCGCTTTAAAAAGCTTCAGTTTCCTGTTGGCTCTGCTGTCAAATTGAGTGAGGTTCACGGGGCTGTTGTGTTTTGTGTCTTTCGCTGGTTCAATATGTTATATTCGTACCAATTAGCCTAAACTGCCACCATGTTAAAGTTCAGTAAGGTTCTTTAGCGAAACGAACAACTCGGTCTGTTTCTGAACATCATTAGCACCCAATTGCCGCGTCCAGTATGTCCTCCCGGGCCAGTTACGTACGCATTTAAGGACGTGCGCATCCGGCGCGATTATGCAAATGAGGATTGCGTAAATCCGTTGTTGCAAGCGCGTCTTTACGATCCAGCAGAACGCCGGAAGGTAGCACTGAAGGAAGCGTGCATCGTTCTTCGAGGGTCCCGGGTTTCAACAATATCGATCCTTGAAATTAAGGCCTTTATAGTTGAGAGGAGCGCAGTGATCACGATTACGATCAGCATCAATCGCTTTATAGCGCTTCGTGAACACAGTCTATCTAGAATGTGGAATTTCATTAACCCTACGAGAACCACCCTCTCCTTCAGCGCTGAATTTGAAAAAGCGTTCTCGGCCTTAGAGGCATTTGGAAACTAAATTTGGGCTTGGCTGCTTGAAAACTGCAGCTTCCTAAAGAACGCTGCATGCTCACAGTCCCAAGCAAACACTGCGTGACGTACTTTCTGCGGCTAGTTCTTTATAACCCAGTTTAACACACCGGAATAAGTAAGCATAACAGTAAGCAAACACTCCACAGTGGTCGCGCGATAATCCTCAGAAACCGGAACGCAATCTTTAAATCTTAACAGGTTTCCCATTCTCTCCAAAATTGTTATTAAAAAATTACTCTAATTCATTGCAGCACACAAGGACGACATCATTCGTAATGCTGAATTATTAAGTTTTGATCAACGACACCAGTTCACCACACGATAGCACCATCATCACCATCTTTACCAACACTTGCTAAACCAGGCACCCTGTCGATCAGATGCATCTCCCTGTTATCTCTAATTGACCTAATTGATCCAAGAATCCTGTGTCATTTCGCGCGATGCGTCGTCCGCATTTTATTCTGACATTTAGAGACAGTTTGTTAAAGCTTTTTCCGCCTTAGTCCCGAAATTTGTTGGCAGTACATCAAGTTGGTCGAGCGCTGGCGTATTGAAGGAGAAAACGTGCCGGACGTGTCCAGTCAATGCCCGGCGGACCGCAGCATAGTCACGCGCTTGAAACGTTGTATGCGGAACATGCGACTTCGCTGAGAGAAAATACAAAACAAAATTAAAATAGCGTTGGTCGTTCACGGCGCAGTTTTAGCGGGAGACGGTGCAGAGGCGCCATCCAGTGGTGACGGCGAGAAGTGCACTATTGCAGACTTGCAGTGTTTGAGTGGGCGGCTTGTTTTGCACATCGAGCATTAATCACACGTGCCCCCGGCCATGTCTTGCTGATAATTTGTCTCTGGAGTTCCTTGCTCTCCTATGGCCTGCATGAGTAATGATGAAACGTCGACCATTTTTGCCATGCGACACATGAAAACTTTACACAACGCGAATATCAGTTACAAAGGCCGGGGCACGGTTTTTAGAGGCACAGACAAGAGAGCAATTTTCAGTTATAAAACGAGATGGAGCTCATTTCCGAAGAAAAGAAAAAAAAAATCAAATAATGCATGGCTCCCCAATGCTACCCTCCCAAAATGTCTGCCAGCGGTGACCCACCATTGCTCCCCTTTAGCAGCTTCTACATTGGTGACTGGTCAGTTGTTCCTTCCGGTACTCAAGTTCGCCTTTTAGGTTCAAAGATGTTCGGCCGACCACCTTCCGTTCGACTCTTGGATTTAACATTGTAACAGAAACCAGCTTCGCTGCTGGTGCCATTGATGACGGCCTCTTGCTCAGACACATAGGCTCGTTAAGTTGGAAAGCGAATGTTTTTCTGACCTTGCTTAATATCTAAGCAGTAAATAACTTCTCGCAATCTCCAGCAGGCTCTCAGAAGGCTAGTACTGTCGGTCTTCGAGTAAATATTTTCTTTATATTATCTAGATGGAAAGCTCGTGCCATCGTCTACGCGAGTTTCTTCAAGAGAGAGGACTTCCTCCACTGTGGTAATGCCTCGTTGACTTGCCTAGTTTTGCTTGCTTGGGCCGAAAACGTGGATTCTAGAATGCCTCCGTGTCGGCAGAGACGAAATGCTATCAGCTGTGCACATATTAAGATACTTTAGCGGTGCGTTTCTTCACGTAGTAATTAAATTATTCATTAAATTTCACCCAAGTATTAGGCTGGTAAAAATACTTTTACAGCATTCCTTCGAGGTTTGCCTCAAGACCTATTGTTACTGCAGAGCGCATTGTGGACGCTTGGGCATGTTGGTTTGAAAATATCGGGGCAAGACATAAGACGAGACCAGTACTCCTCGTCTCATGTTCTGCACCGATAAAGACAGGGCTCATATCTCGTGCCCAACACTATCCAAGCCAAAATATTCACGAAACATCATCTTCCCAGCAATCATGTACAGAGGCACAGTGGATGGAGGTCCGCACCAGCAACCTTAATTCCTTCTAAGTATTATCAAGAAACTCCACAGCTTCGACACCTTTCGTCATTAGATTCGCTGTTACGTTCCCGAATGCGAAGAGAACAGCTGGACATCCCAGTCATTGTCACTGCGAGGCTTGGCTGTGAAAGTGATTACGTGGAATTAGCAACATGAGGTAACGATGACTCGTTTTCTGCGAAGCGTGGGGCCCGCGAAAAATTGAAAGCAGCATGCTTGCGGCAACAATTAAACGACCACTTCAGTTTCCCCGTGCTAAAGCCAGTAGTTTGCTCGTTACGAGAACTGCATCGATATGAGCCCACGGCTCTTGTCTCAACATGGGACAGAGCATCAACCCCCTACCATCAACACCACAGTGGATTTCTCGTTGCACACATCCGGACATCCCTCATTTGAAGATTCCGCTGCGGCTCCGGTGCGGGCACTAAGGAGGATACGTCGAGCTGAGATGTTAGGGAGAACAAGCAGACTTTACATTCATTCCTCGGGCTGGTTTTTCCGCCCCTCCCAGTGGAGCCGTGGCGGCGGTTGAACGGTGGCAGTGACCACCCGTGGAGTGGTATGTGCCTGTGTGTCATCTACGGCAAGAGAGGAGGCTGCCACCAACAACAAAACTCCAGCGCCGCCCGGCTTTTTTGAATGGATCGTGGGGCTGCTAGGCGCCGCTTCGTGAACTCTCCCTGCCGTCGCTTCTTCGGTGATGCTCTTGGCCGCTCATCCGCAAAAGCCGGTCTGTCGGTCTGTCGGTCGGCAGCTCGTTTGATGGTCGTCGCGTCGGACGTGCGCGCTTTTGGAGCTGTTGCCGCCGCCGACGCTGTGATGGTGCCGGGGGTGGCGGTGTGACGGGCCACCCTCCCCCGTCCTCCCTCCTCTCCCGGCCTGTAGGCCGCTCCAGGACGTCAGCGACCATGGCCTTGAGAGCGTTCCCTGAACCTGGCGGATGATCCCCTGCGCGCGCTGTGTGTGTGTGCGGCGCCGGGTCTCCGCCGCTAATTGTGGATGCTTCGAGCGGCGCTTTGCGCTCTCTGTTCTGAGGTCGGACGGCTGCGAAAAAAGCGGGGCCGTTTCTTCGGACTACGGCGCCGACAAGAAGAGTGCGAATCACGGTGGTGCGGACGACACTCGAGAGGCTAACAACACTGCATTTTCTTGCATTCAGTGGCGGGGTGGTCGTCATTCGTTACTGCAACTGCGTGGGCAGGAGGAGGAATGGGGCTTTACGAAATGCCGCCTCATGTGTTTGTTGCCCCCTAGGGTTTTCTAGCTTGTTCTGGAGTTCTTTACTACTTTGCAGCGAACGTCGCGTCACGTCTTGCGCCCGTCCGTATAAACATTTCGTCAGCTTGGCTTGACATCAGCAATACTATTTTCTTTTCCTCGCCACGCCTTCCTACGTTTTAGACGCCTGGGAAGCAGTACAACGATAACAAAAACCGGTTAAATATTAAAACTATACCTAGGCGCCGAGTGGCGGTATCTTATTCAGATTAGTTCCACCCTTAGGGAGCCGCTGTCACACGTACGCCTCAGTACCTGGCGCTGCAGTGGATGCTTTAATAATAATAATAATAATAATAATAATAATAATAATAATAATAATAATAATAATAATAATAATAATAATAATAATAATAATAATAATAATAATAATAATAAAAAGAGGGGTGCGCTGGAGTTAATGCGCTCGGGGGAGCGCAGTAAATGCTTCTAGCACCTGCGGCGAAGGTCCCACCAGCTTGGCATTTTTATGCCAAATTGCTCATGTCAGTAGAATGTTCGGCTATGACAAGGCGAATGTTACTAGACCTAGTCTAGTAACGTTGGGCAAGGACTAATCGTAACTAGATATCCATGAGTAACGATAACTCTGCCTTCACCGATGTCTGGAGGGTAACTGGAGGATTGTATAGTGCTGACTGCTGAATACTACCCCAAATTACATGTCAATCTAGTGAACTGACGATGGACAGGGCAACAATTTTCAGTTTGAAAACTAGACAAATCCCATGACGTGAGTTTCGTTTCAACGACACGCAATTAGCTTTTCAATGCGTGTCGTTGAGACGATGGACGTGTTTTTGGAAATCCGAAGTATCTCTGGAAGAAGGTTATTATTACTATCCATGTTATGCAACCTGGTGCTTTAAAGGAAGCTGGTCAGCTTATTCGGAGCACAGCTAACTTAACCGAATTCACTGACACACAATGTTGTCAGTGCAAATTTATATTGGAAATTACTGCGAAATAATGTTAATTTCCATCGGCAATTAATACTAACTGGTGGTTATTATATCGGTAGTTAAGGTTGGGGTGATAAAATTAACGACTGTAACAAATGTTGATTAATGCCAATTACTAATCACACTTAGTCTACATTGTAATTATGATTATACCAATTATCATTAGTAATTTCTGTTATTAGTATCGGTATCGGCTGTCGATTTGGCGTTGCCAATTACATGGTTTGGTTGGGACCTTTACTTGACCTCTGAGGTTATCTAGACGCCGCCACTTCTTTACCGAAAGCGATCAAGTTACGGCGTGTATGAGCCACCGAATGCTTTCGAATTAACTACTGTAAACGGCTTCCGTGCACATACTTAACAGTGGACAAGAAGGCAAAAATTAACTGAGCAGCTGTAGGTGCATAAGAATTCCGAAAACTCTCCCAGCACAACACTTTTGTAACAAATTATACGCAACGGAGGTTGTTGTATATATATATATATATATATATATATATATATATATATATATATATATATATATATATATATATATATATATATATATATATATATATATATATATATATATATATATATATATAAACAGGGTGTCACACAACTTTCCCGATTATCTATTTTATTCCAACAGTTTCGGACGGTGGACCGTCCTTCTTCAAGGTAGAATTGAGTATGGGGAATAAGTCTGCACATTACGCCACTGTTAGGAGAGGGAGAAGGAATTCTCGCTCTCCGTCTTTGGAGAAGCAAACATTACTGAATAGATAGAAAGGGCGAAAAGCTCCAGTTGATTATTGGCTGGTGATGCAACAAAGACGGAGAAAGAGAGAAACAAATAAAAAAAAAGGGGGGGGGGGATGCAACAAACACGGAGAAAGAGAGAAACAAATAAAAAAAAAGGGGAGGGGAGAGAGAAACAAATAAAAAAAGGGGGGGGGGAGACCCCCCCCTTTTTTTTTATTTGTTTCTCTCTTTCTCCGTCTTTGTTGCATCACCAGCCAATAATCAACTGGAGCTTTTCGCCCTTTCTATCTATTCAGTAATGTTTGCTTCTCCAAAGACGGAGAGCGAGAATTCCTTCTCCCTCTCCTAACAGTGGCGTAATGTGCAGACTTATTCTCCATACTCAATTCTACCTTGAAGAAGGACGGTCCACCGTCCGAAACTGTTGGAATAAAATAGATAATCGGGAAAGTTGTGTGACACCCTGTTTGAATTTAACTCTGGCCCATTAGTAACAAGCAATCCATGTCTATATATATATGTGTGTGTGTGTGTGTGTGTGTGTGTGTGTGTGTGTGTGTGTGTGTGTGAAGGAAAGAAGCCAATAGTCGGCGAGGCCAAGGAAAGCATTGGGGATTATGTTATATATATATATATATATATATATATATATATATATATATATAGAATCAGCATCTCGCTGAAAGCCGTCCAAACGGTGACGCCTGGAAGGATATAGACTAAACCATTGTTTAATTACTCTTTGGCTATATTTTTTATCTGAAAACCTCTATTGTGCCACAAGAAATTAAAAAAAAAATTAAATAAGCGAGCTGGGATATCTGCATCGGGTAATTAGAAATAGTTGTAATGAATTTCGTTCACTTTCATTTTCCAGCCACCGAATATCCGTCGCAGCTGGGGTTTCTTCCGGGCATCCGTAGAAGTGCAGGAAGCCGTGGCAACAGCGGAAATGTCAAAGCGGCAAGGGCTCCTCGCACGCGTATCGCTTGCGCGCGCGCACTCGTCGGACGTGTCGAAAGTGAATTACCGGCGATGGCAGCAGTAGCGTGCGTTCAGCGCATCATCGTGGACGTCGATATAGCACACAGCCATCGAGGCCAGCATAGCGTCGTCCGTTCGTCGACGGGGAACCGTACGTGTTCGAGGGCCCCGTTAGAAACGCATGTTGCGCGCTGACGCGTTCCCGCGCGTACATAGCGGACGCGCAATGTCGCAAGAGCCACCGGGCTGGCCGGCCAAGGTTCCGCGCCTTTTTATAGCGCGTTGCGCAATTATCCTGGACGAGCTGTTGAAACGTACCTACAGGCACACGGCGCTTGGTAACACTAGTTTAATTGTTCTCCGTAATTTTTTCTCCTTTTTTTTTTGTTCAGTGTCACGGTAATATGCTTCAAGAGGAAGAGTACTTCGAAAACCTTTTTTGTAGTCAGAAGCCCTCCACTACGGCTCCTCTTTCTCTTTTCCACTTTCACACCAACTTTCCTCCTTTCCCTTACGACGCGGTTCAGGTGTTCACAGAAACAAGTGTGACAGATACTGCGCGTTTCCCTTCCTTTAATCTAATCATTATTATTATTCATGCTTGCGTAGTTAGCGTTCAGAGCATGCTAACAAATACTTTTTGTCATGTACGACATTCGATTTGTGCTTCGCGCGGTTCGTGTATTCGTAGGCATTTTACGAGGGCTGGCATGTATGTCTTACTAGTACTGATTATAGTAATAGTCCAGTAAATTCAGCAGCATAAGCAGTGATAGTAGTAAGGAGCAGTTGTACTGATAACAGAAGCACTAGCTGTGAAAGTAATGGTACGTAGTAGTAGTAGTATCAGCAGTCGCAGCATGGAGTGCTATTGGTATTCTTCATATAATATACCAAAATAATTTGTATAGATGAGCTTTGATGCGGGTGTTCGTACACTGGGCTCTAGGAAATAAAATTGAAATAAATGAAATAGAATAAGTTAAATTGGAAAAGAAATTCCGAAGGCAATTCTTTCCTGGTGGATATACTGCCTGGTTCTCCCAGGCCGATCATGGTAATGTGTAAATGAAATTGAAATAAATGAAGTAGAATAAATTAAATTGGAAATGGAATTCCGAAGGCAATTCTTTCCTGGTGGATATACTACCTGGTTCTCCCAGGCCAACCATGGTAATATGTATTGAGTCTTCCCGGGTTACTGCCCGCGATCGTACATCATTAACCGTCCTGTTCCGCACTGGGAAACTGGTAAGTTCTACAGCTACAGCTGCTTGACACCTCTGACTTCTTGGTAATCCCTTTCTGGTTACCACCCTTCAATGTGCTCACAGAACGGAGTTGGTAATGCTCGCGTGTTAAATGTAATTAACTAAATCCAGTAGTCATGCGAGATCACGTCAGCACATTACAAGTAAAAATAGAGGGAGAAAAAAAAAAGAACGGAATGCATGTCAACACAGCACGTTAAAAGCGAAAAAAAAGAAAAAGAAAGAAAGAAAGGGAAAGACGCGGGGAGGGGAAGGGGAGGAGGGGCAGGGTTCTAAAAAACGTTGCCTTTAACGTAGTCACGCTCAAAGTTGCGACATAAATTTAATCACGTAAAGACCTGGTAAAAAAAAAAAAAAATCACGTGCTGATTAGTAGACGCTTCCCGGTACTGAGTCCGTCGTTTTGTATAACAAAGTGCCCATTGAGATCGCCGGCAGGCTTCGGTTGCGACATAGGAGCTTACGAAGGACGATGCATTCAGGATGCAATTCAACACGGGCGCAGTTCTCTCCAGAACACTGTAATCGGGGTCCCGAAATGCGTTCCAAGTGATTTATTAGTCATGCTCGTGCCACCGCCCCATTGTTCGAGGTTAGCGCACGCAGACGATAGTAATTCTCGAATAATGGCTCGAAAGATTGGAAATTACGCTCGAATGGGCTAAACTATATTGCTCCCCGCTTCGGAAATTTGGCCGCTATATATAGTTCACCGTCTATTGTGGCTGTACTATGTTCAAATGCATAAGACAGGTTTTTTTCTTTTTTTTTTTCGGACGTTACAATGTGTGCATGGAAGCAAGGCAATAAAATGTATATTTTTTTAAAATAAAACGCGCGTTTTAAGCCAGTGTTTAATGGGAATGTTACTGAATAGGAGTGACTACTGCATCCATGTAACTGTAACTCGAATTCAAAGGTTCATTTCAACTATAAACTAAAGTATTCGTCCAGGCTAGCGACAGCGGTGTAGTCTAATCACTGTAAAATACTGAAGGATAATTTTCGGTCCACATAGTTCACCGAGCATGTGGATGACTGAAACGTTTTTCGTCTTTGGTCGGCAATAACTCAAAGACGGAATCCGTGCGTCACTGTAACGAGCTCCTTCGAGGTAGTCTGTAATAGATACGAGAAGAAGGTTCGCATTGTCTGTCTTATTTCATATTGGCGACCGCTAATATTAGTTCTTCACGGATGATATTAGCCTGGAGTTGAAATATTAGTCCTTCCTACAAATTTCAATGCAAACAATCAGTGCTCAGGCGCGGCTAACAAAGTTGTGTATTTAGAAAACTTCGAAGCTGTCCTGTTTGTAATTGCTACCGTACCTGCTGACATAATGCAAACCCAGCGAGCGCCGTCGTTGAATTAAAAAGCTTTGCTGGCGTTGTGTTGATCATGTACTAGCAATTCACCGTGAGATATATCAGCACCGTTTTGGGAATAGAATCACGTAAAAAGACCTTTTACGTGTATTACATGCAAATGTCTTAAAATGGAGCACTCCACATGATGGCGGACTGCTAACGACTGTGTGAATCCCTTTATTATTATTTTTTTTTTTATGAACTGCTTAATCGTCGGTGCGGTGCGATGTCAGTGCACGTTAAAGAACTCCAGGTGGTCGAAATTTCCAGAGTCCTCCACTACGGCGTCTCTCATAGCCTTAGTCGCTTTGGGACGTTAAACCAAACCAAAAACCATTTTTTTTTTTTTTTACCTCCATCGAAATGCGGCCGTATATTGGCAGAGATCCAACATGCGGTCTCGTTTTCAGCGCCATCAGCAGCCAGTGCCTACTCAGAACCAGGCACAAGCAGACTCGTTCTACCTACCAACTTAGTAAAGGCCTCATCTACATACAACGTTATCTCGTTTGTGGCATGCACTCTATATAGCTGAAGGAGAGGTACACTTAAGCTACACGCATTTAAATGAGAGTAGAACAGCAGCAGTTCTTCATAATGAATCACTATGCGTTCAAGGCCAATATATATGTATATATTCATTGGTAGTCATTTCCGCGCCTTTTCCGTCCTTGCGGCTACTTTCACTCCAACGGCGGCGCTGCATTTATTTAACCACCTCGATTGTAACTTAGCTTTCTATTCCTGTTCCCTTTCATTGATAGGAATAATAATTTTCCTGCGCTCCTTTCACCCCTTTCACTTTTCTTTCCCAGGAACGCGAAAATATTCGCACTGATTAATTTCCAATACATGTTCGTTCTTCTTGACGCAAGCAGAAAAAAAAAAAAAAAAAAAAAAAACGAACTCGAAAGAGCCATTTCAGCATGCCGCCGACGTCTGCTAGCTACGCGCCTGTGCTTGCGTGTGCTCGGCTGCGTATAGCTTCTTTCGTAACTTCCTTTTTTTTTCCTCCTTTCTGCTGTGGAGAGATAATTGCGCATCTTTATCAAGAACTAATCGGCCGACCGACCCGTTGGACAGCGTTCAAGGCTCTCTCGTGGGCCTCCCGTCCCTCCTCTCCCACAGCTACCATACCCTCTCTCTCTATCTGCCTCTCTCTCTTCCGGCGTGCTTTTCTTCACGCTTCGAGCAGTCAGTATGTATGTGTTTCATGACTTTTTAACATTTCTTTTTGGCACTTATTGCTAGGCGGCAGGCAATTACGTCAACGCCTCTCCTCTCTGCTACTCCCACCTGCCACCCCTTCACTTTCTCTCCCTCTCCTCGGTGCGTTTGTAACAATCTGCGGGCTCTCCCGCGTTGTCGTCTCGTTCAGCTGCTATTCTTTCTGTCCCGGTCAGTCTAGTCGTGTGTTGACTTTAATATAGTGCATATTAGCTCATTTTGTGGAGGCTAATAGGTGGTAGGATAGTGTAAAGAGCAGCAGTGCAAGCGTTTACTAAGCAGGAGCGTAAGGGGGGGGGGGGGGGGGGGGGACATATGGCCGTCGATTTTCGTTATCCAGCAGATTCACTCACTGTGCAACCATCCAGTGAGCAGGTGAACAAGTCCCCACTAATAAAAACATGGAAAGTTTCCAAGCTTCGTGACTGGTAGAGAAGAGTATTGCGAGAAAGGTGAAAAGGTCGCTTCGTGTCTGTCACGTTTTAGTTTTCTACAAATATTCAAATTCAGACTACCTGTTTAAGCTCTTCCTCCTTTACACAGTTCTACTGGGGGTAAGCAGGTTAAGGTGAAGTTCTCATTTGATTTTTCATGCAGTCACGGTAAAATCAGGTGGAAAGTATTACCAATATACCCTCTAAATTCATGTGGTTATGACTACACTTAACTGTTCGGTGCATTCTGGAACTTAATCAAACGCAGAGAGTATGTATGCTAGAAAAATGATTTGAAGGGATTTCCCTGCACCACAACGCGGCAGCAGGGATACAGTACAGAAGGCAACGCAGAGGCTATAGTGCATGCCATAACTTCCAGCATACAGTCAGCTAGCTATGCATATTTGAAAAGGTAACCGAGTTTGTGCTTTACGACTAGGCGCGTATTAAGCTAGATTTTCCACTTACATACCATGAAATCACGAAAGGGATTGTATATCGTGAGTGTGGATTATATATCAGCCACAGGATATTGGCACCTGCGCGGACGAGTTAGTAATATTCAACTTAAATTAAGCCCTGATGAATATACACCGCGCGCGGACTGCATGCCGGAAATTACGCTACTTATTATTCCGTCTCAGTGCTTTGCAGCGCCGTTGTTGGGCAACCCTTTCGGTCCCTGTGCCTGGCACTGTTTACCTCAGCGTTCAAACAAATCGTGCAGCGGCTCATTCTTCATAATAAGGCGCCGCACGCCTCTTGGACGGTGTCGCTGTCTTAAAAAACGCGTCTGGCAACCTGCACGCAAGATGGAGAAGTAGGAATGCTCCTCCTACACGCTACACGCGAAGCGAATTTCAAAACATCTCGAACTCTTAATATTCATGAAGCATATACTACGCTTCGGACTCGCCTCCTCTTTGTTTCTCCTGACTACGGTACTTAGTTCTTACTTATTCTAACCGCATCTACTGCGCAATAAAAAAAAAAAAAAAAGCAAGCAGTTACTGGCATTGCCCATTTAGATTCGTAGTGGCTGAGCCTGTTTCACGCCCACGTTTCTTCTTTATGCATGACCAAGTTGGTCCGCTTTTATCCACGCCGCAAACCAAATGAGTTGTAGTTTGTGGGGAAAAGCTTGCACGACAACATTCATTTCAATGTCGCCCTTGCTATATTTTTATTTCACGAAGCGGAAATTTCGCACTTGTAGTGACGCGCTGGACATAAGAATTAATTGCTGCTCAGAGGGTATTAAATGATTTCTCCCCAATTGACACAAGCTGTTAACGCCATTTCGGAAAAGAAACTGGTTGCTGCTGTTTTGAAGTCAATGCCTGTATTGCGTATCAACTAGCACCCAAAAATGGATGCCAAGGAACTGTAGCATGTATCACTGCAGGATGAACTCATATGTACATTCTCACTGCGATTTTAGGGATGACTCCCTAGCGAAAAAACCGTACGAGTCACAAAAACCTTATACAGATTTCTCATATTAAACTCATAAAAATCTCATACAATCTCATATATTTCTCATACGTTGAAGGATATTTGTATGAGATGATAAGAGATTTGTACGAGTTTAGTGTGAATTTAGTATGAGCAATCTGTATGATGTTACTGTGACATATGATTTTTTTTCACTAGGGCAACGTGTTATATTTCATTGCGGATAATTAACGCGACAGTTTCCCGCGACGTATACTCCCAAGTTATACCTAATTCCCGATTACGTCGCGTGCAGAAGCTCTCTCATTAGGAAAATAGTTTCTCCGTTATAAAGTCACCGAGGAATGCCTCAATGAAACGAGGGGCTCCTATTAATTAAGGCACGTTAGTAAAACCTCTGACTGTATATTTTTATCGCTAGTAACACACTTGTATGCCTTTGTTTTCTAGCCGAAACGCCCTCTTCGTGATTTGTTATAGTATTGTTCAGCGGAGGCGAGTGCAGATGCGATAGATATCGACACACTGTGTCTTCGAAGCTTCGAGCAACAAAAGACGGATGGTGCCAAGCGGTAATCACGAGCGTTTTCTTTATGCATATATAAGTGGTACCGGACTTCAAAACAGCGACGAACAAAGTGCCAAGTCAAAACCTAATAAGCCGTAACGGAGCTGCTATAATCTAATAGAATCATTTCAGTGTATACAAAATAAGCACACGTTCGACTAATGTTCGCCCTTCCGACAGCGCCAATGGTCTTGGCAGTCCAGCGAGCTCTGATAACCTTGGCACGGGAGAAGCGTGTATGCGATGGTTGGCAAGACGACTTGCAGCAGCTGCTCCTCGACGCAGTTCCTTGCAGACGTCGAACGAGAGAGATGGTGATGGATGCGCAGAGCGCAATGTGTGTACATAACTGCTGGGGGCGGGAGCAGCTATACACGCCACGTAAGAGTGACGCCTTCGATTCCGGCTACAGCGGACGCGCCTTATCCGCAAAGAGGCTGTACATGAACCTGCTGCAATTACGAGCACTTCTCGTTTCTCCTTAGACAAGTGTAGGCTCGTTGATTAAGGCCGGGCGTATCGTCGCCTCTGCAGCTCTGCTTCGAGCTACGGTTCCACATAAGTGAGCTCGGAAAGGCGTGGTGCGACTCGTTCTTCCTTCAGGCATGTGAGCCATCCGGGAAGCTGATTCGCTTCCGATTCAGCCTGCAATATTGTTGAGTGCGCTACTGGTGACATTTTCGGAAATCATAAATAGCAAAATTACTTTTGAAAAGGAACTAAATTACATTACTAATTACTTTCCTGAAAATCGCAGAAAAGTCATTAAATTACATTACTCATTACTGTTCCGAAAAAGTAATGAAATTACATTACAATTACTTCGACTGAGTAATTCCATTACTTTTAAATTACTTTCTAGTTTTCATCCATGCAAAAACTAAGTAAAGCTAGTAAACTAAAACTAAGACGCACTATTCTGCTCAATTTTGTATCCTTTTGCTGATCCGTCACGCTGGCTTCGGTTTGCCGAACGTCATTCCTGCTTTCGCGGCACTCTACTTTGTTGTCTATTGAAGGAGCAGTAGCGCACTTTAGTAAAAGTAATTTCGAAAGGAATTGATTACTTTTGATGCGAAATTACTGTCAAAACGTAATTCATTACATTACTAAATTACCAAACCAAAAAAGTAATTCATTACATTGCAAATTACCAGGAAAAGTAATTAAACTACAGTAATTTCATTGCTGTAATTCAATTACTGCCATGTCTGTCGGAAATGTATACGCTTTAAAATTGGCTGCCACAGTCATCGCGGAACAGAATCCGCGTGCTAGATTTTTTTGTTTGTTAATAGAGTGCACTAAGTATTCCTTATAGTTTTGCACCCCCCCCCCCCCTACTTTCTGTACATGATTTCCTGACTATGAGTCTGAACGAATAAATGATCCCTTCATAGTGATTAACGACAGGAACTCCTTTCTCCGATTTTTAGGGCTGGATCTTTCGACCAGGCTATATATAGTGCATCAAGGCTTTGAACTCGCGTGGTTTTTGAAATGGGGCCGTTTAGTGAATCTGAGGATGCGAACATGAAGAGAAAAATGGGCCTCCTTACCCCCTCTGGAGCATATGCGCTGGTGCCACGCTAACGAGCTTCGACGCGGTGTTTATCAAATCGCGTTTACTATTTGCTGTGTCACAGATACAACACAATGAGAGTATATGCTCTGCTCTGCTGGTAGAGACTGCTCTAGGAATACATGCACCTCACAACAACTTCCTCTTCATCGTCGTCGCTACGCCTAGTGATTTCGAGCAACCTAGACAGACAAGACCTGCTTATGTCCTCCTCTCCACACTACTGAATTGACACAGGTGGTCGCGGCTCGGCAAACGATTACTCTTGCTGTTGGATATCGTGTTTCAGAAGCTAAAATTGGCACTGGCAGCTTGTTTCATCGTTACGTGTTAATTGTCAAACGTCTTTGCTTTCATGTGTACTTGTCGCGGCTAGAAAAAAAGTTCACTCACCTCGTTCTGTCGCTAGACGCGGAACAAGGGCTCTGTCGCTGGACGCCCGTGACTGTCGCCATCCACAAATATTTTATATAATAATAATAATTGATTTACAGGAATGGAAATGGGCAGTATCTGTCACACGTTTCTTTGGACACCTGAACCGCGCCGTAAGGAAGGGAGGAAGGAGGGAGTAAAAGTGGATAGAGAGAAAGAGGAGCCGTAGTGGAGGGCTACGGAGTAATTTCGACCACATGGGGATCTTTAACGTGCGCTGACATCGCACAGCACACGACGCCTCTTCGTTTCGCCTCCATCGAAACGCAGCCGCCGAGGTCGGGTTCGAACCCGGGTACTCCGGCACTGTAGTCGGGCGTCTTACCACTGCACCACCCCGACGGGGCATTCTCTCTTCTGTGCGGACAAAAAAGTAGAGAAGATAAAGAAGAGGGAGAGAAAGACGCGCGCCGAGCAGCCGTCGTCCACCACCTAAGCGGTGGCGGGTGCAGTGACGGCCCACAACAGATACACATTCGGTGGCTGGCTAGCCCCCGTCGCAAGCGGCGTTGACCTACTGTCCCAGCCCCGTAAAGCCAGGAACTGCCACCCTTCACCACCTCCCCTACCGTATTTGGTTTAGAGGTTTAACGCTCCAAAACGGCTCAGGCTATGAGCGACGCCTCAGTGGATGGCTGGAGAAGTTTCGACTTTCTGGAGTTTTAAGGCGAAAGCCTTTCTAGGCTCGGAACGAAATCCCATGCCTGAGAGTTGTGCACGAGGCCTGTGCGCGAGATGTCATTTTCCGCGGGATTCCACGACATTAGGTCTTGTCTAGCGTTCCATCTGCAATGCCACACTTGAACGCACGCCAAGGAACGCCACGCGGCATGAGCGATGGTGTACCGCCAAAACACACTTGCCGGAGCAAGTGCGACAGATACAGAGCCTCTCCTTTCCTGTAAACCAATTATACGTAGCACTGCAACAAACGCTGATAAGAGGCAAACGATATGAGACTATATGCTAAGAAAGGAAGGGTAGGCTTTCGTCGTTCTCCTCTTAAAGAGACATCTAAGATACCCTCTAATTTTAAACACGTCGGATGTTCGGTTGCTACGATGGCGATAGTGGTCTGCATGCCTGTCACTCTGTATTCCGGGCCTACCATGTTAATTCCAAAAATCACAGATGATATAGTTCCTTTAAAAGTATAGGATAGCACCGAATAGCCGTGACCTATGAATACAAACAGTTCGCTAAGGTTACTTGATGTTACGGGCTTTATAGGCTCCCATCAGGTGTGCGGTATCGGGCCGTAGCAAAATGCCATGTATTGGAGACAGTATCAGATGAGATCTGCCCAGTATAGCGTGATTGCCAGCAAGTATATCGTTGTTTGCAAAAGGGCGTGACGGGGACTCCAAAACGACCGTAAATGGACCCTTTAACGCTATCCGCGGGTCAACTGGTTTTTGTTTTATGAAGACAGCGGTGGTATATGACCCGTATCATCCATAAGCTATGTATTGGAGGCAGTATCAGCTTAGCGTGATTACAACAAGTATGTGGATGTCTGCAAAATGGCTCGCCAGGGATTCCCCAGCGGCCATAGGGACCGTTTAATGCTAGCGGGTTTATACTGAACTTAAATGTACCACAAGGTTTTTGTTTGATAAATACAGCCCCAGATACGGATTGCATATTAGCAGTGAAGTACAATGCATGACTGAATGAATCATTTCTGCACAGCTGGCTTTATTGGTAACAGGGCAAGCTGCTATATAAAGGTTTCTCGGTCATACGCACCACAAAAAAA
This sequence comes from Amblyomma maculatum, assembly GCF_055883805.1. NCBI lineage: Eukaryota > Metazoa > Arthropoda > Arachnida > Ixodida > Ixodidae > Amblyomma > Amblyomma maculatum. The sequence continues at coordinate 67,500,979 of NC_139352.1, read as the reverse complement.
AAAAAAAAAAAAAGCATACCATCACGTGCCCAAAGTGACTTCACAAACAACACATATGACTGGAAGCATATCTCATCTTTTTGCCAAGACTTTATAGGTCACATTCTGATGCGTACATAAGAACTGACACATTGCTAATGCAAGAAACGTGGGACAATACACCTCTGCTGTTTTCTTCTATGCATGTACACTTTACCTCTCTAAAAAGGGCTGTTTCGAATTTTGTGAAGTTCATGTAAACGCAGCCGATGTGATCGTGTTTCTTCTTTGCATGCAGCTATGATACAAGAATGCGACCAAATAGCCCAGAGGCTTGTTCAACATAAAAAAGAAATTCTTTGATTAATCGTTCGTGCTAAGGGATGATGGAGTCATCATGCAATTTCATTCCTCGCACACACTGTACGAAGATGGAAGCCACTTTCCTATGAGTCAGAAACCGACGGAAGCGATATTCCTTCTCAGTCGACAGACGTTGCATATTTTCCCCTCTCCTTTCTCGAACTTTGCATTTTTCTTACTGATACTGTGACCAATCAGCACAGCTCTCGACGTCAAAACTAGCCCAAACTCCAGCGCCACGTAGTAGCTACGTGGACTCATTGGATGCTGCTACCGTCGATAGCCTTCGCTACCTTGGGGCAACGATGACTCTTTCTGCGGCTTCCACCGAAGTCATTTGCCGCATATATTGAGGGTAGGGGAAATGCCTAAGCCATGCGTACGACTGAGTTGTTCAGGCGGCGAAGAGCATATGCAGCAGGGCAAGAGAGCAATTTATGCTGCGGATGTTGCTTGCTCACATAAGAGAGTCACACCTTGAAGCATGGTATTGGCGAGAGAACGACATAGGATCGAAGAGGAGGAAAACAAGCTCGGAAGCGAAGGGGAGCTTCCCTCTCCACCGACCGTGAAATAGCTAGCATGAGGGCACTTGATTACGCAAGAGGAAACGGTGTGTCTTTTCAACTCGTCCGGCGTTTCTCTTTCTCTGTTTGTCGTTCTGTTCACTTTTTCTATTCTTTTGTTTCTTGCCTGGGCGCGGAGAACCTCGCCCGTGTGCGGCAGCGCGGTAGGCACTGTATGCCGGACGGAGAGATGCGTCGTAGTCGCGGTTGTAACACATTCTCTCTCCTTAGTACAACCTTCATTCGAGTGGGTCCCTTGCCTAGACAGAGTATGCGCACGTCGCCTGTGGCCTAAGGTGCTAAATGTAGTGTAACTGCATCGGGATTGGCATTCGGCTGCCATTAAAAAAAAATAATAAGGAAGTAAAATTTCACGGGTCAATATTTGAAGCAGTTTCTGTCATTCTTCGAGGTCTGGTTATGTGACGCCCCTGGAATAGAACGACGTAGAAAGAGAAAGCGATTGGAAATAAACAGCGAAGTCAATTCTGCTGCTACAGTGCCCGTTCTGCATTACAATTTCGTGTTAAAAGGCAGCGAAAAGTAAATGAACTTTCTAAAAGGCCTTCTTCATGGCCTGAACACTGCTTCATGAAAACGAGGAAATTAAATCTCTGTACAACTTAGTTAATCGAGAGGAAAACCATCACCATATTGGACCTGGAGTCAAGGTTGATTGGGGAGTAAAGTGTGGCTTCACGAGTCTCCGACTGTTGTTTACCCTTTCATTATCATTTTTTTTTTTTTACCTTGTGTGACTGGTAGTTTTCGGCTTCGACACCTGTCGCCAGTACCGACGTCGTGTATAGTAGAAGGAAAGCAGCAAATTGGATAGGGCTGTGTACCACTACCACATCATAATTAACGGATACCTTTTTTAAACAGCTGCTGCTTTTTTTTTTGCTACAAAGGTTCCAAAACGTAGAAGAGGTTGCACCTCTAAAACCTAGAGAGGCTACAAGGTAGCAGCAGTACGTACACGAACAGTAAGTGAAGGGCACCTCAGGTACGGAAAATGACATAATTCAGTTCGGCGTGGGTTTCATTTTATTTTTTCCCCCTTAAACTTTCCTACAGCCGTAATGGACATTGAGGGCGCGATAAGGAAGTAACGTGAAAAAGGATCATCCTTTTTATGCTTTTTCGTCCATGATCTCTGTCACGCTGTGCCCAACATGAAATGCGTCACACTCAGAACAGCGTCACAAGTATACAGTAATTCCAGGCTGCTACTCTTGTGAATGGCGAAGCGCACATTCGGAAGAAACGCACTGTGAAATCCGCTATTGCCGTGAGTGCGCACAATTAAATGACAAAGCGCACGATCACGTGCAATAGGGCACAACCTGCTAGCTTGCCTGCTCTTCCCCCGTGGCTGCGCGCTCTTGCGATGCGCAGTGCGAGAGTTTGACGCCTCGTTACTGGCTTGTTGCTGAGGGGGCTCGACGCCGTACGGTGCTTTTCCGCGTGCGCGCAACTCTCGTGTGAAGTCAATTGCCTCACGTGACAAGCGACGACACCGACCGCTGACGCGAGGGAAGGGACTTCCCTCTCGTTTTCGTTCCGGCACCGTTGCGCTCGGCGAGCTGCGCCGTATTCTGCGCGCTCTAGCTTACGTGCACTGTCTGGAGCATGTTAAAGGGTTGTTTTTGTCATGTAAGACATGAGGAAAGAAAAAAAACGTTGAAAATATGATCGCTGATAGTTCTGATTGACTGGAGTGATGAACCAGCCTGCTTCAAAAGCGGGAATGGCATGGAAAAACGAATCGGCTGTTGTATCGCAGTTTTTATTTAGTTTGTTTTGTTGTCTCACATGATCTGAACATTTCTTTGCACGTCACAGCCATCGTCCGGTTGATGAAGCCGAAACTGAACGAACATGAAGGAAAACGTCCAATTATCAACCATTTGGCTGCCGTAGGCGAATACCACAACGTTACCCAAACTAATCATTCAAGTAAAGAAATGCATATGAAATGCGGTAACTATAGGCCTTTAACTTTCGGAGGATTGGGGATGATAGTTTTCTCGCAACTGCAAGAGATTAGAGACGCCGGCAGTGCATAGCAAGCTTTCAGAAGCAAAACATTTCGGGCAGGGAACTTCTGGCTGAGGCTGTACAGTCGTTTGGCAAAATTGGTATATACCACAAGCAGCTGATGGCGGAGCTCTGGAAAGCTAGAGTCACTCAAGGAAAAACTAGTTACTATATAGTCTCTATAAGAAAACTGCATCCAAACGCCATCTAGCGACACCGCTAGGGACAGCGACTGCAATACATGGAGCACCGCCACGAATGTCTCAATCCCAGTTGTTTACAGTGCAATCTTAATATCTAAAAACGCGAAAAACACGGGACAAACACACATTTCCCCGCCGGGGTAGTGCAGTGGTAAGACGTCCGACTGCTGTCCGGAGTTCCCGGGTTCGAACTCGACCATGGCGATGCGTTTCGATGGAGGTAGTGGCGTCCGTGTGCTGTGCGACGTCAGCGTTGTTGTTGTTGTTGTGGCTGTAGGAAGAAGGAAAAGAAAATGCACGGCTCCTGGCTCTGTAGCTGAGCCACCTCCGCTGCCTCGTGCAGATAGAAGAGAATATAGAGAAGAAAGAAAACGAAGAGGGAAAGAAAGACGCGCGCCGCAACAACAGCCGTCGTCCACCACCAGCGGTGGCGTGTGCAATGACGGCCAACAACAGATAAAATTCGGTGCCAGGCCAGCTCCCCGCTGCAAGCGGCGGTGACCCACCTGTACCAGCCCCATCAGGGCAGAGCTCTCAATGTCAGAGCACGTTAAAGATCCCCAGGTGGTCGAAATTACTCCGTAGCCCTCCACTACGGCTCCCTTTCTCTCTTTCCACTTTCACTCCCACCTTCATCCCTTCCCTTACGGCGCGGTTCAAGTGTCCACAGAAGAAGTGTGACAGATACTGCGTCTTTCCCTTCCTGTGAACCAATTATTAATATTACGGGACAAACAGTGAAGACTTCGTCCCGTCGTCTTCACTGTGTTTGTCCTGTGTTTTACGCGCCTTTAAATATTAAGAATGTCCAGATGGCTGTAATTAGATGGCGTTGAAATGCAGCTCTCCCGAGTTCTGCCACCGGCTGCGTGTTTTACACCACTTTTGCTCGCGACTGAAACATGACGTCATATCACATGCGGCGTGTGGTTTTGCGGATATCTGCTTGCGTTGCCTCGCGTACACAGAAAGGGTGCCCGTCATTGTATGGCAGCAGTTACGTCACGTCGGTGACTCATCATTATTGGTTCGCAGCTGTAGCACCAGGCATGGCATTCATCTGGCACCCATCTGGTCTGCGAACAGCCGTAATAAATTTGGATCCAGAACCCGCTTTGATTATAATAATGCTTTTGTTGCATTCTCATCATTGCCATGCCATCGTGGCCCCATATTCTGCTTTCATTAGAGGGTCTTTAGTATATGCCGTATTAATATTAGCGCTGTTTCGTCTTCCTCTTGCAAGCACAAAAATATTTCTAATTTATATTTAAATTGTATTAGAAAATGATGTTTCTGCATGTCGCCGCTCTCATATGAAGACCACGCTATTGCACCTAACGTGTCGACAATATATTTAGGAAATAATTCCCGCATTTAAGTTGCGTGATAACACACAACTCACAGCGCGTTTAAACAGGTATAATTGGTACCTCTTGGTACGGTACAGTAGGTATAGTACGGAATGACATGGTACAGTATGTGGCATGTGGGGTTTAATTCTCCTAATGTCCCCATGGTCTCTTGAGCAAGCCTAGCTTTGAGTGTATCTGTATCTACACTCAAAGCTAGGAAGCTTTCAATGCTTTCGATGGTTAGTTCTCGTGCGGACTTAAGTGCACGAACAGCCGATAATTAATCCCTCGGAGAGAAGCCATTACTGAATTTATGGTTAACAGTGAAGAAACCATTACCCGCATTTAGACTCGAGAACTAAGAGGTACAAATAGTAAAGTTGAAAGTTTGGCGAGTTGAATCTTATTCATAATGAAGGTGGCGCAAAAAAAACGAGGACCAAGGAGTAGAAGGACACAACATGAGCGCTTTTTCGCAACTAAACTTACCCACGGGATAATGCCCCCATCTCATGAAACTAAAAAAAAAAAAAAAAAAAAAAAAAAAAAAATCGTGAGGGTCGAGCCTACAAATAGTCCTGCTTTTACCCATTTTTTGGCTTTGAGGTTATTTTCTCCTGTACGAGCGCATTGGCTTCCACGGGGCTTATTCATACGTTACGCTTACATGCGCATAGCGACTACACCGATTTCGCTGGGTGGAGCGACCACGCTCACGCGAGTTCCTTGACGCGCTGTTGCGTTACGCGGAGCGGTTTCTCTCCACACAACGGGGAAGAGGAAACCCGAACGGCTCGCAGTAGTTGCGTCACATCACTGCGAATTGTGCGGTACCCAAAAAAGAAAGAGACACAAAATGAAAAAGAAAAAGAAAAGACGAAATATTGAACATCCTGCCGTGTATTATTGCAACATAGAATCGTGCAGCTGTTGCGGAAAAGATAATGTCGCTTTCGCATTCAGAAGCGATTTCCCGTTGAGCCGTCCCGGCATTTCCTGTTCGAGAAATCGCATACGACGTGACTTCATGAACAAACGAGTGAATGAGCGTACGAAGCGATAGGAAATAGAGAATATAGAAGAATAGAAGATTCTCTTTCGACTCTCACAAGGTTATTGCCGCAGCCAATCACGCCTCGTGTAAAAATGCAACACACTCTCACACTCTGTATTGAGCATCGTCGTCTTCATCATGTTCGAACTACAAACACTCTCGCGCATGCATTGAACATCGACGTCTTCACAAAGTTCTATCTGCGCCACTTCTTCATTTAACCTATGTAAGTACATTATACACGCCATCTCGATAAAGATACCGCAGCCGTGCCTATCGACAGTCCGGACTCCGGACCATCGAAAAACAAGAAGCTAGACAAGCCCGTTCCCGATCGACAAGCTTACCAAGCGCGGAAGCGAGCCAAAGTCGAAGCGGCAGCAGGGCTGTGGCCGATGGCTAACACTCGTGAAACTTGGTTCAGTGATAACGCAGAATCGATTTTCAGGAACGCATGCACACAAAAAGAGAAATACTAAGCACTACTGTCTGGATTGTCCCTCTAAATAAAACTGACTGACTTTTACGGTTATGTGATTTATGAAGAAGGAATAGTCGGAATGGCCGGCACTGATATACACAGAACCGGCATGGATAAAAAGAAAAAAAGAGTAACGGTGATGCCATGCCCCCCACAACCAGGCATATAGCCCGTGGTTTCTATTTTCGCTTCCTCTCTTGGCTTAGTATGGATCTTAGCTTAACTTGGGACTTATCTGCTTTGGTGCCAAGGCAAGCAATAATAACGTCACGCTTGGCAGAGCTATGCCTCGGAGCATACTTCTGAAGTGAAAATATACAGCTAGAAGAGATATGAAAGGGAACACAGGAGCGCGTGGCCTCCGCACTTTGCAAAGCGCTGCCACCAACGCAAGACGAGAATTGGTGGCAGCAAGCGTATGCTCGGGAAGAGCAACCGACCAAGCACTTTCGATGCGTCTTTACCACTGATTCTTATCACCTGTCGGTTACAGAGCATTTGAAAGAGTGGAGGCCACGAGCTCCCGTTCGCTTTCATATTGCTTCTAGCTGTAGAAGGTACAAAGGGCTTCATTTACCAGAAGACTGAGGGTCGGCCAAAATGCGGTTCTCAACAGGGCAGCAGCCAGGAGGGGGGGGGGGGGGGGGGGGGGTATATAGCTCCCCAATATTTGCTTTAGCACTACATCCCCTCCATCTTTTCGGCATTTTTTTTATCGACGGCGTATATAACCCGCCCAGAAAATATCATCTGGCTATACACATATTGAAAACGTTTGCGCATATACATGATGCCAAGCCGAGAAAAACAAGTAAGAGAGTTAACTCACAACTAAAGTTTATTCAAGACGCATGCTCGAATAAATAGAAAAAAAAAAACTGCCAAAACAAATCAAGGCTGACATCATGGACATCACGTGTTACACTGTGCATCCTAGTGAGGTGGCCAAGAACCGAAATTCCCGATCAGAGAAGTGGGCGGAAGTCTGACTGACGCACGTGACTCCATTGATACGCATAAAAAAAAAAAAAAAAAAAGCTTTCATAAGCTCACGTGCGATTTCATTTGCCCGAATATATAATTGTTTTACCGAAGAGCGGATTACAATGGTTTGTTGGTTGGTTTGTGGGGTTTAACGTCCCAAAGCAACTCGGGCTATGAGAGACGCCGTAGTGGAGGACTCCGGAAATTTCGGCCACCTGGGGTTCTTTCTTTTTCTTGTTGTTCGTGCTATATGTGCGGAAATGTTTACGGAAGTTATCGAGGGAATCTCCCCCATGTGGTCTCCGATGTTCATCGAATCTTTCATTGACAGATCTTCAGGTCGCAAGGTGTACATTGCGCCGCAGGATAACGGCAACTTGTAGCCAACTCCCCTGCCGCAAGGAATGAATGGGGCTGTGTGCCTGGTACTACACAATTTTTTTTTTTCGTCCTTTTCTTTCTCTGCCATCTTCCATCCGACTCAGCATTGCGAATAGGTTGCTACCAACTTTCTAGGGGCGGAATACACTACCAGAATATTGTAACGTCCTGATACACTCAATTAGTCCACGATTAGAACCAGCTATAGTTCCCACAATGTACGCTTAGTTGGTAACTTGAACTATACCAATACAAAAATATGCGTGGTAAGAGCTGCAAACTAGAATATGCACCCCAGTGCTGGTTATCCAGCGCGCAAAGTTGAGTGATGCTTAGGCAACCTAACGGAATGGTGACTCTCATTAGAGGTTGAGTAGTGGCGGCACTTGTCCAGAAATCGTCGGTCTCGCCGCACATGCCCTTTCCATTTCGAGTGCTCTTAAGCACAGCTGCGCGCATCTCAGATAGAGCAAGCTCGCAAAAGCTGCGAGGGAAACACGAGTGCACGAGGGGTCAACGGCGGCTTGCAGGCGAGTCCGAGCTCTTTAATCAAGGCATTTGCAAAGCTGCGGTTCAAAGACCGTTCACCTACCACGACTGCTTTCTACCGGTTGAATGAATGGTTAATGAATGAAAACACAAACGAGTGAGAGAAAGAAGGGAGAACGAAAACTGCGGAAGAAGAAACGAGAAATAATGCTTGAAAGGAGATAAGATATGAATAAATAATTGTAAGGAAGGAAGAAAGAAAGAAAGAAAGAAAGAAAGAAAGAAAGAAAGAAAGAAAGAAAGAAAGAAAGAAAGAAAGAAAGAAAGAAAGAAAGAAAGAAAGAAAGAAAGAAAGAAAGAAAGAAAGAAAGAAAGGAAGCAAGGAAGCAAGGAAGGAAGGAAGGAAGGAAGGAAGGAAGGAAGGAAGGAAGGAAGGAAGGAAGGACGGACGGACGGACGGACGGACGGACGGACGGACGGACGGACGGACGGACGGACGGACGGACGGACGGACGACAAAAAGCAAAAATATGCGGGAAATAGCATGAAGTTTTGACAAATTTGGTAGCGAACACTAGAAAACGTAGATTTCACTCTCAGTACTGTTAAACATAGCAGTCTATGAATGGAGGTCCGCGGGAGCAGTACATCGTGTCCATGTGCACATCAGAATACTGAACATATTCAGCGCGTGAAGAATAGACGCATAATCTAAAATCTAAAATAATCTAAAAGAGTGAAAGGCATGTCAATATAACAAACTTTAATATCGTTTTACTGAGTAAAACGAGTCGATTTTTAAATGAGTTGGTAGCTAAAGTTGTTGTAACCTATACTAAATAACCAAGAATAAATGTCATTGACATTACTGACTTCGGCGGCTGACATTTGGTTTCCTTTGTTTGCAATTCATGTGCCCGGCCATAGGCCACACGTGAACTTTCCGAATGTTAAACTTTAGGCGAGTCAATGAATACGTTGGAACATCTGTGTGAGCTGTCTATTTGCAAACAAAAATAAAAAGACAATAAGCATTTATATTTTAGTACTGTAGCATTTTGCTCGCGTCCTCGTTGAGTCTTTTTCAGATTTTTGGTAAACCGTGTGGTCACCTGGCACAGGGTTCCCTCGGTACTATAACCATTGCGATCATAGAGCCCCGCACGAAAGCGCCTCTTCAAGCCACGACGAGTGATGGCCAAGCGAGTGCAATTTGCATGCACTCTGCGCTGCTGCCCGGACGAAGCGCGCAACGTCAACGGCGAGCAGAGGAAAGAGCACGGAAAGGAGAAAGAGAAAACATAATAAACGGCCAGCGAAAACTCGCTTTCTTTCCCCGCCAGCCCCTTCCCCTCTTTGTCATCGCATTGTGCTGCGAGATTAAGAACTCGATTGTGGAGCGGATCAAAACACAAGATGTATGGAGAGAGAGAGAGAGAATATGGTTGGGGGTGAAGGAACAGCTGGCGAGGATCCGAGGAGGAGGAGAAGAGGAGGATGATGGGGAAGGGGCTACAACGGCCGCGCCCGCAGAAGCGGCAACGGCTTGGGCGCCGGACGGAGAGCGGGTGAGATGGAGGCCGAGGGGCACTCGTGCAGAAAGGTCGTCCACCGGCGCAGCGGTTATGGGCCTTGCCCTTTTTTCCCAGCCGCAAAACACCGGGTTCCCGTGCTGCTCAGCCCTTCTCCACGCTGCACGGTTGTTGCACCTTTTGAACGTCCTGGACAAGTTTATCTGCAACAAAGCGGACGGTCCAATAAAAATGGTAGTTTTAATAATAATAAAATCGATGCTCGGATTCCAATGAAAATTATAGTTATAATGATGATAATAATAATATGATCGATGTCCTAATCCCTAACAGTAATTGATAGATTTGTGCACAGGAGTATTGGTAATTAGTTACGTTATGGTATATCGTATCAACATTTTTTTTCTTTATTGTCGGCTTAGTCAACACCACACAAATGCAATCACTATTGACAATGCACCAGCAGGGTTAAAATAAAATTTCCCTAGGTGTGCCAGGTCATCAAGAATGCTACCAAGCTTTTAAAGCGCAAAGCGCCCATCTCTGTCTTCAGCGGCGTCGACGTAACCGGTGACGTCATATGCGTAGCCAGGGAAGCTCCCCATAAAGGCTGTAGGGTGACGATAAATCTATCGAAGCTCACGTTTTTCGGAAAGGATTTGGTGAGCATTTTATGTCAAGGCTTCTCTTTTTCTTTATTGGAAAAGGAAAAGAGCATGGAGATTGGTTCACTCGCTCCACTATGCTGAAGTATTTAGGTCAAATCCCTACTCAGCTTCTTCCTGAGCGCAGCTGTACGGGCACTAAGGAAAACTACGCAGTTTTATATTGCAGCCTTCGCACGGGTGCACATAAGTAGACGCTAGCGAGTACTTGTAGTGATTGCAACTGTAGTACTACGCATTGTGGCATTCTCGTAGGCACAGTGAACTAACAATGTTTTCGCAAAGATAGTGAAAGCCAAGCAAACCTGTGCCATTTAGTCCACATGTTGCGTACTCTTCAATCTTAACTCTCTTCCAACGGCCCCAGTCAAAGGCCTTTCCAGCAAAGGTCTCCACAAAGGTTTTGAACTTCTACGTCACCTGACTAACAAAACCTGGAAAAAAAAAAAAAAACAGTGCCTAAGCTCAACGTTGCGGTTGAAATGGCAAACGTCGATCCAGCCATTTCGAAAGGAGGTGCTCAGCATGCTGACTTCCAAAGCGGGCGGAAGTCATCCAGTGGAACCAAGAAAAATTATCCTTTTAGTTTCCGCCATATCAAGAAGTGTCGCACATCTCGAGCTTGCCTTTTATGAACGAACTTTGATTGGTTCATGTTTAATGTGTGTGGGCAAGGAACACCGTATACCATAACTGGCACGTCATCAGCAGCCGCTGACGCTTACGTCGGAGTGAACAGTAACGTGATTTTCTTATGTATAGACGGCGCTTTAGGAGGTCAGGGATGAGAGCGCTGCTCTTTCGGGCGCTTGATCGCGCTGTCAAGTAGTGCTTTTAATCTTCGCGGGCTTTCAATTTTGCAGAGTAAAAAGCGCTACGCTAAGTCTATACCTTGTCGGAAGTACGTACGTGGGTAGAAACATTTTCATGCCTCTCGACCACTTTTCTATTCACACCTAGGCCTTTCCCCCTTTAGAAACTTAATTAATTAATGTTGGAGAATTAGTGAAATAAAGGGAACTAAAAATAACTTTCGGGTAAATTGTATACCTTCTCAGAATATTCATGTGATATAATTCGAAAGAACGCTTTGATCCCATTTGATCGATATTTATCTATTTTAGCTGCGGGACAAGCCGTATGAACTATAGTTTGCTTTTAGAGCATCTTACGCGATCTGGTTCTTTCCGGCGACCGTTTAACTGGCACAACTCCTCACCGATAGAGGTGTCCAGAGAACTGACGCATGAAAAGAAAAGGCCTAAACAACTACATAAAAATACCCGCATGCGCTAACAGGAGCTGACCGGTTTGACCCAGCCTGCCCTCGCCTCGAAGTTCGATACATGTGCCAACGCACTTCTGGCTCCTGCTCAAAAATAACATTGACAAGAAAAGGGGAGTGCACAGACCGGTAAATTGTGTGTACGTGTATAAATACACTGCCCGACCTCGCCGCGGAGGAAATAAATCACGCGCACGTCGGACCGATACATCTATCTATTCGCCGGCCTTCCCCTGTGTCTATGTGTGCTGGGTCGTTCGGGAACTGAAGTTTTGATGTCAGCCTTGCGCAACTTTTTTCTTCTAGCCGTAACTAACTAAAAAGAATACGAAGACGATAAGTTCTCTCGGGAAGAGGTTCGACAAACAAAACGATCTCGCTGAGCGCAGCTGAAACTCGCTGACGTATACTGCAGCTCGCTTGCAAAGACCTGCAGTTCTCCCGCGAGCTCCGTCCCCCCGCTATTTAAACGAATTATTTATTATTTACAGTAGAGGTAGGTGCGCTTTGTCCACACCTGCAATCAATCAACGTTGATAGCAACCGCTCTCTTTCCTTACCTTTGCGACCTCCAGAGGTGCTCTCCGTTCCAAATCATCCTCCTCTAGCCGCTTACTTTTTCTTTCGTGTTTTCCTGCTCCTGCGATCTTTGGCAACGCAGAGCCAAACATTTGGCGCGGCTGGCTTTGTTGGCCGGTCATTCGTCAAGGGGCGAAATTGCTTCCAGACCTTCAGGCGTGGGTGATCATCGCGTCTGTGAACTCTTTGTCAAGTGCGGGGTTTGACTGCGGAGAGAGCGGTGGAGGGGGCTTATATACCTGTGCGAAATAAGCCATCTCTCTGTAAGGTCGCTGTTAAACTCATAGCGGCGTGAAATGACCTTCATCTAGCTATCCGGTATGTGTCATGTTGTATAGTTGTTGTCTTGAACTGCGATAACCTTCTGTATGAGCGGTCGGAACCTTTTGTTCGAAAATTTCTCCTGGGGGCGTTTTGGCTTTTGTGTAGAGATGCTCGGGAGCCCAGTTATTTCGACAGAGCTCGACAGTTCTGATGAGAAACAGAACCCCCTCCCCCCCCCAACACACACATACACACATAAAGAAAACTATTGTAATAAAAGCAACGCGTTTTCACGAGTCAGCTACTTCATAAGTTTGGAGAAGCAGTTGAGAGGGTAATGTCATGTACGTGGCTGGACGAAAAGCCTCTGTGTCGTTAAGAAACAAAAGAGAAGAAGAGCGGCAGAGAGGGTAGGAGGGGGGACATGCCCTCCCTGGTATGTGCGGAAAGAGGCAATGCGGATAGCCGGGAAACGAAATATCACGTTAAGCACAGCAAAAAGTAAAATAGAGGTATATAGTTTTGGAATAGGCAATATGTGCAAAATTTCACTAAAGTTCCGTACATATATGTTGTAGCGCCTGCAAAGGCATCTGAGACCGGATTTTCAAGCTGCTCGTTTTGAATGCCACTCATTGCGCTATGTATGCGCTATGGGACCGTTACCCAGCACCTTCACCAGTGTCACGACTGAAGGTACACGTAGCCGAGGACCCGAGAATAAGGTCGGCTTGTCGTTCCGATCACAGAGTCCAGCACCAGCGCGCCGCTCGTGCCAAGAACAACCGCTTCGTCGTCGTCGGCACCAAACACGGCTGTCGCGCGGCGCTAGGCACGTGGCAATATTGTGTCATGGCAGTGTTTTGAAGTTATGTTTGGGTAGTTCTACATGGGACAGTTAATACTTAGGAGGCATATTTTCTTTAGGTGCGCAACGTGGATGTTTTTTTACCTGCGTGCTGGACTTCTGAAAAAAAGAAAAAGCCTCAAATGTGAGCTTTTTACTCGCAACTGGATAAATTTCATGTAAATTTCCCTTTTCCATTACTTTTCTTTTTTTATTCATTCAATTCATTCCTCCGGTCTTGCTCAGCCTAATTGGATATCATTGGCTTTCTTTGGCTTTTTCTGTTTGGCTACGTGCGGATTAAAGAGCATGCAACGAGTTTAATTGGGCAGTGAAAAACGTACTGAGGACCCATAATCTACTTTATGTGTTGCTAATACGAAAGCACTGAAATCACACGTACTGGATCTCAAATGTCCGAGCTAAGTTATGTTTCCTTTCCTCCACGTCGCTGTCTGCCGCTAGTAGCTTTCATATTTAATTCAATTGCGATTCATTTCAACTAATTAATTATTCGACTGATTGTGTCAGCTAGGTGGCAAGGTCGTTTTGCGACAGCATTGTTTGAGGGACACTGCGTTTCCCTCCGAATGTGTTATAACTTTAGCATTTTAGTTCCATATATTTCCACTCGTCACGAGTGCTCGGCAGTAAAGGTGTCTCACTCCGCTTAACTACAAATGGAGCGCTTCAGAGCGCGAAACTTTTAATCTGCCTTGGAGTCGGATCCGTGACAACCATCGTACTGTGCGATCCGTTGTAATTAATCACCTTGGAGTAGCATTTATGACCACCACTCGGCAGTGGAGTCCGATATAATCACCTTGGTGTAGGATCCGTGATACAAAACTTTTGGAGTGGATAGTGGTGTATAGCCTGCCCTCAAGCCTCCATCGAAAGCGGCCGCCTAGGCGCCCGTGTGCTGTGCGATGTCAGTGCACGTTAAAGAACCCCAGGTGGTCGAAATTTCCGGAGTCCTCCACTACGGCGTCTCTCATAGCCTTAGTTGCGTTGAGACGTTAAACCCCTCAAATCAAACCAAACCAAGCCATCAAAGACTCCGCATCGGCAATGGCTGCTGTATTTGATTTCCTGACCTTTCCTAATTTACAAAAGCTCCGTTCTCTTTCCGAGGGTAGCCACTATTTGCTTAGCGCATGGTAATCTACCGACAGTCGACTTCACGTGTCCTCGCTGCACCTTGATGTGTACCTAACTAACGTGACATTGTCGTAAATGTAACTATAACTAAACATTTTTCACTTTATTATGTATGTAGAATTCATTTACCATAAAGCCCGCAATATGGGCATTTGCTCAAGTATGACACTGAAGGTTTTGAAGGCATTTCTATTTCACAAGGTGTACTATTCCTTTATTGCCATGCCGTATTCCTGTAACAACCGGTGACAGCACATTATTACTTTATTATATTTAAGACTTGCCTTGCTCCGCATGTGAGAAAGGTCTTTAGTAGGCTACAAATTAAAATAAAAAGGCAGTTCCAAAGTATATGGTATTTGGGTCGTGAGTATTGCTCCTCTAAACAGTAAACAAAATTAATTATAAATTGAACTATATACCAAACAAGCAAGAGGAATTGAAGATAGTGAGCTTATAATTTTGTCTGGTGGTTAGCTTTCCCTTAGGTAATCAGAAAAGCCTTAAAAGCTGACTACTTCCTGTCAGTGAGGAATTGTGCGGTTACTGCAGAGTTGAGTTGTATCCGACGATAGATGGATGTTTTCTCGCAGGTATGCCATGATCAGACGTCGGTTCTTACTGTTCTCAGTCATCCACAGTTCATGAACACAACGCAGCGGCCGGAATGGCATATATATGCAGGGAAGGGTAAAAATGGGAATGAATTTCATTTCTTCTGCATGACTACATGAACTGCTAGCATATACTTGGAGTAACCGTCACCTGCAAAACACGTTTTAACGCAGCGTGAAAGTGCACATAAGCTGTCAAGAGATGCAGGAGGTTCAGAAGAAGAGCAATACGTGCAACAGCGAACCCTAACTGTCGAACAGCGTGAAATGTCAATGCTTGTAATGTTCCATTCCAAGATATAGCAGTTTTGTGAGGCCTGCATGCGCCTGTCTATTTACGCATGGTTTTGGGTTCCTTGGTCATTAAATTAAATTAAATTAAATTCTAAATTAAATTAAATTCTCTGAATGAATTTCTTAGTATTTCACATTTCTATGATCAAGGGGCCATTATTTATTTATTTATTTATTTATTTATTTATTTATTTATTTATTTATTTATTTATTGTACCCTCAGAGCCAAAGGCAATACAGAGGGAAGTGGGTTAATTAGGATACAGAACAATGAATATAATACAGTGAAAACAAGTAGTACAAAATAAAATAAAATTCCTCCAGAATAAAACAAACATTCACAAAGCGTAAATAACATAAAATCAATGTACACAACACAGTGGAAACAGATATAACATATGATCAAATTCCTTCAGAATAAACATTGCTAGCTATTGCGTCGTGAAAGGTTTTGTTATCTGAAATGGCTGCAATATCGTGGGGGAAGAGGGTTCCATTCCACAGATGTGCGGGAAAGATATGACTGAAAAGATTTGGTGTGGCATATGTTCGGATGCCAACCTTCTGGCGGTGATCGATGCGATGTAAAATGTATTCTGGGGGTGATATGAAACAGTCGTGAAGCGCAACGGGATGATATAGCTTGTGAAATAGCGTTAGGCGACCAATTTTACGGCGAGATTGTAACGGTGGGAGTGAAACGTTAGATTTCATGGCTGTGATGCTTGCCGTACGATTGTAATTTGAAAGAATGAAGCGGACGGAATTATTTTGGACTAGTACCAAGGAATACCTGAGGTTTTCATGTGTAGGGTCCCATATTGAGGCTGCGTATTCAAGTTTAGGACGTATAAGTGTTTTATACAGTAAAAGCTTAAGAGAATGAAATCCCGGGATATATCACGACTCTTATTCGACTCTTTCAAAACGCAGGAAGAAATGGGTGAGCCGATACTGGGAGATTATTCAAAAGCCTACTTATATCGTTTCCGGCAGGTTGGCGACGAGTGCCGGGCTTCCGACGAGCCCGGCACAGACGCGACCTGGGCGATTCCCGCACGCCGGCGCGACGGCCGTGTTGGTGAGTAATCGGTGTCGGCCAGTCGCTCGGCCTTCCTACTCCGCCAGCGGTGAGGGCTTCACCGCTTCGCGTTCGCTCGATGACGACTACGCGTCGCCATGTAGGCGCTGTCGGCCGGCCAGGAGGAGACCCGATATAGACTCTCCCTTTCCGAGGTCAGCGCCGCATAGATTAGCGGGAACACCGGCGCAAACAGGTGACTGGACGCGGGCTATGCCGAAGCCACTGTTGCGCCGGTGACGTCAGGCGCCGCGGTGCGCCCAGTGCTTTGCAGCATCGCCTCTTGTGAGGAAGCGTCTGTGATCACTCCCGTTTTCTTTTCAATGCACCTTTCGGATGCTGGATCGCGTTGCTGGCTTTCATTTCCACGTTTTTGTCAACGACTGGGACATGCACGATATGGAATCTTGTGCGTCGGTTGCAAGCATAAAGGTTCCATACACATTCTTAGGGCGTTCTCAGAGGGGATCAAAAGAGGACTGCAGGCGCCTCACTGACTTCCCGAAGATGTTGCTGTGACCCAGAAATTCCAGTCAAGCGCACATTTTTCCATCGGGAGTTGTTTATGAACGGCTTTTTTTTTTTGCATATGATTTGATTGCACCATGACAATAGGTTCCGCAGATCATCCCTCGGTGGACTGGAAATCTTCTGCTATTTAATGCAAAAAAAAAAAAATACATCCTGTTTTTTTTTTGTTTTTTATTTCATGACTTAGAATCAGACTCACTTAGAAATATCAGATGAGGAGACCCATTCCCGTCAGCATGTTCATAACATATCTTACAATATTCAACAACTTCCACCTATTTAAAAGTGAAGTCCAAAGAAGCTGGACTTTATGTCAGCAGACTGGGATTTTCAGAATGGCTTCAGGGTGCCATCCGAAATATCGACTTCTGACATGCGCTGTGCGTGTCACGCGTTGCCTTCATGACGAGGTCCTCGGTTCATTTTCGGCTAACACCGATGAACTATCGACACGTCTTGTAAACTTTGTGCAAAACTGAAGATACGTTCCGTTTGTTAGTTTAATTAAAAAGACTTGACATATGGATCCATATTACGTCCATATTACGTTCATATTACGTCCAGAAGCCATCAGGAATGCGCGATAAGCAACTTCATACACCAATACGGGTATGACAGTGGAGCGATATATTAACGGAAGCGATGCATTTTCGCTCACTTACAAACCTTCAATATTTTGCTCGCCATCTGTATGAATACCACGGTGTCTAAGGAAAAAAAAAAAACAAAACCGAATGAATTCGTAGTAGTCGTTTTGCTGCGTTTATAATAGCAAAGATGCTGACACGGCGTTAACCAAGGCGCCCTGGAAACCATCATTGTCATCATCATCAGCCCTAAATCTGGTACTTACTGCAGGAAAAAAGGATATCAGCGATCTTTTATTGTCTTTATAATTATCTCGCGCTCACTGTGGCAATTCCCCCTCGACCACCACACATTGCATTGAAAATTGAATTTCACAACTCACAACTACTTTCTCGACCCATAATACAATTCCTTTCTCGAATTTAACCCTACTGCCGGCTCATTTTAAAATGCCGCCGGTCAAGAGCGACTCAAGGTCGTGACGCGTCGTCGTTGAATCCTGGCAGTCGTCGGTAATTGCGCTTTGCCATTGCGAAACTATACTTTTTTCTTGCGCTACTTGAAAACAACAATTAATACCGCTTTCATGAAATATTCGCGGAAACACAGCACGAGAAATAATGGCTCCGCAGCAGCGTCTTCCTCATCTTTATTTAAGCTTACAAAGCTTCAACTACTTCTAGATTTCGTGTACTACGCACTGGGCAGTGCATATACCAGTAATATTTACAGGAATCAGTTGTCTGCAATCACGAACCTGACTTATTTTTTTTTTTTCGCATAGAACTTCAGATAAGGATGCAGGTACTATGCGCTTAAATTAGACCTACTTAGGTAAAGAAAGGTAGAAAGTATTTTTGTGGTATTTACTCGTGCATAATCACTCACCGCATGCTAATCACGTGTTGCCTTTCACGTACGTCACTTCGACTTGTGCGTGAATAGCAAAAAAGAAAAAAAAAAAAAAACACATTAATAGGTGTAGAAATAGTAATTGCTTGAGACCACACTAAACGGGCAGGAAATAATCACTTGCCGTGAAGTGTATGGTCTTACACCCTGCCGCTGGAGGATTCCGGAGACACTTATTGCATGAGAAAGTGAACAAGATATGCGAAATCTCGTAGAGGCTATTTATGTTTCACCCTTCGCTCTCTGTTCGCACTACGCATGAATTAACAGAAAAAAAAGAGAGGAAAAAAAATCAGATAAACCGCAAGAGGTCACGTGACTCACGTCTCCTTGGAACATAAGTTTAAATATGTCCGTGGCCAGCAAACGTGGAGCTGCACAGTGTGCATGCAGGAAGTAAATAGAAAATAAAAAAAAAAAAATCCGGGTGACTCATCCGAGCCCCCAGGCGTCTGTCTCAAAGCACAGCCTCCTCTCAACCGACCACTTGGCCTAGGGATGCACGGGGAGCACACGCAACACCCAGCAATGCAACGTGCGGAAGCCACACTCTTGTTTCTTTGCCTCGGCAAAGAAACATATGTCCAGGTGCGCAACTGGTTCATCGGCGAAGGAAGGGAGGCTCGTTCGTCCGCTGACTCACACCGGGTAGCAGTTGCACGGGCAACATCACGCGGGCGCTGATGGCCTGGCTTATCTATGCGTGCGGCGAAAACGAGTTGGGGTAGGGCATCGTCGTCGCCTTGAAATAATACCTCTGTACTGCCGTGGGCATGCATACAGCTGGCTTTGGCCTCAAGGGAAATGTAATCGAGGAAGTTGGACGGAAACTCACCGCGTCGTGCGCGTATGCAGTTGCTGGCGATGCTGTGTTAACCATCCGGGCATATATATAATTCATGGATCAAAAAAAAAAAAAAAAAAAAAAAATAAAAAAATAAAAAAATAAATAAAGGTTACACCAGCGAAACGTTGCGGAAGGGGGTTCTGCAGCAGAGATGTATTCCCAAGGACTACGTACACTTACTATTGGTGATGTATTACCACGTTTTAACTCGGGGGCCATCGCTGAAGTCATGCATTCTAAGGGGCGTATCCTGATTCTCTCTACTTCGGATGCTAATTACTTCCCCTTTCTTCAAAATATTAATTAAAACATCAACAAAGTCACGCACATGTACGGCGCAGGCTTATTCATTATTCAAGAGCAACGCCGCCATGCCCGGCTTCTTTACTGCTGGAGAGTTACAAACTAGCAGTAAACACATCTTAATCATTTAAAGAGCGCTCTCGAATTTCTGAAAGGCGGACTAATTGTGCACACTTCACAAAGAAAGGAATTGGCAAGCAAGTCCGTCCTGGCCCGGTACTCAGACATGGCAGTAATTGAATTACAGTATTGAAATTGCTGTAATTTAATTACCTTTTTGGTAATTTGTAATGTAATTAATTACGTTTTCCGTTTGGTAATTTAGTAATGTATTGAATTACTTTTGGTAGTAATTTCGAAGCAAAAGTAATTATTTCCCTTCGAAATTACTTTTGAAGTGCGTCTGGTCTGTTCTGGTTTTTGCTCTGGTCTTGTTTTTGTAATGGCAAGTGCTATAGGAAAGAGGGAAGGAATAGCTCTCTGGGACGGAATTTGGCGGAAAGACGAAACAATGTGTGTGCTTCGCGTCTGGAGAACAAGTTGTCTTTTTTTTACTAGCTTTACTTAGTTTTTGCATGGCTGGAAACTAGAAAGTAATTTAAAAGGAATTGAATTACTCAGTAAATTAACTGTAATGTAATTTCATTCCTTTTTAGAAGAAGTTATGAGTAACGTAATTTAATTACTTTTCTGCAATTTTCAGCAAAGTAATTATTAATGTAATCTATTTCCTTTTCAAAAGTAATTTTGCCATGTATGTAAGTGAAAACCACCTTGTAATACACATCGCTGCTCTTGTTCTGCGGGAAAGGGTCGATCATAGTATGTTTTCCAGGTGTAATTTGTGGTTACCCGCGGGCGAGCTCATCAGTGTCGACAAAAGTGTCGCCGCTAAAGTGTGCCGTGCAAGGCGAGTGATTTGCATTTCCATATTAAAGAGAAACCGGTGAGAGAAACTGAGAGTGCCCCATCAACTGCCGCGCGTGGTAATGCTACCTCAGACCGTCGCGAGAAAGCTGGAACCTTTAAAAGGAACTGAATCCAGCACTTGTGTATTTCATCGACAAAGAACGAGACTCTTGCGAAGTCGTGTGCAGGACTATTTCGATTTTAGTGCTCCCGCACCAAAATTGAAACTGAGATGTTACCCACATGAAGAACTTTGCCTACTGGCTACCGTACACTATAGTGGAAGGCAGGTAAAAGATGAGAATTCAGACATATGGAATGAAGAAGGAGAGGCATGTCACGAGAGCCTTTGATTGGAGAGCCTTTGACAGCGGACCTATTGCATCACATATAGCTACTAAAGCCGGGGAATTGCGACTGAGAGATGTCTTTTTGCCGAGATAGTCAAGACAACTTGGGCGTCCTGCTCTAGCGAAAAAACTGTACGAGTCACAATTACCTCATACAGGTTTCTCACACGAAACTCATACTAAACTCATACAGCTCTCATATAATCTCATATATTTCTCATAAGTTGAATTATATTTGTATGAGATTATATGAGATTTGTACAAGTTGTGTATGAGTTTCGTGTGAGAAATCTGCATGGAAGTTACTGTGACTCGTAGGTTTTTTTCACTAGGGTGAAAAAGGCGTTCAAGCTAAGCGTGTTATATTGGTCGAAAATTAATTTTGAATGCCCTGTTCTTAGAGAACCCTCTTAACGACTTGAATGCCGATATTCACCTGCTTCTGCTCCGTAATATCTTAACATTTCGTGCGGAGGTTCATCGCGCATGCCACATCTGGTCGTTGCTTTTTAAATCGTATTGCGAGCGCTCAGACCTCTCTCCACTAGATCACGATCGCGGGAGTGAGATACGATTCCTGGTTGAAAAGGAAGTCCTCGGAACAAAAGAAGCGTTATGTCCCGCGTGACGCTATATGCTCCTAATGCACGCAGAACGCGCTTTTGTTTTCCCATGGGTCGTCCGGCCGCTATTGTTTACTCGGCTCTTGGTACAACTGGATAGAGCCGTAAACAGAGCAAGTTATGGCGCTCAGTACACGTCGAGGGGCGACCATTTACGTATACGTCTTTCAGACGTTGCGAGCTGCTTTCCGGCATCGCTCGCGCACGGGTCCGGACAGCGATGTGCCGTATTTTCCAGTATACAATCAGGGGCATATACATGTTTAACCCTTTACTGTCCAAGTGGCGCAAATTCGCAACGTACCGTTTGCACGCACGCCACGTTCATACAGAGCTCGCGTGCACAGTTTGAGCTAAAAAAGGGGAGTGCGAATGGAGGACTACCAGTCGTCGTTAAGCAGTTCATTGTCTTTCATATTATTGGGAACATTGCCAAAAATAGAAAAAAAAAGGAAAACAATGCACATTTTTACAACTCAAAATAGACAGGATGAAGGAAGGACACAGATGCAGGTCGAGTTAACGCTGACTTCTTGCGGCAGCGTTCTGCTCATTTATGCATTCAACTTACCAAAGGAACTAGCCCTATTTACACATTAGCAGGAAGACATTTGTCGGCTAAATAGTAAAAACGTTTAATGTTACTGGGCCTTAATTAGAACGAGCCCATCGTTTTGGTCTAGCAAGGTATTTGCTATTGCTTCACGAAATGAACCAAATTCTGGTTATTACTAACGGGCGACATATATTGATTTCTCATATCACGCGTGGCGCTACTAATATTACTATATTAATTTCTGCATACGGGTACGTGAACCATCGCCGTCTTATCTTCCATAGCCCATGTACTGCAGGCATACCTCTATGCGGCAGGTGCAAGGAATGTGCCAATACGGTTGTGAAGTCTAAAAAAAAAAATAAATAAAGGAAGACCGTTCGTAGCAGTGTGCCCTACTTGTTACTACTCTTTTGACACATGCCTACAGGTGAGCCCTGTAGAACATATATCAAAAATGTAAAGGCCCAAGGCCAGCTTTGGAGCATCACGTTCGAGCCCTTGCATCACCTAAAGAAAAATGTTAATTGGAGGGATAGCGCAGAGGGGTATAGTCAGGTTGTCTTTGTTGACGATGATGATGATTACAGACACCAAATCCGTCATCCACCATGGAATTTGAGCTTCTTGGCTGTCGTAATTGCCAACTGCCACCCTCTTTAAAAAAATCGAAAGAAGGGTTTGCGAACTGAAAACTTTTGACCAATTCTGTACGAGGTTCGAGATTATATATATATATATATATATATATATATATATATATATATATATATATATATATATATCATTCACATATTCTGCGTATGCACCAGGGAGGGAATCATAGCAAGAAAACTTCGGTACGTGAACGATACCGAGAGCTATTCCCTCCATTGAAGTTTTCTTGCTATGATTCCCTCCCTTGTGCATACGCAGAATATGTGAATGATATATATATATATATATATATATATATATATATATATATATATATATATATATATATATATATATATATATATATATATATATATATATATATATATATATATATATATATATCATTCACATATTCTGCGTATGCACCAGGGAGGGAATCATAGCTAGAAAACTTCGGTACGTGAACGATACCGAGAGCTATTCCCTCCATTGTGGCAGCTGCTTCCTCTGTTCACGTTAGCATCGAACCCTATCTCGTTTTGTATGTTTCGGCGCCAGATCGGAGCAGCTCTTTTGCCAGCAGATCCAAGTCGCCCTGCAGCTGGCGTTTCTCTTGAGTCTTGCGTGCGCGCGAGAGTGTTTTTCTGGCGTCGCACGGGGCAAGCACTTCCGTCATGTTGTTGGCCTGTGCTCCGTATTGTGCATTGTGTGCCGGCCACGAAGATCGGCGAAGAATGAACTTTAACCAGGCGCCAACTGGCGGAGAGGAAGGAAAAGTGGGAGGGGAACGAGCTGTCGATCACAGCGAGCGCGCGAAGAGAAATACCGACAAAAAAAATAAGAAATAAAGAAAAAAATAAAATAAGAAGGCGCATTGAAAGGGCCCCGCGAGTGCACGTTTATTTTTGCTGGACTCTTTAAAATACGTACAACGATTTGTCGTCGTTGTACTCACCGGAGACCGGAACACCGTTTACCTCTCAGTATGAGTCGCTCTGGGACGTGAATGCAATAACAAACTAAACCAAACCAATTGAAATCCCCCTATTACGGAGTGCGTTAAAGAACGTTATGGAAGTCGAACATATATAAGCGCGGGCTTGTGCTCCCCTCGGGGTGTGGTTGTTATAGGTGTATAAATTATTTTATTAGATACGATCAAGAACGGGTTTCAACACGCTGAATTAGCGTCATTGCATATACGCTGCAAACTTTATGACACATCGCTTGCAGACCTGGCTTTACGGACTCTCAGATAACGCGATGTTTATCGAATCGAGATGCTTACCGGACCTTTACTTACGCCATGGCCCCAATGTTTTAACCTCGTGTTGGATATTATATGCATGCTTTCATGCATCGCGTATAAAAACCATTAGTCTATACACTCCTCCGCTCCTTCGTTGTTTGTAGCCGGTTATATGTACCTGAGGTGCGCCGGGTCGTCCGGTTTGACGTGTGTTATTAGCGCGATTGCTATCATTACTCCGCGCATATTATACCCCGCTTCCTTTCAACTCGTTTCCACTTTGGCGCCCAATGAGCTACCGTGCGTTCTTCTACCCTTGCCCACAGCATTCTCCATGCCAGCTTCCGTTCGCCCTTGGCCCCTATTGCGTGCAAAAAGCACGCCGACGGTGTGCAATGGTTTTGATTGCCTGTGACCGTGAATACGCGAGTTACCCGCTGCAGGCATAAGGCGCTGTTAGAGCCCTCTGTCGACGCCGAATGACTATAGTCAGTAATCCCCAGCTGTCGTCAACAGGAACACTTCGAGCTACCCACTATACTGTTGTTGTTGTGGCTGTAGGAAGAAAGAAAAGAAAATGCATGGGCCTGCTACTGGCTCTGTAGCTGAGCCACTTCCGCTGCCTCGTGCAGACAGAAGAGAAAACAAAGAAAGAAAAGGAAGAGTGAAAGGAAGACGCGCGCTGCAACAACAGCCGTCACCACCGAAGCGGTGGCGGGTGCAATGACGGCCTACAACAGATAAAAATTCGGTGGCAGGCTAGCCCCCGCCGCAAGCGGCGGTGACCTACCTGCCCCAGCCCCATCCACTATACTGCCGTCTTACCAGCCGGCGACGTGTGACGAACACGCCGAGCAGGTATTTCTTGACTAGCGCTGCGATCGATCTAATCATGTAGTTTTGTTAAAAATAATATGCCGTGTTCATCATCCGTTCCGTTAATTTGATTTTCCAGTGGGTGTTTGCGGGCTCGACCGGAAGTGTAACATGGTCTTCGTGGTCTGTTGAAACGAATTGGGCACCGAAATAATTTCGATCACACTTGAAGCACACGGTTATCCAAACCGCAGCATCCGAGGCCAGGATTCGAATGCGTGACTTCGAGGTCATCAGCCAAGCGCCATAACCGAACTGTCTTACTTCGGTGCGAACATACATATTTGCTACTATTATAGTTTAGTATGCAGAGCGTGTTTCTGTGATCAAGAAAAGAAAAAGTATTACAAGAGTTCAACGCTGCTGAACCAAATATTGAGCGAAAGCATTAGCTGCGGGTGACCGAGCGTTCTTCTTCTCTTTTTCTTCTTTTCAGCCCACATATAAATCTCCGCTTTAACCAAGCCGTATGAACGTGCCTTAGTGGCCTATAGGGGTAACGTGAATTCCAGGGTCCTAGCAGGCGGATTCTGACATAACCGTCCCACGTGAAACGAAAGACCCAAGTTGGCAGCTCGTGCCAACTGAGCTGCGGCTCCGACCGCGCCACGCCGACCGCTTGAGTTGGGAGCCCATCTCTCGCTTTTGTGTCACGTGGGGTGTGACGTCACAGTGTCACGTGGGTAAGACGAGGCTATACCGCCGCGCTACGCCGACCGCTTGAGTTGGTAGCCCAGCTCTCACCCTGTGTCACGTGGGGTGTGATGTCACAGCGTCACGTGGTTAAGACGTACGTGGCTATCGCCGCGCTACGCTGAAGGCTCGAAACCTAAAGTAGTATTGCTTTCGCAATAAAAATGGGGTTACGTCTCACCCCGCCCCTTCTGGCGCCCTGCGTAGGACAGCTATTTGTTCGGGGAAGAATTGGAGAGAGAAAGCGGAATATAAGCCCGCGCGTAAAGCTGTCTTTTTGCATTCTAACCGACGCTTGTGCAACTTCTGTTACTACCCCTTCTCGTGCTGTCGACGAGTTTCCCCTCCAGAGATCACGTGCCCGCTTGTCGCAACGTTTATCCCGAAATGTGAGATCAGGTACACGCCAGACAGAAACGATGAGTTGGGAGACACTGCAACACCATTTTTTTTTTTTTCATACATAGTACAGGGACAAATGAGCCCAGCAGTTCAGTTTAAAACATGCAGTCGAGTCTCGTATTCCCTTTCTACTACGTATTTCCGATATTGCCACACTGCAGACCTTTCATCCGCATCATATATGCCGGGTTAAACAGAATAGCCTTTGTGGGACAGAAAGGCTCAGTAAAGAATACTGCGACGCTAAATATTTCGTGCGCCGCTGCGCAGCTGGTCGCAGAAAATAGCGTGCCTTCCTAAATTCCTGTTCCGAAAAGCAAAATGTGCCCGCTACGTGCCCGTATGATTGCCGCCTTAGCTTCCCAGCACCATGGTCGACGAGGAGCCCCGAATGAGGCCGGAGCCTGCCCTCATACATTCCATAGATGGTAAGATGTGAAGCTCCTGCGAAAATGACGCCTTCAACCCGCTTCAAAGACAAGCAAAGCACTTTCTTCAATGCTAAAGAATGAAGAAAGCTTTTCTCTGTCGTCCTCAGCGACGCAAACGCGTCAAGGTCGTGTTCTCGCGCGCTTTTTTTCGCATTCTTGCCCCACGTTTCAAGACTTCGCTTCAGAGTGCGCATTCTTTGGTCCGGTGTAGAAAACCTACTCTCCCAATTATTTCGCTTGAGGGAGGTCGGACGGCCTGCTTGTCAGGGCTGCATACTTTACAGTAGCGCCACAGTGTGGCTTGCTTTTAAAGTCTGTTATGTGTATGCAGGCTCAACCTTTAATTCTTTTTTCTCTTTTTTCGGTGTTAGATGTTCGCCTCAGCAGCAGCGACCGAGAACGGCCTTGGCCCCTTTGAAGAGGCGTCTTCGCCGTACACTCCAGTTCCTAAATATACACTCGGCCTCGACCGTGCAGAAAGGAAAGATTACCGCTCACCCTCACCCTCCTCCCACCCTTCGCCATCCTGTACGCATTTTATCTGCCTTCTTTCACTCGAGATTGTATTTCCATGATTGTTTCATTCCTGCGCGGGGTATATTTGCTCACTCAGATTCCGCCAGTCGTCTTACTTCGCCGGCATTCAGCACCATCTGTTGGGGCCCTTTCGCAGAATGCGTGCACCGGCCGTGGATTAGGTGTCACGTGACGCCTGAATTGTAAGCGTCAGCACGGGCACGGATCTGTTCTCCACCACTGCAACCCGCGTGAGTTCTGGGCGTTCCGTACCGCGAACGTCGAAAGAGATAGAGAGAGAGAGAGGGAACCCTAGCCAAATAAGTGCAGCCTTGTTGATGCTGCATTCAGTATCTTTTACGCTGTTCGAATATGGGGAAACAAATAGGAACTAGGCGAAACCTTTGTGCTGGTACCTGTCGCGATAGCCACCGATGCGGCGTACCGTACCATGCAGTCAGTGACGTCCGACCAGTATTGCTAACCCTGGATTTGATTTGTATTAGACCCAACCTATCTTGAAAAGCACTGCACGGTACTAGTGATGTCGGTTAGAGGAAGCAAGAAAGAATGCATTCCCATTGTCATACTGACGCATCACGTCGAAGAAGAAAGTAGTTCGTTCTTGCGGAGCTAGCTCAACGTCTGCTGTGCACGTGTGTTGGGCGACGTGTCTTCACCCATCATCTACGCTCGTGCTCTCAACTTTCACCTCGGCGTAGAGCCCTCGGTGAGCGCATGACGCGACCTTCACCTCCTGCTTACATCTTAATGAGTACAGATCTGTGATATCTGCCCTTGATGCGACTGTGGCGCCCTCTCAGTCACGCTACACTACGAACGGCAAGCTCTATTTTTGGCCAGCTCAGCTTGGTGAAGTGCGACGAGGGCGGCGCAGTTTGCGGGGACGCGGTAACGGAATGTACGATGGCTTGCAGCCTGGAATTGCGTTATGTGTACTAGATCGTGCTGTATTCGTTTCAGTTGAGATTCACGACAATGTACCGTGGATCCAGGTTCGGCGAGCGCTACCGACTTCTCAAAATCCAAAAAGAGACCCAACATGGGCTTTCCAGAATGCGTTGCAGTAGATTCATTGCCGAAGGACGAGTGTAATAGCCGAAGGCGGGATTATGTAGCCTAAGTGAATAGCTCCCAAGAGATGCCTTGTATATTCTGTTATTCTAGTTCATCGTGAAAACATCCACGAGGAAGGAAGCATGATCCGCGGACTTCTGGTTTCGAAACGACGAGGACTGAACATGTTTTAACAAAGCTATAACAGCACTACATACAACTTTAGGGACCCCCTTCAACCTTAGCAATGCAAGTAGTCAGACTGGTCACACGTCTGCCTGTCAGAGTTGCACCAACGTGGTACACTCCCACATTATCCGCATCATTCGGGCTACCATCCCGGCTGATATGCTCTGTATTGGACATTGAGCATTAATCTATCGTTTTCGGCGGGAAGGCGTTCTTTGCGTTGCATCCAACTATAAGAGCGGCCAGGGTCCAACGAATTATACTCGCCCCCTCACCGCTATCCCCCATGCTGCTCTGCAATTTCGAAACTTGAGAAACACCCGTCGCCGGCAAACTCGAGGGAAGTTTACGCTTGCCCGTCAGCCACCCGTGATATATGAGACCCCCCAGTGATGACGTCATCAGTCCCTTTTTATTACTCGGTTTCTTTTCTAAAGTTGTGTTTCCCTTTGTTTTCTTTTTTGTAGAATGCCGTGATGCACATTTAGATCCGATGCGGTAACTCAAGACAGACGGCCGCATGTGGGAGCGGCGCACCCTATTAATGCGCCAGTTCTGGTGACACACCGCTATAGTACTGGAAGCCGACTGACAGCGGCGGAAGTCGCATATGTCACCCTCTCTGCGGAGGTTATGGGCGTGGAGAAAATGGAGGACATTTCTTCGCACATCAGTGCATCAGCACCATCTTACTGTGACGCAGCGTGAAGTCGTGGTTGCCATTTTATGCGATCAGAAATTTCGCGCATCATGAATCTACTGGTCGGGTTGTAACACCTGCTGGCCTTTATACGTACTCATCATACAGCCGCTTCACGCGAGGACCTCCGCAACTACCACTTGAAGCGAGCCGATAGGCACTCAAACTAACGTACTCTTGATACCGGTGTCATACACCTCTCATGTTGACGATGCCGAAAATATATACAAGTAAATAAAATAAAAATAACAGCTCGGCAAGCCGACGAGTGAACAGACGACACATAGCGATGCATCGTTATTTCTAAACAGTACGAACTCGCCGAGGCCTCTTATCCAAAAAATTTATGCACTCCGTTTCATAAGTTGATTGCAAATATTGTGGAATCTCGATCCTGCTGTCTGGTCCAATTAATCAAACGTGCAGGAGCACAGCAAAAGCAAATAGACCCCAAATTACTTGCGCACTGTTCAACTATATTTCGAGAAACTGTTGCAGCAATTCAAAAAAATATTGTTCTATAAATTTTTTCTTTGAAAGTACGACCGGCATTCATTCACTGCCTACATTATAGCAGAAAAAACCCGCGCCAAAACAGCGCCGCGGGTGCTGCGAAATGGTGGCCGTCATTCCCAAACATCCGTCATTCGGCTTATATTCTCTATATTTATGGAGCTTCCACCGGTCTGACTGGCTCAGATAGCCGCAGGTTCCGCAGTGCTGCCAAATAACTGCAGGACGACATATCGCTCGTCCTCCGGTCTGTTGTGCTGTTATTTCTGATTGTGAAATGCATGAACTTGTCTAGGTTATTCATTCCTTTCGCAACATATATATCGTCATTGCTGCTTCGGCGGCCTTGCATACCCCCTGCAGACCGCGAAACCTATCGTTGTCGCGAGATTCTATGGCGTCAGCTTCCCACTCCTGCCTTAATTCCGCCACCGCATCCACCCAGCTTGTCCTCCTCAGCTTGTAATTCACTCACTCACTCACTCACTCACTCACTCACTCACTCACTCACTCGCTCGCTCGCTCGCTCGCTCACTCACTCACTCACTCACTCACTCACTCACTCACTCACTCACTCACTCACTCACTCACTCACTCACTCACTCACTCACTCACTCACTCACTCACTCACTCACTCACTCACTCACTCACTCACTCACTCATTCACTCACTCACTCACTCACTCACTCACTCACTCACTCACTCACTCACTCACTCACTCACTCACTCACTCACTCACTCACTCACTCACTCACTCACTCACTCACTCACTCACTCACTCACTCACTACAACACCCAGCGAGATAAACTATCAAGGCACCCCAAATCGAGCTTTGGACGGACGCCCCCATAACGACGGTAGAAGTGTACGCTGCGGCGCGATCCTGCGTTCGTAATACGGCGGCTGGCGCGGACAAAATCACGAACGCTATAATACGCAACCTCAGCAAGGACCAAATTAAGGATCTAACTAAGTACTAAGCACGGCCGGTCTCGAGGAAGAGCGCGTTTCTCTTCGCTCTCCCTCGAGACCAGCCGTGGCTGAAGGCTCAAAACCTTGAGTAGTATTGCTTTTGCAATAAAAAATCGGAAGTTCAGATTGCGCGGCTTCGCAGTAACGAGATTCCTCTGATAGTTAACACAAATCGCACGCCTCCCGTCCCCTTCCATAGTTTTTGTCTCTCTTCCTCAGGAAGCACACAGTAACGGAAATTTCTACAGAATACATTACTCGACGTCAACGATGTCCATCACCCAAAGCTGCGGGAATCGGCAGCCGGTGGTTGGTGGCTGTTGCGTGCCCGCTCGCTCGCGCCAGCAGGAGCCTGAAGTACTCCGACCCGGTTTTCAAGGTCGTCGTCGTCGTCACTGCCGCTGGCTGCGGCACAGCGTTCGTCAATCTTAATGGGCGTGCTCCTGGCGCTGTTGCGCGGCGGCCGGAGGAGAGAGATTTCTCGACGACGCAGGAAGACGCCGAACAAGAAGAGATGAAGCGGGAGAGAGTCTTCTCACGATCCGTTTGGCGGAGATGCATGGCGGTGGTGCCGTCTTTCACCGTCGCAGGCCACGCGGTCGACGACCAGCCGCCGAGGTGCTGAAGCAGCAGCACTGAAAATAACCGATCTTCGTCTTTCACCCGCGGCCCTTCTGTACGTGTCGTGTTGTCTTCCTGCGTACACTGTCGGCTCTCTGTGGAGAGAAGCTCGGCTCGGCCAGCCGGCCGCTTGCGCAATGAGGAAAGCTAACTAAAATGGGACGGACGCTGGAGTTCAGAGAATAAATATATTCAAAGCAGCGGTCACTCGGAAGAACACAGTTATATTTTTGTTCTTTAAAAGGTGGCAGTATTGCTACAAACTGCAAAAACCAGGTCGCAGCACAGTCAAGTTCACGAAACAAAGAACAGCTGCATGAAAATACAAAGAATGAATGACACAAAACTTGAATGCACCCAGGCAATTGAAATAGGAAACAAGCCCACGGTATTTTATTTAAAGAGCATAAAGGGGATCTGGGGCATGGTATACGACGGGAGTCGAAAAGAGGATTACCACTGAATACTGACTCGCGATCGCGCTGGTCGTCACCCGTTTACGCAACTTCTTTATCCTCTGGTTTATCGCGATCCGCAGGGTGAAAAACAGAAAAAAAAAAGAAAAAAAAATGCTAAGTAAACTCTACGTACGTCGTTCGTTAGACCCCGTCCCGTCGTTCACCTCGTTCCGCCCCTCATTATCCGGAAGCCCTACCGCCCCCGTGTACTCCCTCCTGTATGTATAACGCACCAAGCAGCCCTTCCGTTCCCAACCCCTTGCTGCTTGCTGAGAGTCAGTCGCCTAACGCACAGCGCTAGCGACGTAGGTCCGCGTGTTCGTTCGTGCACTTTCTGGAGAAGGGGTGAGGCCCGCATCACGCAGCGACCGCAACGAGCTGGCGCGGCTTGTATTCCGGTAGTTTGCTTTCTTTCTGTCTTTCGTCGCCCATATTATAATTTCCCTCGAGATCGCGATGCTTGAGTGGAGCGCTTGGTGCATACCGCCCACTGAAGTTGCTGCGGCCAAAAAGCTACAGCTTGCGCATATATCGTCTTGCTCGTGTAGTAGAAGAAAGACGTTCTCGTTTACCTGTTTTGGTTCCCTTGCGTCGCCTCTGGCTTCCGCGCAGCTGGCTTTACGCATTGTCGGAAAACAGCTTCCACTGCTGCCCAGTTACGAAGTCTTTCTTTCTCTCTCTCCCTGTCCATCTAGTACAAACTCCATCTTTCTTGGCTTTGCTCTTTTGGCATTTTGCCCCCGTATTAGACTGTAACGCCTTTAGCAAGATCAAGATTTGTTTCCTCTAACACTGGCTGCCTGTCTTCTCACAAGCACTGCGTACTTAGATTGATCAGCATACCTTTATGTGTATTTCTTTTTGGAAATAAAAGTTGATTGATTGATTGACATAAAAAAAATGTAATGCTTTCTTGAACATCGCTTTTAAACGGGAGCTAGGAAGCTGTAAGATACAGCCATGAGCAATTTTTGACGGGAATGGTATAATCTTCATATACGTAGCAAAAATCTCCGCTTAAAAGTTTTTCCTGCGCGCATATCGAGCAGTTAGGACTGCAGTATAAAAGCAACAGGGTGTGTTTTCAGCAATAATTAATAAATACCAAAAATTGAAAGCCTTTCCGAAGATTATCTGCGACTATACTGTCCTGGTGCAATGCTAAAAAAAAAAAAATTGTATTGATAAACAACTAGCTTTTGAAAATATGCGCTTGTCCGGAATTTCCATGCATGGTTCTCTGCAGAACGTGCTTTTGAAACCTCTCCAGAACTTCAGGCTAGAAATGGCCTTCCCGAGCTCCAAACTAGCTATTGTCAGCCTAAAATCTTCGTGGGTAAAGCCTGAAAAAAAAAAAAAAAAAAGAAAAAGAAAAAAAAAAGAAAAGCGATAAAGAAACAATGCCATGCATTTTAGTTGAGCGTAAGCAAAGGGAAGACTCGTCGTACCAAGCCGTCTTACAAAACACGAGGCCAGGTTTTATGTTAATGTGCTCGGGAATCCCGAGGCCCCAGCTCCATGTACTACGTTACCGGCTCGTTTCCCTTCATCGCCTTCGTCCGCTGATGCCAGTTCATCAGTGGAAAAAGGGGGGCGCTGCTACAATATATATATATATATATATATATATATATATATATATATATATATATATATATATATATATATATATATATATATATATATATATATATATATATATATATATATATATATATATATATTATAAATTGTTGACAGGTAATAGGTGTCACGTGGCAAAATAACATTGCAAAATCAGGCCTCAAAGCAATTTCAAACGTCTGAGGTGATTCCAGAGCAAAACAGAGAACTACCGGGCGAAAAAAAAAAAAGGGGGAGCGGGGGGAACAGGACATTCCTGACTGAAACGCGCCATACCCGGGCCTCGTATACTTTATATACGGCCATATATGAATATATCAGACGATCTGCCTAGCTTTCTTGCCCGTTCGTCTGTATTTAGCTATCTTGATTTTGAAAGCATATCCTGCGGCATGCCAGGTAGCCGAGCATTTTGTCACACTGCAGTATTCTCAAACGTTCACTAGAGATGTCAGCTCTAGAATTTTCATGTGCTCCGCCTCCACTGAGACCGATTAATTAACGACCAGTGCCAGTCTGGTTGGCGTTCAGTGCGTAACCAAGCGAAGTTCGTTGCGACACGTTCCGCAGGATATGCAATCATCTTAACCTGGAACATTTGTTTTTTTTTTCTCTCTCTCTCTCTTTCTCTCTCAACTCTTCAACCGACGCCTAATTTTGACTACGTACACGCCTTATGACCCCAGCGGCGGGGATACCGTTACACTCAAGTCTCCAAAAAGTTCTTTTTTTAGCGGTTTAATACAGCGGTAACACCGGCAGCCTTGCGGCGTATCATCCTACCAGAAGCAATACACATGCAAGAAGCTGCACATAGCGATCACCGATTGTGTTTTATTGACAATTTTTATCGAAGCAAACGGAATCTTTTCAAATTCTCTTCGCCATCACTACAAGTAAAGAGAGCGATGTGCTCTGGTGATGCAGAGCGTTAAAGTGCGCTCTCCTTCAGTAGATTTGTTTATATTTTTTGTTGCATCAAAAACAGTCTCGCTTCCGCGCGGCGGGTGTGTTTCTCTCGAGGGCAAGCGGCTGCCGCCGAAAGGCCGACTTATAACATTTGTTTGTTTTTTTTTTTTTTTTTTTTTCCTCTGCCTTCTCAGCGAGTCTTACGATATAACGCGAGTGCGCCGTTCCTAATGCATATTCCGTCCGCTTCGGCGTCTTTTTTTGAGCGTGGGTGGATCGTGCTTACGATTTGCCTGCGCGAACGCGAGGCTGCCGCGTCTAAAGAGACACTTTGCCAACGTTTTCTCGTGTTTCTAGTTTTCTGACCTCTGAACGTGAAGCTGCGTGCGTGCATGAGGCTGGGAAATCGCGTACACGCTTCCCACTGTTATGGTTCTCGAATCATTTATATATCGGTGTCTACAGCACAGGCTTTTAGCGACTGCCCGCGGGCTGTTTCCGAGCAAAACATTGCGCTGTTACGAAGTCAAGGAAGTTGTAAGGTTGTAAGCATGCGCGCGGTCATGGTGGTCAGTGTTTAGATAAAGTGCGGAGGAAAAAGACCCTGGCTTAACGCTTAACTCCCACGCGTTTTCGACTGCGTGCTGCTGAAACGAGTGTCTCGCTAGAAGCAGGTAGAAATAAATTAAGAAAGAACTCCACGAGAACAATGGTACAGTTCGCTTTTGCACGGTTCGTACGCATACATACATAACGCAGTAGGCTACGCCTGCTCCGGCCGGGCCTTCAATAAATGATGCAGGAAAACTAGCTTGACCTTGTTAACTGGCACTGCAACGCCTTTTCTTTGCCGTCGTTTGAATTGGCAAGTGTTCCCATTATGTGTAGACATGTAAAATGTGCGAAGTGGTTTACTAGCGTGACTGTGTCATCGTAACTTCTATGTGCACATTATTAGCAAGCATCTAATTGTAAGAACGATTAATCGGGACAGTCACGATTGTCCCGTGTATTAGAAGCAAAGGCTACCGGAGGCAGTTACCCGACAAAGTAGGCTTATAAGAGCAAAGTCAAAACCAAGGGTTCCTATAAATGCGACTTGATTCTACTAACTGCCAGACAACTGCTCTTGGAGTCACACTTGCTGAAATTTCCATGTCATTACAAATGTTATTACGCGTCACGTTATTTCAAATCATGGCTACTGCAAAGAGGTGATGACATGGTACACATTATAGTGAATCATGACGCTCTTGTTAGCCAGAATCACGCTCTGCTGCTCGTTGAAAGGAGGATACAAAACACGACTTTTCCTGTTTCGGGAAATGCGAAGTGTCCCACGAAGCAGATCGCTTCGGCCGCCCTCATGACCGCGACTCCGCGAGCGAGCGGACACAGTGAGCGCCACGGGAGAGCGCAGCGGCGCATGAGTCACAGGCTCATCGTTTCATCGTCGCCAGCGCCATCGGCTGTGGCGACCGTGACGGGAGCCGGCACGGCCCGTCCAGTTGCCGCCACGAGTCGACGCAGTTCACCGGACCCTAGTCCGGCTTTCTCTTCGGTGATTTGGGGTGTTCCACGAACCGCGTCCGCACGCAAATGCCGCAGCCTTCCAACCACTTTCGCTTCGTGCGCGCTGTGCGGCGGTGAAACGCTTCCGAAACACGCTCGCTCGCTCTCACAAAAATGAATACGACAGAAGCGAAAGGAGAGTGAACTCGTACAACATGCTCCTTCGCGAGCTGCGAGCCGCAAATCCAGCTAGTTCTGTGGGAGAACGGCACAGCTGCTGGTTTCGTGGAATTAGTGAGGCGTTTACAAGAGGTTAAAATGGGAAAGAGGAGGGGCTGACGCATCCTAAGCTGGGAATCGAGCGATCGAACACTGCGCGCGGTCGCACAAACCCGCGCGCTGCCTTTCGGAGCGTTGCGGGCGCCCATTCTTGGAGGCCTGTACCGAAGGCTCCGGGCTCGCGATACGGAGTGGTGGTATCTGCGGCTAGATCCGAAAACGATTGGTTCTTCGAAATTCCAGGCCTCCGCACTTTTTCGCGGGAATGGATCAGGAGTCGCTTCTTTTGCCGCTGGCTATACTCGGCGCGTGCTTTGATTGATTATTTGGGCCACGCTTTCGCCGTCCCAAATAATTTTATAGATGCATTGAAACCAGCATGTTGTTATCACATGTTGCTCCGCAAGCACTACAACTATGTTGTGTCGTCATCTAGAGGGTTATAATCACTATTATATTACCAGTATTTAGCAATCGTAGTTTTTTTTTTTATTGGCCTTTGTTACACTATTCGTCCATAAAGAGGGTAAACTGGCTTCTTGGTACGTACGAAGAGGTGGGATGAGTCCGTTCCAAATAGTCCAGTTCTCCGTTCTAATTAATGTCAAGGCCTATAAGCTGAACTGGCTGGCTGAATTCTGTGTAACTAGTCACGTTGTTTCACGGAACTTTGTATTAATCTGAATTCACAAACAGTTGTAATTGTAATCCATAGGGTGATCACGCGATTATCAGCTCTGGCATGACATGTAATAATTTTCTGCTGCGGCAACCGCAGTAATTCTCCGTCGCTGTGAAACAGGGAGAGCTGCCTAATACAGGCGTCCTGAAAAGGGTCATCCTTAAGTATCAGCACTAATGCGCATTTCACGTGCTACTCAGCAGTAATGAAACGCAAACGACCAAATTCAAATACGGACCGAAAAGCAGGGAAATTAAAAAATAGAAAAACGAAGTGCAAACGAAGTTCGCTGGCGCTTCCCAAGAACGGTCAGCGTTATTTCGGAGGAGTAATTAAACGACCATGAAATCGTTTATCATTTGGTGTTTGCGATCGACCATGATAGTAATTAGGAATTGGAGTTATGATGTCATCATGATCAGCCGCATTATACCTACTGCAGGGCGAGGGCCTCTCCCATTTTCTTTCAATTAACCCGGTCCTGTGCTAGCTGCATCCACTTGACCCCTGCGAACTTCTTAATCTCATCTGCCCACCTAGCTTTCTGCCGCCCCCTGCTACGCTTTCCTTCCCTTGGAATGCAGTTTGCTACCCTAAGCGACCATCGGTTATCCTCTCTTCGCATTACATGTTCTGCAAATGCCCATTTCTTCTTCTTGATTTGCAGTAAAATGTCATTAATTCGAGTTATTTCTCTGGCCCACTCTGCTCGCTTCCTATCTCTTAACGTTACAACTGCCATTTTTCGTCCCATATAGCCCTTTTCGTTAGCCTCCACGTTTCAGCCCCATAGGTGGAAACAGGTAAGATGCAACTGTTATATAATTTCCTCTTGAGCGATTCCGGTATGTTGTTAGTCATAATCTGTGAGTACTTGTCAAATGTGCTCCATATCTCAATCTTATTCTCCTAGTTATTTCCTTTTCATGGCCCATATTTGCTGTTATCTACCTGTCCTAAATATACGTATTCGCCTACCATTTCTAGTGTTTCGCTACCTATTGCAATCTGCTGTTGCTTCGGTCCCTATGCTGTTGAACATTGTCTTAATCTTCTGCATGATAACTTTTGGACTTAGCTTTCTGCTTTTCCAATCTAGGTCATCAGTCATTCTTTGCGGTTCATCCTCTAAGTTACTTAGCAAATGTTATCAGGGAATCGCCATTACTGAGGTATTATCCACCGACCCCTATATAACTGCTCCCATTCCAAGTCTGAATACTTCCCCTAAGCAAGCTGTGAATAGTATGAGGAGATCGTGTCTCCTTGTCTAAAACCTTTCTTTATGGGAATTTTATTACTTTCCTTGCACAGAAATATGGTTTCTGCGCAGCCACTACAGATATCTTCCAGTACTTTCACATGCGACTCATCTACACCCTGTTTTCGCAATGCCTGCATCACTGCCGAGATTTCGCCTGAGTCAAATTCTTTTTCGTAATCAATGAATGCTATGTATAAGGGCTGGTTATGGTGCTGGTTATATACCCAAGCTAGATATGGGGTTCATATTGTTGTGGCACTTGCCCAGTTTTCTACTCTCGTTTAGATATGGTGCATGGATCTGATCAGCTCAGCTGTAGACACGGACAGGATCGAAGAAATAGGAGCATACACGCACGCAACACGGCTCGTACGGACGTCTAGTGATCCTTGCATCGGGCCATTTGTACGCTCCCGTGTTGCTGGCTATGTGTCCAGATAATCGCATGTCACCCTTATCTGCTCTTTTTCCGTGTGCCTGTGCAGATATCCACTCGGAGCTCGGTAGCTTTACTTGAGTGATATCGGCCCGCCTTTCTCCGTGCTGCATGTAACTTGGCCCCGCGCAGAGAGCGGTCTGCCCTGCAACCGGGCGTCTTCCTGCTGCACGTCTTCCTGCACGTACACCAGCGGCACGCATAGGCGTGTCGCGGTTACGTGCCCCGACTCCGCTGCATCGATGCACGAGGCGCGTGCATGCGTCCTCTCCTGCCGGCTCTTCGGACGTCGTACATTTCGTCTAGGCCCGCTTTGTTATGGAAGCAGGCCGATCGGATGCTGGCCGACCCGGCTTCTGGGAACACCCGAGCCCTTCTGCACTCGTCTCACAAAGCATAGAAACAAGAAAGGCGCACTCTGCAGACGCATGGGAGCTGGAGATGGCGTGTACTTAGTGGGGAAGCGAATTCGCTAATCTATATTCGTTCGCATGATGAACCGTTCCGGATTGTCCTGGTGCTGAGTCTTGGCGTCGTTGCCTGTAGGGGAGAAGTCATTGAATAAACTGGACGTCTTAGCAGGCTTGGTAACTGATCTAGTTAATGTCGGGAACCTACATTGCTTTTCGTGCACACAGAAGAGCGTTGTCGTCAGAGCTTAAATGATCGGGCTAGTTTGTTGAAGCTGCAGAACCGAGTGGCCCCCGTCAATATTTTTATTGCGAAAGCAATACTACTCTAGGTTTCGAGCCTTCAGCGTTGCGCGGCGGCAGCCACGTCTTACCCACGTGACGCTGTGACGTCACACCCCACGTGACACTAGGGTGAGAGCTGGGCTACCAACTCTAGCGGTCAGCGTAGCGCGGCGGTAGCCCCGTCTTTACCCACATGACGCTGTGCCGTCACATCCCACGTGTCGCCAAAGCGAGAGGGATGTCAGAATCAGCCTGCTAGGACCTTGGCATTCACGTTACCCTTATAATCCACTAAGACACATTCATACGGCTTCGTTAAAACAGGGCTTTATATGTGGGCTGAGGAAGAAGAAAAAGAGAACACTCGGTTACCCGCAGCTAATGCTTTCGCTCAATATTTGGTTCAGCAGCATTGAACTTTTGTAATTTTTTTTTCTGAGCTTATCACTGGAAGTAAACAGCGTACATTATAAAGAGGGAAAGAACCAGGGCAGGAGACGTATAGAAAGCTAGATTCGTAGTAATTATTGTGCCCAAGTGCGGCGCACTGCTATTTTGACGAAAGCCTGTCCAGTTATGACACACGCACGCTCTGTTTCGATTCCTTGCGTATACCGGCTACACAAGTAATTTGAAACAACTGCTTAACTTATTTAACTGGTGGTGAGTGGATATTTTATGCGCGGACATGTCGCTTTAGCGCTCGCCTTTTTTGGCCTGGGCAGACCCATGAGTATGATCATTCCTGAGCATTGCGCGGATGGCTAAGCTTAATACTCAGTACCTATATTCGCTTCCCTCATCTGCTACAGATCTGTGCGCCTCCCCTAATAGGTCGGGTTAAAAGCCAGAAGATATGTTTGGTTAAACTTCTGTGAATTTCATTTCGTATGTGTCTGCTATTACCGGCACAGTTAATGAGATTTGTGCATTCGGCTTAACTGCTGAAACAACGGGGCAAAATACAAGTACTAAATAGCTTTTAATAAATTAATGTCATTCACAAGCTCGACAACATCAGTACCCCGCCGTGTATCTTCAACTATGGTGCCAAGAAAACTGTGACAGGTAGTGCAGACATCCGCAAATCAAATGGGCCCACCAGCTTTAAACTGTGTATGCAAATTATCTCCTCAACGCACTATGTTTCTATACGGTATGCTACATGCTTCACTGCAAATTATATATATCCACATATTTGGGCCACGTATACACCTCGACTGCCTGCCATCCTTATTGTTTTTGGTGCACGCTTGCATAAAAACTGTGCGGACACACATGCTTTGCTCATTTTTATTTATTTATTTATTTTTATCGGGGGGGGGGGGGATTAAACTATACTCTAACCAGCTGAAATTTGCGCGAATAGCTGGGTCACCCCAAGAAATAATGCTTAAATATAATAAAATAATTAAAACAAAGTTCACAGGTGCTGCAGCTGACTGGCCTCGCTTGCGCGCCGCGCTGCTCCATGGCTGCCCACGCTCGGCATCGCTAAACTGGTCCGAGCACCCCGTTGCGCGCGCACACGTGCGCTTAGCGCGCCAACCTAAGCGAGGTCCAACAGTCGCGCTGCCGTGCTGTTAGTTGCCAGGACCAGAAGGCGGCCGGGTTGTTATTGCGACAGGAGACAAGTGCGGCTGGCGCTTTCCGCTTCATCGTGTTCCTTTCGCTTTACCGTTCACTTCTTTCATGCTTTCTTTTTATTCGTTTCCTATCTTCCGTTGTTAGTCATTGAGCGTAGGTGTGTGCACGCGTTACAAAAGTGTGTTTCTGTGCGCGCGCCGGCGAGCTGTATCGACTCGCGAGCAGTTGCTTCGGTTCTGTCGCTGTCGCATTCGAGCGGTGTGCGGGGAGGTTCGTAATCGTGGCTTGCGAAGGGGATGAGATGGAACGAAGCTAAGTGAGCACTGCCCCAGTCATCAGCTTTCTTCTCATCGGCACGGAAAGGCACAGAAATGCTCTGTTTCTTCAGAATGAGAAAAGCTCGTGAAAGAAACCGCTCGATCGTTGCCTGCGCCTAAAGTCGTCACGGTATTCACGCTCAATAGCACGCCTGGTTAATTAGTTTTACATTGCGCAATGATTTTCGCAATACGCGCAGCGGCCCAGTTAGCAAAGAAAATGTTTTGTAATTGATAAGGAGAGCGATCGTTTTGCCTACTGCCATAATAATTAGCGTAATCTGAGAACAGCTTTGCCCAGTACTCTGTTCTGCTCGGCTGAGCGCGTGTAAAAACGCCTCCGAACAATGCAGGCGTTATAGAGAGCTTAGGATTTTTGCCCACCAGCGATGTCCGAAGCTTAACTGCTTCGTTCTACCCGTGAAGTTCCGATGTATAAATCCGACGCTGTAACTTATATATATGTGTGATGTGTAAGTTATATATATGTGTGATGTGCACAGCACTATATATATAACTTGACTTGGTTGTAGGCAGTGTAGGCTTGCTTAAAAACAACGAATTCATTTCCGAAGCTTTGTAGGCTGCGAGAGCTACAGGGATATCTGTGTCATCTAAGTGTTTATCACTTAAAGTACATGATATCTGTATATGCACCAAAAGAACTTCGAGTTTCCAACCGAAAGCTGCCCTGTTTAGTATCCTTACTTTATCTGCTTTCCAAAAATCAGCTTAATGAGAGCCAGGAATTGGCAATCGTAAACAGCACAAGTTTCGAAAATGCCATGTGTTCGTGTTCTTTTCATCGTACGTTCTCCACCAGGCGACAAGCCTTCGAGGAAGGCTTTCCGTTGTGTTGCATGGACAAAGAGTCGGGCGCGAACAACGAACGGAAGACTTCACCACTGTCGTCATCTCCGTTATCATTATTACCAGTCATAGTTATAACCACTATGTCGTTGATCTAGTAATAGTCATTGTTTTTCACCGGCCGCAGCAATAATGTATCGGCAAAATCTGTACTCCGACATATATCCTACGGAAGACAAACTCAACAAATACAAAACAACAACGAATACAACAACAACAAAAAAAGAAAAAAAAAAAGACGAATGTAAAGGCATTTACCGGAACTCGGTCGAGAACGGAACTCCGAATCAGAGAAATGATGATTTCGAAAAAGGGCACAGAGTGTTTCGTCCCTCCGTGCCAAGCCTTGCACATCCCGTCTCTTTGCGAGACTTCAGCAGCAAGCGCTTTTCTCCGTTCGCCAAGGAGTGCGGTAGACGGGCGGCAGATTGACAGGCGGCCCGGCGGAATCGACCTGGATCTCTTCAGGGAGAGGTGATGAAGAGAGTGAGGGACAGTGACCAGGAAACGCTCTTCCGCCTCTGGCTGACCCCGTGTTCGTTGAGCGCCGCAGCTGAAGTCTTCGCACATCGCCTACTCGACGGTGCCTTTGAAATGCGTTGCTCCCGCGGTCGCAGCGAAGCGTGTGTGTGCGCTCTCGTTTTCACGCATCTTTCCGGCGCGCGCCACTGCGTGCACCTCGCGCCTTCAGTGTACCTGTCCACGCTGTTGCCTTTGCGCCTTCTGTCTTCACTTTCTTCTCTTTTTTTTTCTTTTTTCGTTGACGTCGGCAATCTTCGAACGGCGCGGGAAAGTTGGCCGCTTGTTTTGCCGGTACACGCAGCGGCTGCGGTCGCATTCACAACATGGCGTCTCGCTTCGTGAGCGGCGATTTTCGCGTTCTCTGTGGTCTTTTTCTTTCTATATCCTTATCTTCGCGCTTTCCTCTTCATTTCGTTGGGAAGCAAACTGCAGAATATTTGATGATCGCTTCCCGCCGCTGTGCCCTGTATAAGAGCAAGGCTTAAGTCGGGAAGAGGGGACAACCAATCTAGCGCGGTTTGCTGTTTCGAAACATAGCATGATCGCAGTCCTTGTCGTGATTGCTTGCCACGAAACGTAGCATTAACGCGCTTTGCGTTCAGCTGCAGTTGTGTGCTCTTGATAGAATAGTACACTGTAGCGTGCAAGGCAACGCCACAGTTGCCTGATCTGAGCAATATCATAGAGCGTTCGCATCCAGAAATACTTCTTAATCAGTTGGCGCGACTTGACTTTCCATTATCTAATTATTTAACTGTTAACTTTAGGAACCGGCAAATTGTGTAACATTGTGTGTCGGCGAACAGCTTTGTTTTACTATCTACGGTTAAGCGTGTAAATGGCATGGATTTCTGGAACAAAATTCTGTGCATGTAATTTAAGGTTATTGTCTCCTTCATTTCATGGGTCTAGCTCTTGAACTATCATGTCGCCCAATAAGACATGAAATCATCCACTTCGGGTTCCTGCAGATCGAATGAAGGTTGCGCCAATATTTAATCACTGGCGTTTTTGCACAACTGGGATACATTTTACTGTTATTGACCGTGAACTGCTAAAATAAAACGCGCACACACACGCACGCACGCACGCACGCACACACACACACACACGCGCACGCACGCGCGCACACACACACACACACGCGCACGCACGCACGCGCACGCACGCACGCGCACACACACACACACACACACACACACACACACACACACACACACACACACACACACACACACACACACACACACACACACACACACACACACACACACACACACACACACACACACACACACACACACACACACACACACACACACACACACACACACACACACACACACACACACACACACACACACACACACACACACACACACACACACGCGCGCGCACACACACGCGCACACACACACACACACACGCACACACACACACATACACACACACACACACACACATACATACATACATACATACACACGCGCGCGCGCGCACACACGCACGCACACGCACGCACACATACATTTGCGTGAATTGTCCCTTCGAAGAAATCACTGACTGAATATTTTTGTTTGTTTCTAAAAGGCTCCAAGTGCGGTTGCATGATCATGATGCCGTTGAATGATTCGCCAGCACTGCTTCCTTGCAACTCTTAATCGCCTTGAGAAGTTCTCCCATTTTTTAATTTTTCGCCAGGACTCTCTCACTTCAGATGGAGCATTTTCTGAGTTCCTTCACGGCATCGTGCCCACTCCGAATGTTCCTTGTACGGGTGCTTCTCCATTTTGTGCTGCCAGCTGACAGCTGTCTGGATACGTTTTTCACCCAACTACATACTGGTGACGTCTTTGACTCCGGAATAAGCACATCCACCAGCTGTCGCTGCAAAACGAGCCCCTTTTTCCTTCTTGTTAAAACGGAATGATTGAAACAAGGTGCTCTTCAATGTGACAGAACTTTAGTCGTCTAGGCTGTATCAGTTCCTTGCCTTTCGTCGCAGTCCTACGAACACGAACGCCGCCTCGCTGCATGTCTCCCCTGCAAGCTTCTCTTCAGCTGCATACAATTACACCTCAGTCAATAAGCCGCCAGTCTGGCCCCGCTGCCCCGTCCTGAAACCGGGCATTTGCTGCCATGTCTGCACCGAATAAGCAGAGAGTTTCGCGGCGCCGCCTCCGCCGCATGCCTCGTGGACCCGGCGTCGGAATTTACGGCGCTTCCTCCGAAGCTCGCCGGACGCCGCTCCTCCACAAGATCTTTACTGCCCTCGTTGCCCTCTTCCCCACATCCTCCCCTCAAACAGCCCGCATTTGTGCTGACGTTGATTCTTTCACCCACCTCCAGCACCACCCAGCAGGATACGGCGCCGTGCACGTCTGCCACAGTCGGTTCAGTACAGTTG
The DNA here is from genome assembly GCF_055883805.1 of Amblyomma maculatum. Taxonomy (NCBI): domain Eukaryota; kingdom Metazoa; phylum Arthropoda; class Arachnida; order Ixodida; family Ixodidae; genus Amblyomma; species Amblyomma maculatum. The sequence goes on along the minus strand of NC_139352.1, from coordinate 67,456,703 downwards.
GGTGCAGTAGCGACATGCCCTGCTCCAGTACGCGGAGTTATGGAATGTTGCTGTCTGGGACCAAAGCTCAATTTCTCCTGCGTAGGCCCTATGCCTGAGAAACCCATTGCGTTGAGGGTCCCGAAAGAACAGCCGAGCTGCTATTCCGCATAGAAGCGAGGGAACTAATAAACGTGCAGAAATTTCTACGTGAAGGCGACCAATATCGTAATAACGCGAGTATCGGTATTACAGTGACCCGCGTTTCAATAGTGCATATAAAGCAAAAATGACTAAATTTTTAGTTTTGAAAGTATTCCATGCTAATTAAGCGGTTCCCACCTCCTGACTTCTCTTGAGGACATGGATGGGTTTAAGGTCGTCGTTTTAAAATAAAGCAACCTTAATAAAAAGTTGTGGGGCCATTTCGGGACTATTATAGTACAGTATTTGGTTGTTGTTTTTTTCTTGCAAAAGCCGCTCCTAACTGTGCGCTCCTCGAAAGCCTCGTAAACTTATTTTACTGCTGCTGGAACGACTAAGGAATTGGGTCTGAATCAACGCGGAGAGGACACCGAATGTGTCGCTGCCTCACTTTCTCCACTCCCGGTCATTTAAAGGCAAGGAACGAGAGAAATGATTGGACAGAAGAGAGACAAAGCAAGCTGCCTGTTCTTGCACCGAGTGTACTTCATTTCCCAATCCCATGTACCACGCAGTCCAGACGCGCTTATCACCTCTCGTGATGTTTTTCTTTGTTTATCTCGTAGGCAGCCGAAAATATTACGTTCGACCCCTGTAGTCGCGCAAATATAATCAGCGACTCGATTGATGACCAGTCGATGCTGGCTCAGTGAGGCCTCGAAATTACCCCCCAATATAGCCTCTTGTTGCCAGACTACACTCGCTTCCGATGTCCAAGATAATGCAATGCACCATTTGAGCGACCCCGTCTCTTGCGGGCTTGTTTCTGCGTGTACGGCTCTGCTATCCTGGCTTCGCCTGCCGAGCAGCAAAAGAGCCGGAAAGGGACACACGTCTCGCTTTCAGAGGGTCACGACTGCGCTGACAGTGCGGTGTACATATCGGATCGAGAGGTGCTGCCCTTTAATTCGGCACGAGACGAGGCCAAGAAATTGGCCGTGTTCAAATGTTCGCGTCGGGCCTTGTGCTCCACACCCTAGCAACAGGAACAGTCAAAGCAAGTCTGGGCAGGTCCCAGAGCGGAGGGTGCTGCGGATGTAGGAAAGTAAAGAGAAAAAGTACATAAAACATGTCTCGAATGCCGCTCATCTTCCAAGCCAGCAGCGCGGGCTGTCTGCGCGTTGGCCCTAGAGGATGAGGAGGCAGTCCTCGCTGCAAGCGGCGAAAGTTACACCGGGACTTGTGCACTTACCGCCACTGGAGTAGACGTACGCCCTTTGTTTAGCCCCGCCGGGGTGGCGCAGTGGTTACGGCGTTCGACTACTGTTCCCAAGGTTCGAATCCCGACTTCGGCGGCCGCTTTTCGATGGAGGCGAAAAGCAAGGCGCCCGTGTGCTGTGCGATGTCAGTGCACGTTAAAAAACACCTGGTGGTCGAAATTTATGGAGTCCTCCACTACGGCGTCTCTCATAGCCAGAGTCGCTTTGGGACGTTAAACCCCACAAACCAAACCAAACCTTTTATTTTGCGACGGTTCGAAACAGGCTGGATTCATACTCCTGCGCTATGTATGACGTGGAACATTGCAATGTAATGTAATATCGTGATGTAATATCGTGTCTTCGAGTGGCGATGTATGCTGTGCGTTCTAGCTAAAGACAAGAAAGATTTAATAAAGACACAGTGTCCCATGCACCGAGAAGCCGTTCCTGAAGCCAGTTATAAAAACTTAGCTAATAAGCCTTTAATATTGAATTACTCCTGAAGGAAAAAAAAAAAAAAAACTTCTACCGTTCCCCTGTTCGTTGTACCAGGTTAGGACACTCAGTATCTCTGCTTTAAAACTTGGTTATCTTTACCTGGAACACCTCGAAACTTCGGCAGAATTAGATGTAGTCATTGTGTTCCGAGAGATGCGTGCAAGGCCACGTTTTGAACAGGCCTCGTATTATATTGTCCCAGTGCAGCTGTATAGCCATATCATATCAGAGGGAACAAACGAGCACCAATTTCAGCAGCTGTGACAACTGAGCGGTTGTGCAAAAGGGGAGTCGTCGAGTCGCAAATGTCGAGGCTGAATCGTGAAACAAGACGATGCAGGAGGCGTTCGAAGCGCGCATGGAGATGATAAATGATAACGTTATCCAAGGAAGGACGGCATAATCTAGTACATTTCTTCTTTTACGAGTTTTATTTCTGTTACTGTGAAAGGTGGATCGTTAAAGTCATACATCATTGCCTTCAAAACACCGCTAGGAGCAAAAGCCGGCTGGAGCAGATGAAAGCCTAATTGAAGGTATATGACACTATGAATATTGATTTAGTGAACCTGTACGTCCTGGCTGATAATGATACTGTGAGAGATTCTCCTTTGACGACCAAACCTCGATTCTATTGCTCTCTGCATTTATGTGCGAAGCTAATACGCTGCCTGCCTGTCTGTGCATCGGTTGTCACCGGAGGTGTACACGAAAACCGCCGTTTCCCACCAGCAGGCGAGCGATGGTTTCGACGGGCACTCCTAAACAAGATGCCACCAGACGCCGATGGATGGCGCTCGCGGTCTGCGTCCACTCCGTCAACTCCCTGCCACGCTGTTCGGCCCGGGCGCCGTGCCCGTCCGTGTGTGTTGCTCACCGCAGACGCCGCTGCTGATAGCGGTTTCCCCACTGGGAGTGATGCATTGGCGACGTCACTTCGGAGGTCGCCCGTTTTCGGGCCCTAGCAGTCGGCGCTGCCTTGTTTACGCTGAGGAACTTTCGTCGTCCAGCGCGAAGTCCCTCGCGCAGCCCAATATAGTGTCGCATAGCGAGCTATGCCTATGTCGCGCGCCGTTTTCCGGACCCGTGCACAGCCGGGGAGCGGTCCTTTTTTTCTTTTGCACGGCGTCGCTGTGCTTTCCCCTTCTTCTTGGGGGGGTATTCACGATGTACGCCGTTCGGAAAATGGTTAACGGCTGTGAAGGAGGCGAGCTGTTGAAAGCTCGCGTCCCAACCGGTTAACGCCTGAGGGCTTGGGGGCGACGGCTGAGAGCACGGACGGAGCTTTGTGTTTTGTGCCGTCTGCGTCCTTGCGGCCCATGTGTTTTTGGTTTACCTTTTGTGTGTTTGGGTGCCAGGCGGAGATGCGCCGCGTCTTCTAGAAATTCACGCGGTGCTCGCCAGGAAACAACCTCGCGGGCACCGGCGTCCTATTGGTTTCTCAGCTGTAAAGAAAGTCGTCTCATTGGCTCCGATAAGCGCATTTCCGCCTGGTAACAAACACTGCCTGGAGAATCCTGAACAACGTTGGACAGAGGGGTTTTGGCGGCAAGTAAGGGAGGACGGCGACCATCCGAGCTGCTGCTCGGGACCCCTGCTCGGAAGATGTCGCGTTGGCGGACTGATGTGTTATTAATTTGAATTAGTTGTTTATTTGGTACTACTGTATTCGCTTTAATTATTGTTTGAGTTCATCTTTATTAAATTCAGTTAACTTGTGTTATCAAACGAAATCGCCTGGTCCCTTTCTTCAATGCGGCGGAGCCGTCGTGCCGTCAAGAAAGTTCAACGTGCGAACACTTCGTTACAAGTGGTGGAAGGTGCGTGGTAACGACGACCCCGCTCTACCGGAGATGCGCCCCCATCTCAGGAGTGATCCGGACATGCAGGTGACAGCTGACTTCGCTACGATGACGAGCTCTCAACAGAGGATGTCCATCCCCCCTCCTGTTTTTAAGGGAACACCTGAGGAGTCCGTGGCGGAATGGCTGACCTGCTACGAGCACGTATCATCGTTGAACGCTTGGGACGACGACACAAAGGTGAAATTTTTGTACCTTGCCCTTGATGGCGATGCGAAGAAGTGGCACACCACACAGCTGCTTACCGGTGCGCCGATTTCGTGGAGTGACTGGGCGGCGAAGCTCAAGACCTGCTTCAGCAGCCGCCACGCGACGGAAATCGCTCACCTTCGGCTGCAGAATCGAATACACCTGCCGTCGGAGACTCCGGAGCAATATTTTTATGATGTGCTGCAGCTGTGCGCCAGGGTCGACCGCAAAATGCCGGAAGAAGACAAATTGCGTCATCTGCTGCGGGGCCTGCAACCGGCGACAATGGAGAAGATGATAATATCCGATCCGTCCAGCTGCGCCGACTTCCTGCAGACACTGCAACGCCTCAGTCGGGCCGCGCTGATGGGTTTCACTTCCCGGGTGCTGCCGGCCACCGCAGCAAACACCACCTACCTGGCAACGGGACCCTGTGTTTGTAGTTCGGACATCTTGCCAACAGCTGGCAGCGCTAACAACGAGCCTCGTCCGTTGACTGTGCCAGGATCTGGGCAGCACCACCTACTTCCCACCTACACTGCTGCCTTCCATGATCAACAACAAAGGCTCGCAGGTGAGCAAGATTTCAAGGCGATCGCCGCCTCTCTAGAATCATTATCCGGACGTCTAAAGACAATGGAAGAAGAAATTTTTCGTAGGCGCGCGCCATTGCCCCAGAGAACCTCGCGTGACGACGACGGACGGCCGCGATGCCACTACTGTAACCGAAGCGGTCACATAGCTCGGAATTGTCGCCAGCGATGGAGAGACGAGGACCGCGAACCGAGAAATGCGCGCGACGAGCAGGCTCCCAATCCGGGAAACGGGAACGGCCGGGCTTAGGTGGTCAGCCTGGCCGATCTGTGAGCGTGATGACCGAAGACCAACTCCTCACGGTCCAAGTCGAGGCAAATAATTTGAAGACCACCCTTCTCATCGACACTGGCGCCTCCGTAAACATAATTTCTTCCAGCTTCGCGGCTAAAATTGCTTCAAAAGTCGAACTAACTGAGGGCACTGCTTTTATCAAAGGAATCAGCGGAGACTTATTAGCACCTGTAGGAGAAACAGAAGTAGTGCTTCAATTCGGATCGACCAGATTCAGCGTAAGATTCATTGTCCTCAAGGACTGCCCTTATGAGTTGATAGGAGGGCTCCCATTTTGCCGGCAGGCAAACCTGCTGATTGACTTCCTCCGTAAACAACTAAAAATAGGGAGTGAAGTGTACCAGCTGCACCTCAATACTAGCGTGCAAGCACAGTCAAATGTGGTCACTGCACGAAGTAAAGACCAAGTTTCCATCGAGCCTCGTACGGAAGCCATTTTAAGGGTACACATACCGAGAGACGGAATTCAGCTTGTCGAGCCAAAGTCAACCCTTAGAAGTGGACTGCAGGTGGCGCGGACCGTCGTGAACGTGCTTGGTGGGATCGGAATCGTCCGTGTTGCAAACCCTACCTTGCTGCCGATAGTGGTACATCGCGACGCGAAGATCGGCTGGGCCACATCACTTCATGAGGCGCAACTCGGACTCGCCGTGCCACACGACCCCACTGCGACAGAGGACTTTGACGTCCAAACTGGGCCACACCTGACGCCATCTGAGAGGGATGAGCTCTTGTCCGTTATTCATAAGTTTCGTCACCTGTTTACCGGCGAGCACAATCCGATTCAGCGCACTCACGTAACGGAGCATACTATAAACACGGGCAGCTCAGCACCCATTTGTCAACATCCGTACCGCCACTCACCCTTCGAGAGGGAGGTCATTAAAGCGCAAGTGGAAGAGATGCTTCGTGACGGAGTGATCAGAGAGTCGCACAGTCCCTGGTCATCGCCCGTCGTTCTCGTGAAAAAGCCGCAGGGAGGTTGGCGTTTCTGCGTTGATTTCCGAAGGGTGAACGCGGTTACCGAGAAAGACGTGCACCCATTACCGCGAATCGATGACATTTTGGATCTGCTGCAGGGTTCTCGATATTTCACGACGCTTGACCTCACTTCAGGCTATTGGCAGGTAGGAATCCGCGAAGAGGACAAGTCGAAGACAGCATTCGCATGCGGCTCCGGTCTGTACGAGTTCAATGTCGTTCCTTTCGGTCTGTGCAATGCTCCCGCGACATTCCAGAGGATGATCAACAAAGTTTTGAGTGGTCTTCTCTGGAGGGTGTGTTTGGCCTATTTGGATGACATTGTCATTTTCTCGAAGACGATGAAAACTCACCTAGAGGACTTGGAAATGGTGTTAAGCGCTCTTGATGAAGCCAACTTGCGTCTGAAGCCGGAAAAATGCAGCTTCGCGCAACAAGAAATCAGGTATCTCGGGCACGTGCTGACTGGAGAGAACATCAGACCAGATCCGGACAAAATAGCCGCGATCGAAAAGCTCCCAGCGCCAAAAAACAAGAAAGGAGTTCAGAGTTTCCTGGGAATCTGCAATTATTATCGGCGTTTCATCAAGGATTTCTCCCTAATCTCCCGACCTTTGACTAATTTGACAAGAAAGAATGTTTCGTTTGAGTGGGACACGGCATGCGAGGCGGCCATGCAAGCGCTCAAAGAGAAGCTGACTACGGCGCCAGTTCTGCGTCAATTCGAGCCAGGCAAGCCCATCGAAATCCATACGGATGCCTGTGACTACGGTCTTGGGGCTGTGCTGGTTCAAAAAGACGAGGGTCGGGAACATGTCATCGCCTACGCCAGCCGTCATCTCAACAAAGCGGAAGCTAATTACAGCACCACAGAAAAGGAATGTCTGGCTGTCGTTTACGCCTGTAGGCAGTTTCGACCTTATATATTCGGCAGTAACTTCACCGTGATCACAGATCAAGCCAGCCTCGCATGGCTGATGAATGTCAAGAATCCAAATGGACGCCTCATGAGATGGTCCCTGCTGTTGCAAGAGTTTGACCTGACTCTCAAACACCGCCCAGGTTTGAAGAACGCAGATGCAGACACCCTTTCTCGCCTGCCACGCGAGCCGGCACCGGTTAGTGAAGATAACTTTGCACCGCTGCTTGTGCTAGGTCGCGTGGATGTAGGCATGAAGCAGAGGGAAGACCCTTGGATGAGGGAAGTGATAGGACACCTGGAGAACCCGGATTCACCCGTTGCCAGGACACTGAAAAAAACGGCACGGTGTTTTCGAATGATCAACGGTGTGTTGCACAGGCGAGCGAAAGGTTTCGAGTCAGACTACGACGCACTGGTTGTACCAAAATGTTTGCGGTCAGAGGTGCTGAGGGGCTGCCACGATGATCTCACGGCGGGACACCTCGGGGTCAAGCGCACATGGGAGAATATACGTAGGCGTTACTTCTGGCCTAAGATGTTCGCGCAGGTGTCAAACTACGTGCTGTCTTGCCCTGACTGCCAGACGCGCAAAGCCCCACCGGGCAAACCAATCGGGTTTCTCCAGCCTCTTCCCCCGGTGGGAATGCCTTTTAAACAGGTTGGAATGGACTTTTTGGGACCATTTACGAAGAGTCAATCCGGAAACCGCTACATCCTCGTGATGACTGATTACCACACGAAGTGGGTCGAAGCAGTAGCATGCCCGGCGGCTACAGCTGCTGAGGCCGCGCAGGGCTTTGTGCGAGAGATCGTCCTACGCCACGGGGCACCAGGCCGCATCATTACGGACCGCGGACAACATTTTGTTGCTTCCTTGATTGAGGAAATATTTAAAGCCATGGGTACAGACCACGTGAAAACAACAGCGTACCACCCGCAAACCAATGGCTTGTGCGAACGTTTCAACCGCACGCTTGCCGACATGCTCAGCATGTATGTCTCCTCGCATCATCGGGACTGGGACGAATTCCTGCCTTATGTTCTTTTCGCCTATAATTCGTCGCAACACGAAACGACAGGTTTTTCACCGTTTTTTCTTCTTCACGGACACGAGCCAACACTTCCTGTTGAGGTGGCCCTCGGTGTCGCGCAGGACGACTGTGACGAAGTGGATGCTCACAAGGTGGTGCACCGGCTTCGCCAGGCGCGCCAAGTCGTAGCTCAGCGTGAGAAAGACCGGCAAGAAAAGAACAAAAGGGCATACGACTCCAAACGACGGGATGCTGTTTTCTATCCGGGAGACCTTGTGTACCTGTGGACGCCTTCTCGATCGAAAGGAAAGACCACCAAACTGCTCCACAGATACCACGGGCCGTTCCGTCTGCTCCGGAAGGTATCAGAAAATAACTGGGAGGTCATCGATCGCACCGGCCGAAAGCGGGATGTCGTCAACGCTGAACGTCTGAAACACTACCACCCACGGCTTGCTTCTGATGAGGACGCCGACGACGAGTCAGCAAACGGTGATCGTGGTGATGGTGTGCATGCGTTTGAGCGCTGTGTTCGTGTCTCCGCAAGGCCAAAACGTGTAGCGGCCTCGACCGTGAAAAACAGTGATCGCGGTACCTCTGCTGGAAGTGCGACTGAGACATATTCATACTCCGAATCAACATTTCAGTGTAGACCCACGGGAACTCGCACCAACCCCAAAGGAGTAAGGACCGATTATGACAGTGATACCGAGATGTATTACAGCGCGGACGGAAGTGTTAATTAATCCGCCGTGACTTTGTATATACTCCCGAATGTTTTGTGTTTTGTGTGAATACGTGCAAGTGGACATTTTGAGTGTGCCCTGTAACATTTTGACTGATATGCCAACGTTTTATTGCGTGTAAGTGTTCTTCTCTACCTTCCTGGTTGTAATCTGTTTCACCTGACATTTATATTTTCTCGTTTTTTCGGCATTGCGTATATTTTATTCAATTTTGGTATTGTTGTGTGGTCCTATCCAGTAGACGTAATTTCATTTTTGAACCTTGTACATAGTTATTCATAGCATTTCCTTGCGGTTTATTTGTACGGGCATGATTGTGACCGAGTGGGACACTCTTTTTCATAGGGGGGAGGTGTCGCATAGCGAGCTATGCCTATGTCGCGCGCCGTTTTCCGGACCCGTGCACAGCCGGGGAGCGGTCCTTTTTTTCTTTTGCACGGCGTCGCTGTGCTTTCCCCTTCTTCTTGGGGGGGTATTCACGATGTACGCCGTTCGGAAAATGGTTAACGGCTGTGAAGGAGGCGAGCTGTTGAAAGCTCGCGTCCCAACCGGTTAACGCCTGAGGGCTTGGGGGCGACGGCTGAGAGCACGGACGGAGCTTTGTGTTTTGTGCCGTCTGCGTCCTTGCGGCCCATGTGTTTTTGGTTTACCTTTTGTGTGTTTGGGTGCCAGGCGGAGATGCGCCGCGTCTTCTAGAAATTCACGCGGTGCTCGCCAGGAAACAACCTCGCGGGCACCGGCGTCCTATTGGTTTCTCAGCTGTAAAGAAAGTCGTCTCATTGGCTCCGATAAGCGCATTTCCGCCTGGTAACAAACACTGCCTGGAGAATCCTGAACAACGTTGGACAGAGGGGTTTTGGCGGCAAGTAAGGGAGGACGGCGACCATCCGAGCTGCTGCTCGGGACCCCTGCTCGGAAGATGTCGCGTTGGCGGACTGATGTGTTATTAATTTGAATTAGTTGTTTATTTGGTACTACTGTATTCGCTTTAATTATTGTTTGAGTTCATCTTTATTAAATTCAGTTAACTTGTGTTATCAAACGAAATCGCCTGGTCCCTTTCTTCAATGCGGCGGAGCCGTCGTGCCGTCAAGAAAGTTCAACGTGCGAACACTTCGTTACAATAGGATGCAGCTTTTCAGAAGCAGCCGGAGCGGCATGCGGGCAAGAGAGGATGATGAGATGGAAATCTCTCTTGAACGCTCCTCCGTTTATTTTCTGTTGGCACCTGTGTCCATCACTCGGAAGTTCAGTCAGTTCAGACGCCAGTTAGCTCAGTTCCATTCGGCTATATATCTGCACACCAGACGCATTACGGGACAAAACAAGAATGCCAGGGTTTTAATACAGTTAAACCATGTGCGAAAGCTTCCGTTCATAGATTATGAACACGACGACGGGCAATACACAGCGCGAGACTGCGTTGCGGTCTGCACGAGGGGCTGTCAGTTGTGGCGATAGTTGCGTCGTTCCTTACCCGTTCCCACGAGAAATTACTAGGTTTTAATTCGCTAGGTTTTAATTCGGACGCGTCTTCAGCTGGAGTGAAGATTGCTGGGAAACGTATCAACAACCTTAGATATGCGGATGATACCACTTTAATGACAGAAAGTGAAGTGGAACTCAATAGACTTCTGATGCGCGTACAAGAAGAGAGTGAGAAGTTTGGGCTTAAACTGAACATTAAAAAAACAAAGATCATGGCCCTATCAAGTCCTGGAGCATGAAGGGACAAGAAGTGGAAGCTGTGACAGATTTTCTCTTCTTGGGCTCCAAGATTACCTCGGAAGGAGACTGCAGCCATGAAATTAGGAGACGCGTGCTTCTGGGAAAGAGAGCAATGGTTAGCCTTGACCGCCTAGTAACGAGCAGAGAGCCAACCAAGATCCGTATAACACGTGCAATGGTCTTTCCAGTTGTGATGTATGGATGCGAGAGTTGGACTGTGAAAAAGGCTGACCGCCGAAGAATTGACGCATTTGAATTGTGGTGCTGGCGAAGACTCTTGAGAGTTCCTTGGACTGCCAGAAGATCAAATCAGTCGATATTGTCGATCATAAACCCTGACTGCTCATTGGAGCGTCAAATTCTAAAGTTAAAGCTCAGCTACTTTGGTCATCTGATGAGAAGAGAGGAGTCGCTGGAGAAAGATTTGATGTTGGGAAAGGTTGAGGGTCGCCGTAGAAGGGGTAGGCAGCGAACGCGATGGTTAGATGGCATCCTCGAGGCACTGCAGATGAAGTTATGTGATGTTAGGAAGATAGTGAGAGACCGGCCGGAAAGCGTGGCGTGATATGGTCTATAGGGTCGAGTCAGACACGACTGAACGACTGAACTGAACTGAATTCGCTCCGCTCCGATTGTTTTTCCTTTTTCTTTTTGTCGTTGTTTGGCAGTTTTTCAAGTCGACATACGAGCGCCAGACGATCTTGTTAGGCTTCTTAACCTCTGATTTAGTTCTCGCGCGTTAGTAGATCTTTCTAGCTCACATATACAGAAACAGTACACGCTAACTCGTTCGAAGAGAAGGAAATAGATCCATCAATTATGAAATTAATGAACGAAGAAACAGAACCGAGCTGTCGGGTGTTGTGCTTCGATGTGAAAATCTGCAAGGACAGTGTGTGGACCCTCTTAACGCAATGTTCCGGAACTGTGCCCAAGCAGTGTAGCGTACGTGAGAGTCGCTTCTCTATATACCAACCCTCACTGTGCGCAAACTTGTTACCGAGCTGCCAATAATCTTTTAGGTGAGGGGCACGTATACATGGTCATTTTTGCAGACCAGCCTTGAATGTAGGTTTATACCCACACCAGTTATTCGATCAGCTGCTATTAATATTTTTGATTTAAAACCGTGGGCCCCAATATTTCATACAAAATTTCGTGAAAGGAAGATACAAGCCATCAAGCTCAGTATTCTTTCCTATTTCTTTTTTGCTTTTTTTTTTTTCTTTCAAAGTGCTGCCCATGCAACATGTGCAAGCCATCAAGCTCAGTATTCTTTCCTATTTCTTTTTTCGCTTTTTTTTTTTTTCAAAGTGCTTGCCCTAACCATGCAACATGTGCAGTACTGTCTAAGATTTTATAAATGAAGAAATTGTGAGGGACCCTTCTGGCGATTTCCACTGGTCGGTCGGAGCTGGGCGCCCGAGCCGACCTAAAGCGCTACAGAGCGAATCAGCCTTGGTCGACCAGCGGAACGTGTAGAGCGCGCGGCGGAAGTAAAGCTGAGCCGGTTTCGAAAGTTGTAGCCGCATCCCAGCGCCAAAATGTTCGCGGTTGATAAATAGGCAGGAGTGCGGCCCTCAACAACTTGCTTTCTCATTTTTTAACGCTGCAGACGTTTTTAGATAGACGCACTTTGACATATTCGCGCAAAAAACGGTAATGCCCAGTGTCCTCTGCCGATGTCGCTGAAACGGCCAAAAACAGCCAAAAGAATCCAGCAGCATCCGGAAGTGACCGCGTCAGCGGCTAGGACTTCCGGCGAGATCCGACTTCTGTCGGCGGATCGAATTGGAGCGTCCCAAGCTGCGCCAAACGACCAGCGGAACACGCGCAACCTATCTTGGTCGACCAGTGGAATTCGCAATCGTCGTCCCGGAGCAAGAAAACGTGCTCCGTAGCGACCAGTGGAAATCGCCATTAAAGTATGATTTGGTAACGTAGGCTACCATCCCACATATAAAGCTCTGCTTTAACCAAGCCTTATGAACGTACTGTACCTGCGTGACCTATGTGTAGCTAATTGGATTCAAATATCCTGGCAGGCTGATTCTTGCTGGATGGATGGATGGATGGATGGATGGATGGATGGATGGATGGATGGATGGATGGATGGATGGATGGATGGATGGATGGATGGATGGATGGATGGATGGATGGATGGATGGATGGATGGATGGATGGATGGATGGATGGAATATAGGAGCGTCCCCTTTGAAACGGGGTGGTAGCAGTAGCTATCATGCTAATTTTTCTCCATATATCTTTATTATTGATTTAGAATGGTTAACTAAACCATCATTCTATTTAATAAATTTTGCTCATACATTACTAACATTATGTCACTTCTCTGCTTTTAAGCCACCAATCTTCCAGCCGTTTTTTGCTAGTTTCCACCGCCGGTTTATTCACCCGGCCACTGTTATCTCTAAAGCCCAGAGCTTCAGGAACAGTGATTGCGCCTGGCATCACCCTTTCATACGACAGTCGAGACCTGAGTATGTCAGCTGCCAGCTACCGCCTGCGAGCGCTATGCTCGTAATTCTTTGCTGCTCGTGATTTTCGGTAACCGTCGAGTTAAAAATGTAATAAGATTTAATTTAATAAAATCAGCTTCTTCGAGATGTTCCATTACCTATATATCCTAAATGTATATTGCTGACGTCGGCCATGGATTACCGCGTGCACCGTGAAGCCTCAAGAATGCCGTTATTAGTTGGCATCTATATCAGGATCAATGCACACTATGGCAGTCCCACAAAAATGTTAATTAGCAAATTTTCGTTTCTCTCAAATATTATAAAAACGATCCTGGGATTAGTTAACGGTACGTGCAAAGAGAAGGCGCAGAGTCTCTTAAAGTCACTGAAATCAGTCTAATTATAAAGCACGTTTCTTCACCATGCAAGTTTAACTATCACGGACGTCGAACCACTGCCAATGCATAAGTTACGAAACAGCGTCGATATACCTCCACAAATTGGATACCCGTGAGAATGCTCGGTCATCGATGCGAGATACATCGACGCGCAGAAACGTCGGTAGAGTTCCCACAAGGCTTGCTGCACGCGACAGCTATCACTATGCACTGTATTACTTCCTCATAGCTGTCGCGATAGCGTGACGCGCGGCTGGGCGCTAACGAGTTATGCGCGCGCGAAGACCGTTAATCACGGCAACAGCTCCGATGATTTATTTCTCATTTTCATTCGTAAGATCCCTGCGCTGTCATTTTTCTTTTACACGTGCACGCACGCAGTGACATGCACGCAAACTGCTACGGCTATATATTCACTGTCCCACAGTCCGCCTGGTGCCGGAAGTCACCATTAAAATAGCACATATTATATATGTTCGATTATTTGAATTTGAAGACCCATAGGCAAATCTTGTTAGCGGCGTGTGGTCTCAGGGGTTTGACCTCTGGAAACTCTACGTGAATGATTAGAGACGCCGTATATCTAATCTCCTTTCAACCATTCGGTGTTCTTGAACCAATGACATCGCACAGCACGCGCACATTTTTATTGCGAAAGCAATACTACTCTAGGTTTCGAGCCTTCAGCGTAGCGCGGCCGGTAGCCACGTCTTACACACGAGACGTTGTTACGTCACACCCCACGTGGGCTGGCAGGAGCTGCCAACTTGGGTCTCTCGTTTCACATGGGACGGTTATGTCAGAATAAGCCTGCTATAGGATCCTGGCATTCGCGTTACCCCTATAGGCCACTAAGGCACGTTCATACGGCTTGGTTAAAGCGGGGCTTTATATGTGGGCTGAGGAAGAAGAAAAAGAGGAGAAGAACGCTCGGTCACCGGCAGCTAATGCTTTCGCTCAATATTTGGTTCAGCAGCCTTGAACCCTTGTAAACTTTTCGTCTCTATGAAGTCTACATCGTCTCTCTCTCTTTCTCTCCCTAGTGACGCGACGCTCTTTGGGTATTTAACGGCATAATAAATTATCATTGTGATGATTATGATGGAGAGTGTTCCCTTGCATTCCCAGGAGGAGCATGAATGATCAGCGATCTTGTGGGCGGATCCCGCCACAGATCTTGCTGTTTCGCCTAAGTCAATTTGCTCTTTGTTTTGGCGACGCGCATTCATAGACATTGTTGCAATCTTTTACTTAATTGAGGGCAGCGCTGCGGGCTATGTAGCGGAAAATGAAGGAAGCACGCGTAAGTGTGTGGTGGTTAAGAGAGCAAACGACACTTAATCACATCCTAATTTAATTACCAATGGGATATGTACCTAGGTAAGGCACCTACTGCGCAGAAATAGTCGCTCCGGGCCTTGACGGAATTCACGGATTCCAAGGAAGTGGCGGCGTAGCACCGGGTGGAGGAAAACCCATGGGCGGATGAGATTGTAGGAAGCCTTACGAACAGAGTTAACTATGGATGCCAAATTTGCTTGTGCGCGCACTGCAATTGTAAAAGCTCGGCTGATGCTGACGCCAAGACTTTTTCTTGATTAATGGAAAGCTCTGGTGTCTCGTCGATTTGCATAAAATCCAAATGTGCGATCTGTCGTTCAATTTGTTGTCCTATGCATGCTATCACTTATTTTTGTTTTGGAGGCCTAAGTATATATATAGTCCTGGGACTCAGTTGATTTCCTTTTTCCTGCCCTTGCTTTCACCCGTCACTTGGGGCGACAAGATTGTGTATTCATTTTATAAAGTCTTGGCGATAGGCTTCTACTTGGTAGTGTCATAAAAAGGGACTTGCTTCTCCTTTTCTCTCTTGTGCCGTCCTTGGGATCAATTTCGATATGAGGAAATTGGTGAATTGCACTGATGCTTGTTTACAAGGTCACGTCAAGAGCAAGCAACGCACGGAAGACAGCGCCATTCCCCCGTCGCGCTCGATCTAGCCCCTGAAGCAGCCGTAAACCTCTCTTGTACCGGGCTGATCCCGGTGAATAGCTCATAAACGCGTCGAGTCGTTTCCGCAGTCTCGGGTTAAAAGACAAAACGACGTGAACGATTACGCGCGAAGCTCGCTCTTTGAGCCTGATGGATACGGACTCAGTCACGCACGCACTCGCATCTACGTGCTACGTCGTAGGCGTCGTTTCTCGCTCGGGCTGCATTTACGCGGGAAAATTTCCCAACTTCCGCTGCTGCCGTTGCTACCGAGGCACCACCAGCACTTAGTGGATGGGAGACAGTCTTGGCGCGTGGCAGCCGGTAACTTCCTTCCGCCACGCGATCACAAAGTTTCGGACAAGCCTTTCTTTGCTCTCCGTGGGCCGAGGTGAGCGAAGGGAATGTGCAGCAGTGAAGAGAGAGAGAGAGAGGGGGATTCGGTGTTGTCGCGCAATGTCGTGTGGCGCTTCTTCGGCTCCACCTAGGAAGGCTCGCTCATTAAGTTGTCCTCTCACCGCCCCCCATCAAGTTGCGATGGCACCCGCACGCACAGACACGAACGCAGCGTCGTCGTCGCAGGTTCTTGGCAAGCGAGCAGCGTTGATGGGCAAGGACGCGTTTGTGGCAGCTGCTGCTCATCGCATGCGTTATTATACTGCGCGCGAACGAGCCACGCTCTTGGCTCTCTTCAAGGTATATATACACTATACATACGCCGTAGCGTCACGCGCTATTGTGTTTGCGACCGCTGCTGTTGCTGCTGCTTCGCTTGCTTATGTGCTACGTAGTACGTCGTGGGTGATACGTACGAACGAGCACGCGAACCATGTCTTCGCCTTTTCCTTTTTTTTTTTTTTTTTTCTCGCGTTAGTTTTCGATGAGGAATACTTTCTCCGAGGAGAATGCTGTCGCATTCAGCGTCGTAATGCGACGTAAGAGGAAGCTAGGGCAACCAGGCGAGAACTCGATCCATCCTAAACGACTCCTCCCCCCCCCCCCCCTCTGTTTCAAAGGACTGAGAGGACGGAGAGAGAACTGAGCTACGCTCAAATAGCTAAGCACACCTGCAAAGCGAAGCATACACGCCCCGCCTGCCGCACCCGTCGTGAAGAATAAACCGCAGTGTACGTCAATCGCGATAAGGATGGCCGGCGCTCTCTGGTCTCCTTCCTCCCGGCGGGTGGTTAAGGGGCCGTGTACGCTCTTCCCCGATCTCCTTGTGGGCCGCGCAAACTTGACGAGATGCCATCTCTATGTAGGAGCCACATGCATTCCACTCCTCGTGTCCATCCGTTAGTGTTACACGAGCCGGTCCTGTCTCCTTGAACGAAGACCTTCTGTGAGGAGGGAAGAACGACTACCACTACGACCAGAACCTATGGCGTCATTTCTCACAAGAAGTCTCTGAGTATGCTTTCTTGTCTGGGTATGAGCTCGTGCGATTGAGCATGGTTCTCGTTAAACTTTGATCTCGTGCGCAGCTCCGACACCACACACGACGTAAATTTCCTCTTCCTCGCTTTCGACCAGGTCAAGCCGCTCTTCCATCGCCTCTCCCGCCGCCTTCTGAGGAGGCAAGCGCCGTTACAAGCTTCCATGCTGCCCATCTTCTTAAGCACTTCATCAGTGGTCCCCTGAAAAGGCGGGCCAGGTTATTGGCAAGCGCCCTCTCCTGCTCCTCCACCCTTCAGTCCTAGGCACGAGTTTACATTGCATTTTGTAGATATGACACACAAATGTTACGCCAGCCACAGGCCTCGACAAGAACACGGTTAAGGGGCCAAAATCACTTGCTCACAACCAGAGCCTCTTACACGAGACAATTCTGAGCTGCGCTAGGAGAGTCGAGGCAAGGTGCATATACCATCTGGGCAGGAAAAAAGCAAAGCAATACAAGGCGCCAGAACAATTGGGCAGCTCCGGCAGAGCGTGATGATCCTGAGCAGCCCATGTAAAAAAGAACGCTGAAAAAAAAAAAAAAAAAAAAAAAAAAAAAGGAAACGCTTTCAAAAAACAAGGCAGGAAACGGGGGAACAGAGCGCACGAAAGAAGAAAAAAAGAAAATGAAGGGCCGAGGGAGCAATATATAGCGGGGCAGCGGTGTGCTTACGACGCCCCCGCACAGGCAGGCTCTGAATTAAACATGAGCGAGATGTACAGCGCGGCAGGAGCGTTCTTCTTGTGGGCCGTCGTCTCGGTGTCTTTCTGGCGCGAGCTGCGAGGAGACAGCCGGCCTTCCTCAGACAGACAGCGACGATGGAGAAAAAAAAAAAAATAAAATAAAAATAGAGGGGAGGAGGGTGGGGGTTGAGGAAGAGCTGGTCCCTCGCATGGTGGGGCGCTCAGTAGTGCGCAAATACTGGACCGGAACAACCGAGCGGAGAAGTATCTTCAAGACAGTTGTGTGCAGAGGTGAAGCGATGCGGACCTTACCTGTGAATAAAAATGAAATGCGAAGGTACGCATGAAGGAAAATGAGGGGGCCTAGCGCCTGTGCTCGCCTTCGGACCCCTACAGAGACGAACTCCACTGGCGTGATGTCTGGCGATTGAGCGGGCGCTTTCTATCGGCTTATGCGACACTCTGGGTAATTCGGTTAGCTTGCGTATACATTGTCTATTTCTTCAACGTGCTGCCATTATCCATGAATCATCTCAGGACTGCAGAAAAGTGGAAACGAGGGAGTGGCTTGATTTTGCCTGTAAGCTTTGCTGATGATGAGAACGAGTTTCTGGATAGCAAAAGAGCGTTTGGTGCGAACAAATAGAAAAAAGAAACAAAGTTGTTTGGCCGTAACGTTGAATATGAAAAAAAAAAAAAAAAAAAAAACGCCTCAAGGATGAAACTTGATAGATGTTTTCTGATCAGGTTTGGGAAGCAGAAGAGTCGTCAGCCGTGCACATAGCATTAAACGAAAAAAAAAAAAAATCTGTTCCACGGGTGTCAGCTGCGGCCTTCTCAGCGGTCCGAAGCTGCAGGACAAGAAATATCTTGCAACAGAAGAAATATTCAGGCGAATCCTAAGCTAACAAACTGAGTAGGTGTTGGGAACAGTGTCGATTCTTAGTGCAAGACGCGATAAATCACTCCTTAGAATTGACGTAGAATTTCAACGTAATTCAACGCCTAACTTTTTCAGTGGATTGCACAAAATACCTACATAAAATGTTCGTATAACGGCCCACAAGACTACAGATGAGGCTCATGTTATATTAATTGAGCAATTGTGCACCGTGTGGTCATGTGGCCACTGATAGGCATGACTGATCATGACGTCACTGATGAACGACACGTGGTTATGACGTCATTTCCTGCGAATGGCACGATCTGTGACAAGCTGTTTAGTGGATAGAGCGGGTTTGTCTCTATTTCAAGACTTACTCAGACTCAGGCTTAGGTGCACGCAACTAGGGAGAGATAGGAAACTTGTTTGGAGGTCAGGCTTGCCGTGGTCAGCTCCCGTCTCCTTATCGGTCCATTTTAGAAACTGTCAACGTGGTGACTTTTAACGGTCTCCATGCTTCCGGTCCGCTGGGAGCCCGTCTCTTTCTATTTCTATCCGTTTCTTTCATGCCGACGAGGGGAAGGGACTACGCCAGTCCGGGCCCGGATCAGGGAGAGGGGGAAAGACGTGGCGGTGAAATGGCTTGGTTTGTTCATGGGCCACCATCTCTACGCGTTTGTGGCGATTGCGGCCAGTTATATATTCTACCTGCCGACGGACGGGCGGAGGTCGTCCTCGGAGGGCAGCGGAGAATGCCCATTCCACCTTTTAAAACCTCGAAGCGCCTTGCATTAGCCCGAACCTGGTTTGCCGGTACAAGACGCGCTTTCTTGCAATGGGTACAGGCGAGATGCTTATTCATCTCCTTTTCTTTATTTTTTTTTGTTCTTTTGAAGACTGGGCGTATTTTTATTTATATATTTATTTATTATTTTACGATGGCTCGTCCTTTAAGTGGACAGGCCGCCCATATGGAAGCCGATGGGGATTCCATTTACGGAGGTGAACGACACTAGCACACTCGCTCTCCTCCGTGCTTGCGGAAGACAGAGAGCGAAAAGAAACGAGTGACGGCGTCGGCTTCAAGAAAGAAAGGCGTACAGCGGCAAGTTTCATTGGACCTGGCGAGGTCGCTGGCGACGTGCCAAGGTCTCCGGAATGTGCGAGCACTTAGTCGCGTCAGGTTTGGGTCAGCTTTTACACTCTCGGCATATACTAAATGCCTCTCATCTACCGATACTGTGAGTGCAAACGCGGGAATGGTATAGCTGGTCCCGTTTGGAAAGTAGTTTTTCTTCACCCTATGACTTCCTGCATGTATTCTCCTGACTAGCCTTACGGCGCGGTTGAGGTGTCCACAGAAAACAAGTGAGAGAGTTACCGCGCCTTCTTTCCCTTCCTATAAATCAATCAATCAGAATAAGAATAAGGTTAGTACACTTCACCTTCCCGTTCAGATGAAGCAAACACGGAAATAGACAGCTGTCGTTCCGGGCGTTATTGAACGTAAGCAGGGTATACGCCTGAAGATTTGGCTACAGTCACGGTATATGCATAGTTGATTCGAACCTATTAATCAGCTTGCGGTCACCCGTTTGATGCACCGAAAGAGTCGACGCATGAACGGAGTGCTACTTTTGTCGTAACGTACTCAAGTTAACCACAAACGCAGAGGTGGTTAGCAATCTTCCTACTGTCATTCGTGGGAACGCGCCTTTGCATTCTCCTTTTTATCAGCGAGGCTTAAATCATTTCCAGAAAGCTGTATGCCATTTTACAGTGTCTTACGTAATGCGTAGGTACAGAAGTAATTAAATAATAAAAAAAAAAAACCACATCAGTGGACAAGCGGCAAGACGAATCTTTCTTCGGACTGATAAACTATATAGCCACTCTTTTTTTCGCAGTGCTCTTTCAGATAGGATGTGCTCATAATTTTATACCACTGTAGCTCCAATAGCGTTGCTAACGCGCAACCATATACTATTAGGAGGTTCATGTTAATGCAGGTTGAATTTTCATTTCGAAATAATGCTGAACTTCGAAGACACGTTTGACATGTAAATGCTTCCTTAAATCTGCGTCGCTGATGGTTCAGCATTCTGTGCACTATTGGTGGACTGCGCGGTGCAAGCTATAATAAACAACCCGAAGTGTCCATCAAGGATTGACCTTATCGTCGTCAGGGCTTATCGATATTAACAAAATAATGAGTTGAAATCGCCAAAATCGCATGTCCGGCGTTCTTGGACATCAACTTGATTGTTAGGTAACTGAGTAACGTTGCAAGAAAGTGATGGGGAATTATTGCGATGTCAGTGCACCTTAAAGAACCCCAGGTGGTCGAAATTTCTAGAGTCCTCCACCACGGCGTCTCTCATAGCCTGAGTTGCTTTGGGACGTTAAACCCCACAAACCAAACCAAACCAAACCGAATTATTGAAGGGAATTACAATATACGAAAAAAAGAAAGTTTCATGTTGAAAACGATTTGTCCGGAGTTGTGTCGTTTTCTAAAAGCTTTTCATTTGCGAGGCAAACATTACTGAGTCTACGTTGTTGGGCTCCAGCATGATATTGTCACGGTGTTGGCGACTGGAGCTATGTTAACAGAGCCGGTACAGGTAGAATTACGCGGTCTAAGGTTTAGGTACGTCCTGCGAGTCCGGAGCCGATTCACTTCGTCCTTTTTCCCCGAGCGCCACTTCAACTTCTTTCGCTCCGAGCGCCCCCTGGCAATATCTAAGTGCAGGCTTTATCAACATCGAGTAAGACTCGATAGGCTGAATATCTACGTGTACCTGTATACAAGAAGCACGCGTGTCCTACCACGTGATAACCAGAAGGATGCGCAAGACTACCTAGTCACAATGCCTGTACGAAGATCTGCATGCAACTCGCGAGCATCGCAGTACGTCGTCGCGGAATGTACAGATAATATATTGCTCCCTGGCCTACGTGACGTAACTGATATAACGCACGATATATTCCCATAAAGGTGGAACGACAAAAACGAACAAACCGCGATTGTAATGAAGTGATAGCCACTTCTTACGACTGCAGCCAGAACCCGTCGGCTCTTTTTCTTCAGCCTGCGTTGGCTTCTGCAAGTAAACACAGCAGTTATATACACACGGTGTCATCAGAACCGTGCAACATCACGGAAACTACACAGACCCTGCTTAACCTGACCGGTATTAAGATTCGCAAGGCTGTTGTTCGTAAAGATCCATGGTCAGCCCACCGATAACCGATCTCCACAGTTGCTCAAAAGCGAAGGAACCGCTTTTTCACGCGTTTGGTTTCGTGAACTCGGCTCCTGTCTTCATCCGTGACGCTGATACATGGAGCTTTGTAGTATCTATGACGCTGCATGCTTCTTCTGGGTCGCAACAGACCCCAACTCACCGCATGACCCCGTGTACACGTAAGGTAAGTACACAAATCTCCACCAGCGCAAGGTCTCACGCGGTCGTCTCTAGCACAGAAACGCACCTGCGGGCGGAATCTCTTTCTCCTTACAAGAAAGGCCGACACGTTGACATGCGGTATACGTACGGGCCACGTGCGTGTGGTATTACGCGCATATCTCACTATGCAGACAAAGTAAAAACTCTGAAAAGGCTACGACTAGCGAGAAATAAGAGGGCAGAGGAACACCGGAGTTTTTGCGTTATATACACGGGACTGGACCGAACCTTACGTAACACTCGCGGCTACCGGATCGGAGGGGGTACACCGTACAGCTGGACGCGGTATCATGCGAGTCTCATACGTTCGCGATTGGTGAGCTGCCGTAAATCATTTTCGAATGCACGGAAAGCGGATGCGAGCTACGGGTTGCTAAGCAAAATTTGTTTTTTTCTTCCCTCTCAGAAACCACGGGGAGCGATCGCGAGACCTTGAAAGGCGGGGCCCGAATTTCGCTTTGCTCCAGCCTACACCACTGGTTGCGCGATATATTTAATCGGCACCGTATGTGCGTTCTGACAGGCCTTGCATGTGTTTCTCACGTCCTGTAGGGGTCGCTGGCAAAGGGTCTTCGAGCGCACCTCATGAGTGCGGATGTGGCTTCACACACGGAGAGATTTCTTGCGTTCGAGCTGGCATTTGGTGTTCTGTTTGCAATGCGATTTCGTGTGGCAGTCTGATTGTGATGGGAGAGAGTGAAATCACGCGAGTTATCTCCTCTGCGCTCTCAAAACTAATCGGCAGCATTCTTACCGCGGTAACCCGAAGTCAAATCAAGTCATATATATTAGTCAGCATCCGTTATATCCTACTCTGCACGGACCCTGCATGACATGTCTGAGAGAGTTCAAATAAATAGCTTTTATCTAAAAAAAATGTGTCCGAGAACGAAACATTTCTGTGTAAAATGTGATGTCTGTCCAAAATAACGACGAAAATAGTGGGATATTCATACACAAACGAAGGCAGGGGTCGGTGGAATATTAGGGCCTAGTGCGCTGGTATCCACTGCACGGAGCAAGTGGCGCCAACCCACGCGCTCGCGCGCGAGAAGATGGGTTTGGTTTGATTTCTGGGGTTTAACGTCCCAAAGTGACTCAGCCTATGAGAGACGCCGTAGTGGAGGACTCCGGAAATTTCGACCACCTGGGGTTCTTTAACGTGCACTGACATCGCACAGCACACGGGCGCCTTGCTTTTCGCCTCCATCGAAAAGCGGCCCCCGAGGCCGCGTCCTTGGGAACAGCAGTCGAGCGCCGAAACCACAGCGCCACCCGGGCGAGGTGCGCGCGAGAAGAGGATGCTCCTTTCTGGTGTGAGACAGCGGAAGAAGTTGGGAAAGGTCTGCTTTCCACGCCTTTGTGTCTTGCACCGCGCACACACACGCATCATGTGTCTGTTACAAAAAAAAAAAAAAGTTGGAAAAAAAAAGACAATAAAAAAAAAAAAAAGCCGCTACTCGTTTTGAACTGGGAGCGCGTTTCGTCATCCAGGGCCCGCTCATCCAAAATTGGAATCTAGTCAGCAGCATGCGTTCGAGTGGCTTTAGGAAAGCTATATGCTTTACAACCATTACGAACGAAGTTGCCCATGTAGACGTTTTTTTATGTATACCCAAGAATTCTGTGACAATAATTCTTTCCGCGTTGTCTGGCGTCTTTGACGTCAGTAACCGAGTATGCTCTGACGTCGTAAAATCCGGTGATCATTTTTTTTTTTGGCCAATGATGATTTGCTGATTTCGTTTCGCGATGCCATAGTATCACGTGGGCACTTTCTGACCAATGATAGTACCACAAGCACTATGACGGCACTACTTTCTAGCCAGCCAGCGAGGATAATTATGCGGAGCGACAGTGTCACGGTGATGCCTATCCTCTCTTCACACTGTAGGCGCGCAAATTTGGGCGCGGGAGGAGGAGGTGGGGGGGGGGGGAGGATTCTTCTTTCTTTATTTCATTCTGAATTCCTTTCTTGCTCCTCCGACAAACCTTCATTTTTGACCGGGATATCCGTCTAAACTGGTGTCCGGCAGCAAAGTACGTAGCAAAATTATATAGCTCAGCAGGGGTAAAACAGCACCATACGCACACATCCGAGCACTGACTCAAATACAAACATACAGACACACGCACTGCTACTCAAAACACTATGCGCGCGAGCGGCACAAATCACACGCTCGGACGGATTCTGATTCACGGCCTCCGGTGTGCCGGCCATCCGACGCGGCGTGAGGCCCCGCTGTGGGTCTTGACGGTCGCGGGATTTGGCGGCTAAATGCGTTGCACCCCGCTGTCTCCGATCTCAGGAGAGAGCTGCGGAACGGTAGGAAGAGGGCAAAGAGGGCTTCGGAGCCATGCGAGCTCTCCGAGATGGTTGGGAGTCACAAAAGAAGCGATGCTGTCCGCGTAAGTGGCTGCTGCCGCTGCTGTCTCGTCGAGCGTTCGCTCTTGTTGCTCTTGTTCTCAGTCTTATTTCGTCTTATTTCTCCTGCCTCGACTTTACCTTTATTCCCCGCTCACTGTTCCTATGGACCGAGACCTTGAATCTTGAGCTGCTGTACCGTGTCGTTTCTTGGCGCCGCCACGTACCTCGGTTCTTTTTGTCGAGGCAAAGAGAAGGCCAATGTTTGGGGGCGGTATCGGTGCGGTGAGGTGCGAGTGGTTGGGTGGAAAGTGACGGCAGCAGCGGAAGAGCGGGTCCGGTCCCTCTGGCATCATTGCCGCTCTGAGGAGGGGGGACGGGGGGGGGGGGGGGGGGGCTTGCTGGCTTGGCGCCTGAGCGTGCTTCGCGGACAAGATGCCCCAAATACAAACTGGAGGGCCCCGTGTCTTGAGGACCACCCGATGCCGGCTTCACAACGACACATGAGGTCTGTGGAGTTGCTGCCCGTAACTTGGAGGTAGAGTATAAGTTGGTATTTTGGTTGTTCGGCATACATAGCTACATTGGGTTTTGGAGGAAGTTTTGGGGACGTTTTGGGGTTCACTTCTCCCTTGCATCTTCGCATTTGCAGTCTAGTGATGCGGCAGTATAAATGCTATTTGCATAGTCTGTTCGTCTCGCTCACTTGCATGCATCTAGCAACTTTCATGATGATATTGGTCCAGACTGGGCTTTATATCCTTGTCGCTAAGCCTGTCGCTCCTTTTATTTTTAAGTCATGCCTGCGCTTAACGTCGTTCGAGATTCCTTTGAATCACATATGCCACTGCTACCGAAGGAGGGAAGTGCTCCCTGCTAGCCGAGCATATAAACGAGAACTTTGTGAAACAAGATAATATTTTGATATTTAACCACTTATCCCATATCCCACCGCGCGCGCACGCACAAGTGCTTTTTCAACGCTAGAGAGTGTTCTACGGGCATTTTTTACTCATTCTTTGATGACATTGATAAATTTTATTTTCTTATCATAACGAAACAGTGCCTCCTCCACTTTAGCCTATACCGCAGAAAAAGTCAAAACGGTTCATAATTCAAGCCTCCGCCAGAACAGATCCATACCTGCAATCCCCATCCATTTCCTACACACCCCTGCATTGCGTCATTAGAGCTGCATTGCTAGAACTGCACTTCCTAGCAGGCTTCATATAGTACGGGTCGGTGCCATCATAAGAAGCCGTTCTGCATTCCTTCCGCGGTGTAAATGCGATGCAGTCTCGAGTCGGCTCCTCTTCCACTGTGTGAGAGCCTTCATTTGAATAATAATTGCATGCACAATAGCTTTTCCTTTACTAATTCAGCATTTTTAGCGGTCATCATCACTTGTGAAGCAGCGGCGCACACTGCGTCATCGCCGAGACCGCCCGCAGTGCTTTGAAATAAGCTGAACTAAAGTTTGATTTCGTGCTGAACTTAAAATAACTGAGCTGCTTGTTGTGAGAGCACGGCGTTCAGGTTTTCACTCCTCATAGCGTAGAGTTACTCTACATGATTCCAGATAGACAAGCTTAACCAGCGTTATAAGAAATGTGGCAGAATATCAATGCCAACTAATTCTTTACATGGGAAATGAAGCGTGAGAAGTTCAATGGCCCGAGCATGCAAACCGACAGATATACGCCATGGTAAGCAGCCATCATCCTGCCCGGCTTTTTTTTTTTTTTTTTTTGGTCGACTTTTACACTGCCAGAATGTTTCGAAACTCGGGCTTGAAACATCTTTCCAGGGACGGGCATTTTCTTGACGGCACGCAGCCTTTCGCTCCCCCTGATGCCTTATATGTACGCACCACCAGTTCAGGATGTTTGCGAAACCGGGTCCAAAACCCGCTTGTGCGGTTGTGTCTGCCATTCAGCGGGTGTAAAAGTGCACGTGAACCCCGCTTGTCTACGAACGCAGGCCCACTAACCAGCTTGGAAAGGTTATTTGTACTCAACCATCTCCGCTTCTTATCTGAGCTTTGAGAACGCTTTGAGTCAGAAAAAAAAAAGGAGGGTGGGAGGAAGGGGGGGGGGGGGGGGGGGAGGAATCGCACAATGAAAGAGCACGCTAGGAAGAAAGGATGCAGGTTGTGCTCTTTCTCTGCAGTCGTTGTCTGCTCCTGCGTTTGCCGATCCCTGCCTCAACGGAAAACGGCCTGGGAAGGCGGCCCCTTCTTCAACGTTTGGTTGATCCTCACTACGGGAACCGGCCGCCAGTTTTCAGGGTCGCCGCTGGTACTTGTGAGTGAAAGACAGAGAAGAAAAAGAAGAAAAAAAATGTTTTGAGGCCGCCTCGCCACATGCGTTGCTGCGGGCACCGTCGCCACCATTGCACCCTGCTTTGGGCCACGCACTTGGCATTGATGAAGGAAGGACCCCTGAAGGCAGAAGGGGAGCAAAAAATAAAGTATGGTGAAAGCTGGCGGCAAAGAAAGACCAGTCTTTCTGCTCCTCAGCTTTCCTTCGCGAGCCTCCCAGCTGTTGGGTTATACGGATGAGGAGCCGAGATATCCCCGCCGCGCCACAAACAACAACCTCCCCACCCCTCGCGAACAGCGTCGGGCAAAAAAGGAACTGACGGGCGCTGGAACTGGCTATGCAGCTTCGAGTCATGCCCAGACATAAAAACAACAAAAAAGAACAGAAAGAAAGCCTAGTGCGAGAGGGATGTACAGAGGCAATGCGACAGCAGTCAGCTCTGCACGTGCTTTTTGTTCCTTCCCTTATTGCCAAAGGGGCCATGCTGCCTTACTCCGCTTTCCCAAAAAGATTGCTTAGGAAGGAGAAAGAGGAGAGGTCCGCGGCTCACATTGCGCCTATCGCCTCTCGCTAAAAAGTAAAGGGAGAAAGAAACCAACTCTGTCTGTTCAAGGGCTCATCTGGCCAGCTTTTTTTCTTCTTTCTTTCATTTCTTAAAGGCGCCGCCGTCGACTCCACGACTTCCAGAAGGTCCAGGAAAGAGGCGGTCAGACGAAGACGTGCTTCGCCGATGGCAGGCGGCTTCCCGCTTTGAATCTCCTCTCTCGGTCGCGCTTCTCATCTCGCCTGCCTCCTTTCCTTTTCCTCCCCCTTCCCTCGTTCACTCCTTTCCGAAGCGGGAAGAGGTAATAGCAGTAAAACTGTTACCCCCCTCCTCCTGCTCTCCAAAGCGCGCTTGCCAGCTCCGCGGTTTGCAATGATCTCTCTTCCTCCCTGGTCGCTTGCAGAGAGAAGGAAAAGAAGGAAATTCTAGCAGCCGGCGGCCTCTTCGCGCCCTCTTCTAACCTCTGGTTCCTTCTACCCGACCTAGGGAAACTCACCAGCCGGGACCATAAACAAGTCCTCTCCGGCGGGCAATGGTCGACGAATAGGCCTTGCAGAGAGAGAAGCACGACTGGTTCTCCGAACTTGTCAGCCTCTCCCGCTTCTGGTGTGCATTTCTGGCTGCTCGTTTGTTTTCTGTGAACTATCAGTGCCAAGTTGTGGGACGGCATGCTCACGTTTGCAGACTCTCCCGTGGCGTCCTCCATCTTTGCTCTCCGTCTTCTCCGGCTTGTCTCGGCGTAAGGAAAGCTGACACGCACGGCGTGCAGACGTCCCGCGCCTCCCATCCCGCGTCAGGTTCAACGACCGGAAAGGGAAGCGTACTTCCGGAGCCGGTTCCTGCACCTCTCTTAGAGCGAATACTTTTCTCGGTGCATTTTCTTCGCTATTTGCTGTATGCACGGACCACGGAATAGAGGCGCATGCCTAGAAGACAGACCGCGGCTGTGCCGAGTGACGAGGCAGCAAAGTCGAAAATGTGAGCAGAGTTATTGCAACGCCGGGAATGCGTTCTTCTTGACCAGCCCTTCTTGATCAAAAACTGTTTAAACCAGCGGCAGAGGAGGCGAAATGCAAATAATGTAGTTTTAAAGTCCATGTTATGGGCACGTATTTGTCTTTAGTTGAATAGCCATTGGGATTATTACAATTAATGTACAGCTAAATTAGCCCAGAGCTAGCATAGCTTTTCAGTAACAGCTTTACAATCGCAACGCCTGATACCAACTCGTATTAATGACTCTCTAGTTGATCAGCTATTATTGCACCCAGCCACCGTGATTTCATGACAGGACGACGTCACACCTTAATATTGCCGGATACGCGTCTTTGCTACTTCCGCTCTTTAGCATTTGTTTTACACAACGCTACATCCATTATCACCGACCTTAGCGGCTTCTGTTCGTGCCGGAAATGTTAGAAGTGCACCGAGCTGCGAAGGTTCCAGGGCTTTCCTGAAGCAAGTCAGGATATTGTTCAAAATTGGTAGCAATTTAGTCACCAATTCGCCAGCTGGCTTGGAGATGTTTTCTGATCTGTGCGATGGAAAATGCAGTGGAGAGGAACATGCGACTAAGAACACTCATCTGGTTTAAACTAACGGAGCTCACCTTTCTCCTTAGTCAATTAGAATGGTTCAATACAGTGTTTTGCTCGCAGGGATTGCAGTTTTTACACCAACTCCTTGAACGGTCTAAACTAACCAAGATAACACAAATTACTGGACGTTAATAATGTATTTTCATAGACATAAGTTACGTACAATTTGGCGCTGACTCAGCACGTTAGGTATAATTTATTAAATTGCACTGACATCGCAGACTGCACACACTTTTTTTTTTCTTTTTTTCCATAGAAGTGAAGCTACTGCGGCGGAGGAGCAGATTCGATCCCGCGTTCTTGGGCTGAATACCTGAAGACCTTTGGCCTGTTCATTCTTTACGAAACCGTCTTTTCCTTCTGTCTCTAGCATTTATACCATTGCGCAGGCGTTGATTCGCGTGGTCTTCTTTTTTTTTTTTTTTTTTTTTAATTTTCGTTTCGAGACTTGTGAATCGCTGTCGTCCTCAGTTCCGGAAGTGCGTTCAGGATCCGGAAATAACAGAGCTTGAGGACAAGATTATTTGAGTGTACGTAGTCATCTCTGCACGGATTTGCTTTCATTCCGCCGCTTGGATACGCTCTCCTTAATGCTCTAACGCGATAAACACCTTCAGCTGTGGCGGCTAGCTATAGAGAACGAAAATGCGTACAGCCGTCCATTTCGATCGCGACTCGCTTGTACCTGTGACCCATTTCGGTCTTAGGCGTGCCACCTGAGTTGACAGGCAGGATATCCGTCAACCAGCATGGAAACCTAAAAGGCCGAGCCCTGAGAGAGCCAGTCACCTACGCCCATTGCCCTTCCAAGCTCCTTTTGCCCGGTAAATAATAATAAAAAAAGGGCGTCAGCAGCGATTATTCCGACGTCTGTGCGAATGATACAGTGTCTGTGAAACGCGCACATTCGTGTCTCGCCCTCTTGGCGTGGTCTACACACATCACGGCCCTTTGGGGGAACGTACGAAAGCGGCAAGAAAGAAGGGAAAGGAAAGCTGCTGCTGTCACGGGGGACGGCATTCACGGTGTCTGAAGCCACGCGTGCAATTCGACTTCCTGAAAGTGTTTCATTCGAGGTAGATTACGCGTATATAAATGCCGGCGGCGAAGAAAGTATTCGTCGTAACGTGTGGATGCCTCTCTGTACTCAATGTGTGTGTGAGCTCTGATGCAAGGGACCTTGCCGGCTCTCTCCACGTGTGGCCAGATTTATTTTATAATTATTATTTTTTTTTTTTTTTTTCATTTCCGTCGATCGTGTGGCATGCGCCCATCGTTTCCAAGGAAATTTAACGGGCGCGAAATGCAGAGCACATATACATGTGATGGCACGGCTGTCTTTTTCATGAAACTCATTTTCAGTTCACGTGCTGCCTTGCAATGAGCGTGTAGCCTTCGAAAATGCCAGATGGCCTGCATGAAGGGGCAGAGAGGAGAGAACAATGGATAATATATGCAAGTCAAAGCGGAATGCGTCTTGTTTCCGTTTCCTAAAAAAAAAAAAAGCGAGAAAGAGAACCTTGCATATTACAAGAAAGGCCACTTGGGTATGGCTACGCTGAGGTACAGAAATGGCAACGTGCTAATGTCTTTTTCTGAACGACAGCCAACTAAAGTAATCCGTTAATGTCAACTAAACCAAAACAAAGACGATCACTCTGCAGATTTGACGCCGCGGTAATGTGTTGTACGCACTGGTCGGCAACCTCAGGAACGGATTCATAGGCCTTTATGCCCTTCGCTTTGGGTCGTGAAATTCACCGGAGAAAAAGCACGTGGAACCACGTTTTTCCCTCCAAAACAGTATAAAAATATGCAAGCATTAATGGGGAACGTAACCCAAAAAGAGGAGTAAAAAGGAAAGCAATTAAATGCACGCTCTCTCTCTCTCTCTCTCTCGCACGCACGCACGCACACACACACACACACACACACACACACACACACACACACACACACACACACACACACACACACACACACGCACACGCACGCACACGCACACGCACACGCACACGCACACGCACACGCACACGCACACGCGCACGCGCACGCGCACGCGCACGCGCACGCGCACGCACACACACACACACACACACACACACACACACACACACACACACACACACACACACACACACACACACACACACACACACACACACACACACACACACACAGAGAGAGAGAGGCAGAGAGAGAAGGAATGCAAAAGGACTCGCTCGATTTATCGTCATTCTTGGGAACTCTTAAAAATAATCTTCGTGCTTCCCGGCTCCCACGCGCTCAATTATTTTCGAATTCAGCATTTTCTTTTCCTCAAGGTACGTGCAACTCCACTCAGGCACCGTTTATGCATTTTTTTTTTTTAATGCTTGGGTTTGACGTTTTTAATCGGAGCGCCGTGGCCTACATCAAGCTTGTTCTCTCTCTCTCTATAAGAACGAGAGAAAATAAAAATGAACTGTTGGGGGCTGTTTCATCTAGTTCCGGCATCTAATAAAAAAAAAAAAAATCAAGCCCGTTAAGAGATAGAAGTTCGTTTTTTTTCTGTATGAATGAAATTTAGAATACATTTTTCAGCACAGAAAACTGTAGTAATGACAGAAATTCTTAAAGTATAAGAGCATTCCCTGTAGCTCCAGCCACCATTGTCAGTTCGGCAACCAACATATTATGAACCAGATGTGATCCAGGGTTCAGTGATAACGTTCTTCCATTTTCGTCCTCTCCGTCCTTTAATTGATAATGGGACATAAATTAAGAGAAGCCCAGTCGATCGATCTTTGCGGCACGATTCAATGTGAGTGATACTACTGAGAGAAAATATGCAGACGATTTAGCTCGGTTAATCACGGAACATCACGCAACTGCAGAAGGTTTTTGCCTGTAAACATTATTTGCTATGCTAATCTGACGTTTGTGGTCGGTCTTGCGTGGCTATGCTTGTTGGGACCGAATGAATAAACGTTTTGCTGTCTGCCTCTAGGGCTTTCAAATATCCTTATATCCAGACCGTGACATTGACCTTCGTTGATTCTCGCTGCCGCTGTCGTCTTCCGTTGCTGCTTCCGTCGTCGCATACGACGACACTCTTCATCAGGCAACACGCGCGACTCCGGGCTCCGTGATAACCCGAGTATGCTAAGCGAGGTCAGATTCGCCCCTCTACCGGGGCAGCTGCGGCAGAGCAGCCTGTGATGTTCCCTTCTACGCCGTTAGTTTTCGAACTGACTTCGTACGTGACCAGCATTTCCCCGATTAGAAACGGTTCGATACGCGTCCCATATCCTTTCCCCTTCCGATTGGAGCCGACGATGCATGCTTTGCTCATGAGATCACGAACACGTGCTCTTATGAGGCAGGCAGCGGGCAACGGCGCCCTCCTTGCCGCCTACGCTAGCAATGGTCAAATCGGCTTCAGACGCCATTGTTTCTTTTTTGCCAAAATTGGGGTGATAAAGCAAAATGCTTATTACAAGAAAAAGATGTCAACCTTCCCAATGTCGTCATTAGGGCGGCATGTATCCACACGTTGAACGCAGTACTGAGCTGCTGAGCAGTGTGTTACATCGAGACCGCGTACAGGTGCCCTCCAGCTGACCGAGACTAGCACCAAGGATCGTGGTAGACCAACCACACCGTCCGACGACTCCACGCAGAAGGGTTCACGACCATCGGAAATTCAACGAGAAGACCTTTGCGTTAACCCTTCATACCCGATGCCGATCATAGAGGGCGTAATCGACGAGATCATCAGTGTTCCACCGTCCTATAGATTTGAATGAAACATTCGTGAACATCCAGGCAAGGGTCGAAGACTCACAAGAAAGCATTTTTCACTCCAGACGGGAAACATGAATATACCTTCGCATGGCTTTCAGCTTCTGCAAGACACCATGAGACGGTGTAAAGAGCGATTCGGCGCTCATTTGACGGTCTAACAACACAGGAAACAGCTCCGGTGGCAAATGCGCTTGTTACGCTTTGCCGTGTGTGTACGATAACCATGAAAACTGCTGTTACATGTCCTTTAGCGCGTCTCCACTGCTGTGTATAAGTGTGTATGTATCAGTATGTATGTATACTATCTTTAGATACATTCTGTGTATCGGTATTAGGTATCGTGAGCTGAAAATGAAAGTATAGGCGTATCGGTATCGAAAATACATTTTTGAAGTATCGTGTATTTTGAAGATACTCGATACTAAAGAAAACTTCAAATACTGAAACCGCTGTGAAATGTTGGGTTGACGGCGCTCGCTCAGACGGTTGTACAGACCCTGAGACAGCTCGGCTTGTAGTACGCCTGTGTTCCCTACAAATGCCCCGGCCCCTCAGCGTCAACCACATTTCTGAATCCTTTTATTTAAAAATGAAGGAGGCAATGGCAAGTAGGTGCTCACGAGGTGCTTTACTTTTGAGCACGAAGCTGTTATCCCTTTAAGAGACACACAGAGAGACAAGACCCTCTGAAGTAAAGCACTGATCGAGTAAACATTGAAGCCATCGAAAGGCTACTCCCCATGCCCAGGAAAATGAAGCGGGAATCAGCAAACATACAACAACGCCTATAATACAAGGAGCGGGGTTTGGTCACCGATGAATCGGCGTCATCTCCACAAAAATATTTTTCCTGAGGACAGGCGCACTATTTTAGGACTGCCGTGTCAGCAAGCTGCCGACAAGCAAAATGCTTCAAATTTATGACCGGAAGAGAGGCGTCTCCGGTACGACGAACAAAAGCACACGGCGCCTCCAAAAGCCATGCAATGAATGGACCTTTCTGCTACAGACAGCCAGGCACATAAAGATGATACGTCGTGGACGCCTCCCTCGGAGCACAACAGTAGTAGAGGGAAGAGTGCAGGAGCCATGCGCGATCAGGGGCAAGAAACGAACTTATCGGGAGATGGAAACGATTGAGAGCCCGGGTCAGGCAGTCGTGTCGAGACCGCGGACACACATCCGAGCAGCATAGCTCGCACAGGCGCCTACTCACTTGTGGTGTGCTGACACTGTTCCAAATTCTAACGGCCACCTCAATAAATCACTTTTGTTCACCATCAATCAGTATCCACTAATAGTGGCTACTGCAGGCGGCCTCAAATAATCGAAGCGCTATTATAGAAACGATATCCAAAAGAGTTGGCTAGTTACAGCCTGTTGTGCTCTATGATAACCTTGGTAGTTGGTCCTGCGATTCATTTACCAGCTCAACTGTGGGAGTGCTGAGACTAAATTTTCTCTCTCGACTCCTCGTGTACGATATAACCACGTACCACAAGTCCACAACAGCTATTCGTCGTGTCCACTGGGCGACTGGTTAGATAGCCTGGTTGTGTTAACGCGTCACCCACGCCTTGGACAACGTTGCACGCTTTTGCTTGAGACGCGGATAGAGCGTGAGAAAAAAGCGAGAGCCAAATATTCGCCACGCATGACGGAGCTTGTGCATCGCTCCAGGCGAGACTTCCCTGCGCTCTGTAATCTTGCAGCGGTGGACCCGTGCTTATAAGAGGACATAATACCTAACATCGCGGGTATGCTGGAATTGAGAACGAGATCAGGAGGAAACTGGACGAGATTATATCACCCCCACAACGAAAGTGGTGAAAAAGAGAAAGGAAGAAAGAGATGTCCATGGACGCCATGTTTTTTTTATATATATTTGAAAAGCAACACTCTCCCTGTTTACATGTTGTGATGATCTTGAGATCCGTGTACTACTGAGAGAAAGCATATATACATTCCACGCGCTGTAAGCATGCACAATAAATGACTGTCACGGTGAAGTGGCCTAGTTGTGCAATGGTGAAAGGCATTTAAGGAGTAAATTAGGTTATGCGCAGCTGAAGATTAACTTTTATTTGTTTATGAGCTTTATTGGCCTGGGACCTAGGTGCGAGCGAATGAGCCATGATTTGCGGAGTCATTTAATTGTAGGTTATATGGATGACAGTATCCAAGGCCGCAAAGCGGCCAGCTGATTCGTGAACAGAATCGGTAATTAATAATATTGGTATATAGTTCACTGAACCTGAAATTCTTAAGCTTCATGCTTCCTGTTGGTTTCAAAGTTTTAAATTTATCGGTTAGAACCTTGGAACCAACAGGAATAAATGTCTCAAAATGATCATTATAATCCCTTAATTAAATTCCCTCTCTGCCATAACCAGTCGGGAAAGCAATCCCATAAAGCTTTAATTGTACGTACAGTTTATTCACAGAACGTGTACAGTGCATTACACGTACACGTAGTGGAGAGCTCCGAAATTTCGACCGCCTGACATCGCACAGGCGCCACTGTAGCCTTGCTTTTCACCTCCACCGAGAAGCGGCCGCCACCGCCATGATTCCATCCGCAATCTTGTGTTTAGCAGCGGAGCGGAGCGCCTTAACCCCTGAGCTACTGCGGCGTGGTACACTTAATTTATAAATTGGGTTATAGGAAACGAAAGACGCAGTATCTGTCAGAGACTCACAGTCCTCGGTGGTCACCTGAACCGCGCCGTAATGGAAAGGACCCCTGCCTTAACTACAGGCCTCCATTTTTCCTACCACATTCAACGTTACGAACATGTCCGACAGAATCCGACGGAACACGAGCCGAAACTGGAGTGCGCCGACGGCTTTTCGATCGAACGAGCTGTATTACTTTCTTGAGTAAAAAAGAAATAAAAATACAAGGAATTTTTCCCTTTGCAAGCTGCGTAGAACTTTTCAGACCTTATAAAAGTGAGCGACCATTCTTTTTACGTTTCTGATGAATGACCTTAGCACAATGAACGTAATGCCCTATTCTGGCTTCACTTTTATCAATGCAGTAGACGGGACTGACGCATCGCAAGCAAATACAAGGAAAAGCACTCCGTTGAAGTCGTTTCCGGCCGAGACTTGAAAACAAGACGAGGCGCACACCGACCGCCTGCTGTCGGGCTCAGGGTGTTAAAAACTGTCACCGGGAGTGCGAAAAATGACTGCAGTAATATTTCTTGTCATCGCTATCTCTTTTCCTTTCTTCACGCAGGCAGTGACTAAAATGTCCGAAGGACATTTATTCTTTTTGGTGCCCTCGATTTGCTCGCCCGTCTGTTT
The DNA here is from genome assembly GCF_055883805.1 of Amblyomma maculatum. Classification (NCBI taxonomy): domain Eukaryota; kingdom Metazoa; phylum Arthropoda; class Arachnida; order Ixodida; family Ixodidae; genus Amblyomma; species Amblyomma maculatum. Next base: position 67,421,200 of record NC_139352.1, on the reverse strand, counting down.
ATCAAGCTTGCCTTTTCCAAGAGCAGCGCTAAAGCATGACGAGCACACGTCGTGATGAATGTCCAGTGACGTCATAGGTTGCGAAGAGGATACTGTCCTATTAATCACAGCAGTTGCGAAAGTGTGGATCAAATTACGAAAGTCGTGCATCCTATATTCATTATGTTCTCAGCTATTCGATAATCACGCCTGATTCCAACACCCGAGCGACGCACTCATAGTTTGCAAGAACAGCCTCCAGGTGGCGCCACCATCTGCAAGTTTTAATATTTTGGCTAAGCAGTATGTTGTGTTTCGAAACACGGGGCAAGGAGCTGTTTCACAACTGCCGCCATCATAGAGCCCTGGGAAAGGGAGGGGTGGTTCTTGCCCTCGCGGTATGCGACAGCCGTCAGCGCATTTTAGGCAGCACTGAGGGGGTCGAAACCCGAGGTGGCGGGCCGGTGCCGACGACCGTGTCACAGTCGTGTCGTAAACAAACCGTCGGCAGCTTCGCTTCGCTCGCTGTCATAATCTGCAGGATTCGCGCTTTGCCCTTTTGAGGTCCTCCTGTGCTTGGTTGCTTGCGTTGAAAAACGCGCGACAGATCTTCATGTTTAGGCTGGCTGAAGGGGTCACAGGAGGACGTAATAAATGAAAAGGAGATATGACCGCTGAACGTCTCAACGGTTTAAACATTCATATTTTAGTGAAGTGTAAAATGAGTAATCTTTAGACGATTGCATCTGCGCGTGCGCTAAATGCAGGGTAATTAAAATGAATGACGTGCTTTTCTGAGTCGGTCACTTAGTCACTTGCTCACCCAGTCGGGATGTTTCAACCCCAACTTTGCGGTGCTAATGCGGAACCCCAAATAAACGGAGCCTTCTTAATGGAAGACAGAAAACGAAAGGGTCAGTTAGAAAAAAAAAAACAAAAAAACAACAACAAACAAACACAAAAAGCCGAATTTCGTGTTAAGCGTGATCGATCTACACAGCTACATCTACCGGCAGTCTACTGTGTGACGCAAGGATAACACGCAAAACTATGTTTAATAGAAGCCAGAAGGCGTGTGCGTGCTGTGCAGCTGGGTCAGTATTCAGAGTTTGGATCATTGTCGAAAGGGTCGCCCTGTGCCTGACCTCGAGTCATCTGATTGGTGGAAACGATGGAACCACGAGTAGTAGCCACTTCCGGTTCCGGCGTTTCCATCAATCTTATGACTCGTGGTCAGGGAGATAGCGACGCTTTCGATAACGACGCAAACTCGGAATCGGACCCTGATACCAGTCGACGTGCGCTGCATATATCTATATCTTGCTGCTATTTGAGTGCCGATAACGGAGCGTCATAAATTTATCTCATATCTATCGCATTTATCAGGCACCGTAGGTGCTTAAAAACGGAGAAGTGTCGGTATATTTACAAACATCGAGCAGATCATTGCCCATTATCTGCGTTTGCTCGAATGCGTGATGCGAAATACGTACGCAACGTACACATCAGCTTGGCCGCGTTATCACGTTCATGCAGCTCATCTCTATCTAATCTGATTGAGGCTGGCCTGACCTTCTTGGCTACCTACAATTGCCTTTTCTTGGCTGGCGATGTCTTTTGCGACGAAGCAGATGTTGCGAAAACAACGGCTATTATTTCATGATACAAGGACAAACAATACGCGTTGTCTATGTTGCGTTGAGTACAATGCTTACAGGTGTGAGTGAAGAGGAGGCGTATTGTTCTCCCGTTGGGAAGCTGATTCGGATAAGAACGACAGTATGGCTACTGCCGTATGTAAACTGCTCGGATGGCTTAGAAGACGCCTAACTAGCACTAAGATAACTACGATACTAATAACGTAAAAATAAAGTCGCAGAAAGAGGCTGGGTATGCTGTATGCTGAACAGAGCAAAAGCAAATATTTGACGTGATTCATATAGGTCCCTCATATTAGCTCAAGCTGTGAGGGATGCCTAATTAGTGGAGCTCTTCTGATAATGATCGCACAGTACACGGGCGCCTTGCGTTTCGCTTCAGCGAAACGGACCCTCCACGGCCGGGTTTGAACCCGGGCAAGTATTTAATCTCACATTGTGACTTTTTAACTAATCCTCATTACATTGTAGTCACTAACACATTCAATAGCTGGTTATAATTTGCGCGGTTATTTAGCTGATATATAGGTCTCAGCAGATAAGCCACTTATTATGTGGCGCCGGAATAAAATCGTCTTTTTCCACTCACAAAGCCGATAGCCAGAAACGGCGCAACAAAATGTCTGTCATTAATAACTGCATTTCGAAACAATTATGCGGCTTGATTTCATCTGCTTTGATGTTTCGTTTACACCTTTTCATTCCGTGGCAGCAATACCGAATTGGAACAATATTAAAACAAGAGTCCGCGAACCTATCTTTACAGATTTTGGGAAAATGTTGAAAAAAAGAAAGAGAAAAAGAAAAAAGAAAGAAAGAAAGAAAGAAAGAAAGAAAGAAAGAAAGAAAGAAAGAAAGAAAGAAAGAAAGAAAGAAAGAAAAGAGCTCGTTATTTCATGGGCAGCATCTTTAGCTTTAGTACCTAAAATTTTCTAAGCTGAATGAACTAGATCTTGAACTACTCTACTAGGCTGGTGCCCCCGTTTCTCCACCGAGTCGATAAAACCAAAGGTCAACACGTCGAGAATCGAGATTACCGGGAGAAATAGAGACCGCAACTTCGTTTCTTCACATTTCCGATATCCTCCCTGCTAACGATTTTCCCTTGGGCAACGTGCACTGTTTCCGCGATCATCTTACTCTCGATGGCGATTGTTCTGCCGCGGAAAAGCCTTCTTTACTTCTCGTAATTACTGAAAGCCTGAATAGAAATGTTCCTGCCCGTTTTCTGAAGATCCCCGTGCCCCTCGAGACAGCGATGAAAGCTCAGCATCGGGTTGAGAAATTCTCTGTGCGAAGTGAGCTGCCATCATTCTTGGCCAAACAAGAGGTCAGGCTTTCCTTGTATCGAGCGGTCCTCCGAGAACCGCTGCAATGACGATTTGCTCCGCTACGCATTAGCTGGAGACGCTGGAGATCACGCTACGCTAATGCCTTGGGAGCATTCTGCAGGCTAAAGCTGCATGGTTTCATGCTTGTAGTGTCGTAACCTTTTCATCAAGTGACGTCGTAGTTGGGACATCTAGCTATTATATATGAGTAGAATTTATTGACGAAGAGCGAGCCTGATGTCGACAGGTGCAGGAAAAGATCGTTGCGTCATCAACTGTGTGAGATAGCGGAAACAAACGGCGGTAGCAGACTGTACCTGGTTTTTGTAACGGGATTAGAGTAACGAATTTCGGAACTCCATCTACTATAGACTAAGCATATCTCGTGAATTCTTTAACCTGCGATGGGGCGAATTTTGTGAGCACTGATATATTCATCTGTATACGTACCATACGACCCGTTCGTAGTGTTGCGCTGTGTGCCCTTCCTTTTGCGTACTCATTGCATTTCGTCGTCCACTTATACGCCACTGAAATGAACAGTATATAGCTGCTAAGCGTTTAGATTATATTTTGAAACGTGTCGAGCTCACATTCAGTGATATCAGGAAAAAAAAAAAAAAAAAAGAAAGAGACCTGAGATACGTGATACAAATGAATGAAATGAGTACAAATTTGTCTGCACCGCAGCCAAAAACACAAAAGAAATGAATTCCTAGTTCGTTTTGTTTCTTTTTTTTTCTTTTTGTTTTACGCACGTTTCTGCTAGGACACGAAGAAAGACGGCGCTAGTTGAGTTTCTCTTAGTAACACACCCGTGATCACTGCTGGCTGTGGTCGACCATACGCACGTTTTATGTGGGCTCATCACTCATTTTGTTGAGGAGGCGCTATCTAAATTAGTACAGCTCAAAAGAGCAGTACTGAACGAACGCAGAAAAAAACAAAAACAAAAAGGTATATATCTCCTACGTGACCGAGTCGATTCTCTGATGAGGATCGTTGGAACGATATAGATTGTTAGCAGAGTACGTTCCATGAATTCGGTCGAAACGCAAGCGTCTCTCCGTCCTTACAATCGCACCCTGCAAACTGGGTGAGCCTGACCTGGCGCCGCATTGGGGAGCGGTGGGTTCGTACCGTTCAAAGGCTTTCGAAAAGCCACTCGCAACGCCCCGGCTTTCTCACTTTTGCGGGCTGTCAACTAGTTTCGTTTTCATAGATTTGCTTTGCTTTTTTTTTTATTTGCGTAGCATCCGCCGGGAGGCGTAGCCAGCCCTTTGCCGTCGTTTCTCGGAAAGCCAGGGAACTCGCAAAACGAATACATATCGGCGACGGTACTGCTGCTGCCATCTAGTGAGCACTATTACAAGCTTTATTTTTTGCCCCTGGTGCTGCTGCTGTTGCTGCTGTGAATGGTCTCACTCTTTCAAAAGCGACGATTTAAACCAGTTTCACTTACTGACTCGGGAGAAAGTGTGTGTTCACTGACACTGTTGTGCCACTTGACGGTTCCGCTGGCAGAAAATTCCCTCGTCAATATTCAGAAAGAGAACTGCTGTCATCGTCCCATCTGTCTCGCATGTATCATAGCCCGCAGCAGCAGGTTTACTGTCTCCCACCGGGCGGATTATCTGGCTATCGCTGTTGTCTGCGCCGGGAAAGGGGGCCTTAAAAGGATATTAAAAAAAAAAAAAAAGAACGACGTAGGATCCATGTCTCCTATCCTTAAAAACAGCTTTCAAATAAAACGCGAATGTGCGTGCCAACTGAATAGTTCGTGGATGCAAATCTAGCCGTACCCCAGCCAATGTCTAGTGAACTTACCAGAATTTTCTTTTCCCGGGACACGCACCACCTGAGTATGGGGTAATGGAGAGGGCCGTTTATTGCAAGATGAGCGATGAGATTGGCATGGAAGGTGGTATTGATGGCAGGTTGGGTGCGTATAGTTTGCAGCAGCAAAACAAACTTAGTGGGTGGGCCGCTGTCAGACGTGATACTGGTATCCCATTTCAATCAGCTCTGGCTCGAAGAATACGTGCTACCGACGGCGAAGACTGTACAAATGAAAGTGCTGGAGCTGTTTGTCCGTAGTTGGGAAAGAGCTAGAAGATGTCCCCAGAAAAATCTTGCTACTACTGAGATTAAGAAAAAAAAAAAAAGGGGGTGGGGGTGGAGGGGGAGGTGTTAGAGAGAAGAGCAAGTTTCCTTTTGACCGTTGGTAGTGACGATAGCGAATGTTTAGCTCATATGGGAACTCCAGGATGACGTGTAGTGTTTGTTCCTTAGGAATAAAGCTAATATGCTGTATCTATGAACAGCCTCCTTATGCTGGAAGACCTGTAGCGATCTCTGTACCGCGCTTTTTAGTGCCAGCGTTTGCATGTGTTGTCATTTGGACTAAGTTGTAAAAGGACCTCAGAGCAGCGGAAAGAACGTTGAGGTGACTGATGGTGAGTCATGGTGACTCGTCACCATGACCACCTCCATCGTTCACGTTTAGCAAAAGGGCTTCCACGACCTAGAAGGAAATATGCAGAGAGGATATTCAAAATCCAGAGATTTCTCATTACCGCCCGTATACCATATTTTCCCCGCTTGACCGACAGTGACAAGCGCCTTGACAAGCTTTCTGCTGTTTATTCAGTCGAGTAAAAGAGAAGGAGACGAGAAGAAACAGTTTCTTTTTTTTATTCTAAAAACTTAGGTCCCCGTTGAATGCGCTTTAGTAGAACATTCCTGAAAAATAGATGATGATTTAGATTCTATACTTATAACGGCAGTTTTATCAATACAGGTGCATTCTTTAGCAGGTCTGACCTTCTGTTGCAAATTGTGGGGATGGCTTCCTATATGTGGCAATCTTTTATTTTGTTGAATTGACCTCGACATAACCAAGCATCACTCAGGCACATCTGGATAACTTTATGTGTAGGCACCATCAAAATGCTGCAACTATGTTCATATCTTTCTTGTTAAAAAGTCAATACTTTCTTCCAGTAATTGATTTCTCTTATAGCTTCCTTGAAAAGTTGGAAAGTGAGCCCTGACGTAATCGCTTCTTTAACTAATTTTAATACTCAAGCGGCAATTGTGATTTTTTTACTCAAACCATAACCGAACAGGAGGAAGAGCAAGTCAGCACAGGACACTGATCCAGCGCAACTAGTACATACAGTTAATACATGTACTCGCCATTCCAACAAAAATGATTATACGTCCTCATGCTTATTTATGTACTAGGCCATGATGGCTGCCCTATAGGTGCCAGCGGCGTCTGGTTAATTAACGCTTAATTAAATGTCCGCACTATGTATTAAACTATGGCATGAACATCCAAGAGAACAAAGTGTAAAGTTTTGTTACTTGAACTACCAATACAGCACTAACTGCGGAAATATCTTTAGGGCATAGTGCTTGAACTATATCATCATCATGATCATCATCATTTATTTCCAACATGTCGTTGGGGGTCCCCAGAAGAAAAAGCTGTTGAGAAATAGCTTGAGGGTGCCTGAGACACGTACAAGGCAATATATAAATTGTAGTGTCGCTTTTGAGTTATAACTGGAAGGCTGCATCAAGGACAGAAAGGATAGCATTATAATTATATTTACTCTAAAGGTTCCACTAATGTTTTGAACATTATGCAAATGTGATTTTTTTTCTTTTTTCTTTTTTTTTTTACGTTTAACGCTACCGTAACTTTACAGAGCAAGATTTTCTGACGTTTAACACTACCGTAACTTTACAGAGCAAGATTTAAGGTTGCTGCAAATTATAAAACAATTTTATACCATCATTTCGTTGATCTTTACCAGCCGGCTAGTAACGAGGTTTTCTCGACTAGGAAGGGGCTCCGCGTTTGGCAATGCATGTCTCACGGTATGTGATTTTGCAAAGAGCCCTAGCTCCGGCTCAGCAGAAAGAGAAGAGCCGCACTGGAAACCGGCCGGAGCAAGAAGGATTGCAGCGCATAGCGCAAGTTAAGCATCGCGTTGCATGCCACAGGTGCCTCCTCAAAAAACCCGGGAGCTAACTCTCCTCCGTCGCTGCTCCCTAGAAAGGCTCCGCACCGGCATCAAAATTACCGCCGCTGCTTGGAGAGGCTCGTGCGCAAGATCGCTGCAATAGGCTCGGCACAACCTCCCGCTCCAACCAGTACCTGCACATCGAATGCACAGACACAAACCCACAGGCTTGTTTGAGCAACGAACTTTCAGTCATTTGCCAAGAGCACCCGAGAGCGTCGCAGCTCGACGGCCGGCCGCTGTCATTTCCGTTTTCGAGGGAGAGGAGAACACACGGCTGCGGGCGATGCAAGGCAGCGCGCAACGCCGGAAACCAGGAGCCGGCGCCAAGTTCGAAAAGATCACGCCACCTCCGGTTGCCGCTCTCCACGGCCATCAGCGGTTGGGTCCGCGGCGCTTTGCCTTTTCAAGGCGCGGCCGGCCGGCGCGGTTTGTGACCGTTCCGCGCCGGCCCGCCGCACACGTTGCCTCCTTGAACGCGACTCGACCTCCTTCAAGGCGAGTGGGTGCACCGCGAACATTTCGTCACGTTGTTAGACGACGTCACAGACCCCACAGTGCGCAGGCCACATCACACATGCGCGGATGTACACATTCCCTGAAACTAGGCAGTGGCTCGAACGACTGCAAAAGAGGGGGAGAGGAGGGGGCAGGGTTGGGTGGGGGGAGGGGGGTATATCCGGCACCTTCAACTTGACCACTGAGCGTTAATTGATCAGGCTACCAGTGTCAAAGGCGGCTGCTGTGTATGTTGTCAGTCTGAAAGGGAAATGCCTGACGGTATCTTTATCGTGGTGAAATTTCCTTTGCTGCAGCCGTCTCGCGTGCCTTTCATCGGCGCGTGACACTTACCGGTTCCTCCATATATATTACCGTGCATATTTATTAACGCCCCTCAGATTTCTTGGAACGAATTCGTAATCTCATTCCGTGGATGCGTTGCCGGTGCATACAACAATTAATATTATAATACACGTAATTCCGTATCGTGAAAAAAAAAAAATAACCGTCAGCATTAATATCGCCGGGAGTGCGTTTTCCATGCAAATGTACCATTAAGTTCTTAGCTGATTCAAGAGTGTTATTACTGAAAACGGGAGTCCATTTTAATGGGTAACAGAACAGTACTTCAGAACACTTGCTTCCAAGGCATCTTTAACACTTTCAAAATCACTTTCAGTGCTTGGTAGTTCATTCCGACAAACACACCCCTGGCAGAGAAAGTGGGCGGCTTTTGGTCCGAAGAACGAGCGAATGCGTGGGAAAAGGAAAAATGCATGCGCGAGAATGATTTTTCCCAGCGACAATTATGATTGATGCTGAAATCCTTGAAACGTTCCCTGCTTCAATCTGCAGATCTGCTTTGTTCGTAGTCCTGCCTGGCCAACTTGATGAAGTGTTTGGACGAAAATCGCGTCCAATTGCCGCAGTGCGTCATCATAATGACCGCCACTCTTGCGGGCATCCACTATCGCCTTTCCTGAGTGCTTCAGAAATGAGCCGTCTTTATTAAGCCACACCGGAAGGCGGACGAGATCAAAACGAAACACTGTCGACACTAAAGTTCGCGTACCTAATTGGGTGGAAACTCAAGAAGTGGCCAGCAATTTCGGGCTGAAGTGTGCTTTAATTTTGCTCGCACTTTCACATCTCGCACCGTTGTGTGCAGTGCGAGGTGAGCATAATACACACGTCCTTGTCGCGAAGGTCACGTGAATGAACTTATTGTTTGCCTCGCTCCAGCATATATATATATATATATATATATATATATATATATATATATATATATATATATATTTTTTCTTTTTCTCGCTACTGTAGAGAGGCACTGCAAGCAAACATTTCTCAAAGAAGGGGTACAACACGCGGTTGTAGGATTAGTCCGCGTAGAATATCGTCAAATCTCGCTTATTGCAAAATCACTGTTAACACAAAACACTTATCTGCTATAACGAAATAACGCGAACAACGAATTCCTGTTTTGCTCGAGAGCTATGTGCAGTAATGAGACCAGCCGCTGCAAATACATAAACGGTTGCTAAGAGGCTTTGCAACCGTTATCTTTGCAATCGTCGTTCAAGCAAAATCCGCAAATCACTTTAGGCAGGTGAATCTGCTGGCCTAATAGTTTCAACTTCGTGTGCTCATTACGACACTACGGTGTTGTTAACAATTTTTCTTACGCGAATTTATAGTTCTTGTTTCCAACATCAATTGTCTTTGCAGTGAATTAACAATTAATTTGTCCGAGTAGCATATTCAACGAAATAGTGCACAACGAACTTACTAAAAAAAAAAAAAGACAACAGCAACAACAAAAAATTTATTACGATGAACATCAAACACGGTGCTTTTGTGAAAGGACTGCTCCTCAGTTTCGCTATACTGAAGTTTTGCATTATACATGAGGGCATATTTACCCGCTACTGCGACTCAGCGGTTAGGGCGTTCGACTATTGAACCAAAGGATGCGGAATCGAATTCCGTCCGCGTCAGCCGCTTTCCGATGGAGGCGAAAATCAAGGCGCCCGTGTTCTATGCGATGTCAATTCACGCGAAACAAACCCAGTTGGTTGAATTTTCCGCAGGCTTCCACTATGGCGTTTCCCTTAGCCTGAGTCGCTTTTGGACCAAACCAAACCATAGGTGGTATATGTAGCATCTGCAATTTCAATCACATTTAATTATCATTTGTTTTTAATGGGACATACATACACATGCTGGCTAAGGCTTATACAACGTCTACATAACTTGCCGTGCGCCAGCTGGCTACTGGCTCGCAGTCATGTTTACTCCGTTTCAGCTTTCAAAAGCTATCCTTATGCGTGTGGTCTGACGATTCTCGCTTCTCGGCGGCCCGCCGGCTTTCGTCACCGTCGTGTAATGTACCCTCTACAACGAATTTGCAATTATAAGCAACTGCGGCGCTGGCGCCGCCAGCACCACCGGCCTACACGCGAGGACGAGGAGCTCGCCGTTTCGTTGTCGTCGTGATTGTTCGGCGAGCGAACTCCGGCCTCCATTGTTGGCGCCTCTGTAATTGCGTGCATCCGCTCTTTTTCTCATTCTGTCCTTCTGTTTTGAAAACTGGACACTTGCACATTTGCTCCTAGCGCAGGAGTAGCACTTCGGCTGCCTTTTGTTATGCTGAAGAGCGTAGGTTAGCGACTGTTTGTGGTGTCTTTCGGCAATGAATCAGACTTGCGAAGGTACCACCATCAAAACAATTCGCTTCCAAGGCTCTTTCTACACTGAACACAATTCCGTGGGAACTGTTGATTTGGATTTAAATTTAAATGTTTCAACAGTCAGCCATATTGCATCGGTCTATTCAGTATTGTTCCCGCGTACCATTATATTCTTGTGAACCAGCATTCGCCGACTTTGCAGTGGATGCCCACGAGCAAATCTCTTCTTGAAGGCTAATCTATGACCAACCATTGGATTTTTCGCCCTTAGACATTTATGGCTTACATGGGGAACGTTTCTCTTGAGACCCTATGAATAACAAACATGGTACTTTTTTTTTCATTTGGAAGTTCAAGGTTTAACAATTAAATCAAACCAGCTTACTTAAGTATCTCGGGATGATTTTAGGCACTGACAAAAAGCTTCAAAGATGTTGCATGAAGAACATTTTGTTTGATTTCAATCGCTGAGAACACTGGGATGTTTTTTTTTTTTTGGATGCCAGTGGTTTAACCGTTGAATCAAATCAGCTCATTAAAATAACTTGTGATGCTTGGAGGCGCTGATAAAAGCCTGTGCCTCCTACGTTGTGGCATGCAGTATAAATAACGGGATGGCACAAAAAATACTCGGAGAACGCTGAAACAGTATTTGCTGCTGTTCAGACACAGAAAGGCGTACGGTAAGACAAAGGCGTATAGTTCAAATAGCCGATATATATATACATATATATATATATATATATATATATATATATATATATATATATATATATATATATATATATATATATATATATATATATATATATATATATATATATATATATATATATATATATATATATATAGCATAAGTAAATAGACGTACTTGGTTGCTAGAGGTTACATAAAAGTGAAAAATTGCTTCATACTGTTTCCAAGTTTATTTGTAGTCGACGTTTCGGCAGGGCTCCTGCCGAAACGTCGACTACAAATAAACTTGGAAACAGTATGAAGCAATTTTTCACTTTTATATATATATATATATATATATATATATATATATATATATATATATATATATATATATATATATATATATATATATATTATATATATATATATATATAATATATAGTTGCAGGAAATAACAAAGATACGGTGTACAGATCGTGTAACATCAGAAATAAAAAAATTGCTCCGCTTGCTATTCTTACATCTTCCGCTGGTACTTGGAGCAAATAATTACTAGTTCAGTTTAGTTCGAAGAGAGAGAGGGAGAAATAGAAAAGCAGGGATGTTAACCAGGCGATGTCCAGTAGGCTACCCTACACATGTGGAGGGGAACAAAGGGAGGAAAAGGGAAAAAAGAGCCCCAAGGGAAGGAGTCTATAACATGTCTAGAGATCGATAGTGAAAGGAGATAAAGAGCGTACTGTTAAAGTCTTGAGCTCAACCCCGAGTCCTCTATATGCCCAGCTTTCTGGATGGATGGATGGATGGATGGATGCATACATGGCAAAATTACATTTGAAAAGCAATTAAATTACAATACTAATTACTTTGCTGAAAATTGTAGAAAAGTAATTAAATTGCGTTACTCATTACTTCTCCCAAAAAGGAATGAAATTACATTACAATTACTTTTACTGAGCAATTCAATTATTTTAAAATTATTTTCTAGTTTCCATCCATGCAAAAGCTAAGTAAACCTAGTAAAAAAAAAACTTGTTCTCCAGACGCGAAGCACACACATTCTTTCATCTTTCTGCCAAATTCCGTCCCAGAGAGCTATTCCTTCCCTCTTTCCTATAGCACTTGCCATTACAAAAACAGGACCAGAGCAAAAACCGGGACAGAGCGGACGCACTTCAGTAAAAGTAATTTCGAAAGGAATTAATTACTTTTGCTGCGAAATTACTACCGAAAGTAATTCATTACATTACTAAATTACCAAACAAAAAACGTAATTAGATTGCATTACAAGTTACCAAAAAGGTAATTAAATTACAGTAATTTCGATACTGTAATTCAATTACTGCCATGTCTGGATGGATGGATGGATATGTGGGTGGTTGGGTGGGTGGATGGATGGATGGGTGGGGGGTGGGCGGGTGGGTGGGTGGGTGGATGGATGGATGGATGGATGGATGGATGGATGGGTGGATGGGTGGGTGGATGGATGGATGGATGGATGGATGGATGGATGGATGGGTGGATGTGGATGGATGGATGGATGGATGGATGGAATATAGGAGCGTCCCCTTTAAAACGGGGTGGTAGCAGTAGCTATCATGCTCATTTTTCTCCCTATATCTTAATTATTGTTTTAGATTGGTTCTCTATACCATCATTCTATTTATTAAATTTTTGTTTCTACTTTACTAACATTATGTCACTTTTCTGACTTTCAGCCACCAATCTTCCAGTCGTTTTTTGCTAGCTTCCACCGCCGGTTTATTTACCCGGCCACTGGTATCTCTAAACCCCAGAGCTTCAGGAACAGTGACTGCGCCTGCATCGACTTCTGGATGGATACCATTGCATTCGAGTATAATATGGTCAATTGTTTCACTGGAGTTACCACATACAACACATGCGTCATCTTCATTGTTAAATTTCTTTTTGTAGCTGCGTGTTCTAAGGCACTCTGATCTAGCTTCAAAAAGTAGGGCACTGTCTCTTGAGTTATTAAAGAAAGCTTCCTTCCAGATCTGCCTTATCCACTTTCGGTATAATTCCACACTCTGTTTTTTTTTTTTTTGCATTGAATTTATCCAGTTTTTACTTTTTGTGTTTTCACCTGTTGCTTAACGCTCTTTATTTCTTCGTCCTTGTGACCAGCATACTTACTGGTTAGTTTCCTAGTTTTTTTCTTCCACTGTGAGTCAACACTTTTTAAGGATAGATATTTAAATACTTTAGCTGCCCGTCTGTTACTTTCCAATTTCCTCAGGCGTTCCTCATATAATATTTTACTCTGAGCTTCCCGTACTTCGAAAGATGTCCAGCCAATATCTATCTCCCTGTATCGCCTCATTTGCGGTTTTGCCGTGGGCACCTAGCGCTAATCGTCTAACGGCTCTCTGATTTATTTCTAATGTCTACTGTACCTCTGATTTTAAGCACAAAACCGCATTTCCGAAAGTAAGCCCGGGCACCATAATTCCTTTCCAAATACCCCTCAAAACCTCATTCTGTTGTATCCCTACAATGTCCTATGCTTCATTATCTCGGCATTTCTTCGCCCTTTGGCCTTAAGTGATTGCTCATGCTTTCCAATGTATGCCAATCCTTCGTTTACCCATACCCCGAGATATTTATATTCTGCTACTCTGGGTATTTCATGGCCTTGTATTTTAAGACCCTGATGAATTGAGCCGTTGAAAATCATCAGACGCGACTTAACTCCGCTGAAACTGAAGCCTAGAGCGCCACCTTCGTCTTCGCAATACTTAACTAGAGTTTGCAATTCTTCCAGACTCTCAGCTAGCAACACAATATCGTCTGCATACATCAAACCAGGGAGGCGCTGCTCTACCGCCTTTCCACCTAATCTGTATGACAGGTTAAAACTTAGGTTACTTTCTTGTATCCTCCGTTCCAGGTTTATCATATAAAGCATGAACAGCAGCGGTGATAGAGGACTACCTTGTCTTAATTTTTTGTATACCTTGACAGCTTCCGTACTTTTTATCCCTTCAAATGTAATTTCTAATTTGTTATCCCGGTATATTTCCTGTAGGAACAGGAATTCTGTTATCTCATAACCGATACCTTCTTTTAATATGTTCGAAGGAGTTCCTTACTTACGTTGTTGTACGCCCCGTTTATGTTCAGGAAGGTGAAATACAAAGGTCTATTTTCCGCTCTAGATATTTCGATGCATGTAAGCACGAGCAGGCTATCATCAGCGCCTACCATTTCTAAAGCCGTTCTGAAGTTCTCCGAGTTTCTTGTTACTTTCTACCCATGCTTGCACCTTTAATTTCACCGCCTGCATGGCCAACCTGTACATAACAGATGTTATGGTAGGATCGGCCTGTAGGATTTTATGTGCATCCTTTCTCCTTTCTCTTTATAAATCAAATTCATTTTACTCTTCCGCCACCTGTTCGGAATTTGCGTATTCGTTATGACTGTTTACAAAGCTTTTAACGTTTCCTTACTTCTTGGACCAAGTTCATTAATTAGCTTGATCGGAATTCCATCTATTCCTGTAGATGTGATTTTAGGCATATTATTTTGTGCCTTTTTCGAGTTTAGATATGTCAGTTCTAAGCTGCTTTGTATTCTGCTATCTTGTGTTCCTTCCTGGTTTGCGGAGATTACCCTATCGTCGCACTTAAATGACTCGGCTATAACTGATGTAATGTAGTTCACTGCGTTGTCTCACTTTAAACAATTTCCCTCGTTATCTTGAATCCGGTCCTGCTTTCTTTCATTATTTTGACCTAGCCAGCTTATATGGTTCCAGAGTTTTCTTGGTCCTCCTCTAGAGGCATCGTGTGTGTCAGCCATCCAGCGATCGGTGGACTGCTTTATTTTAGTAGCGTGGTTTTTTGGGCTTGTTGGTACATGTTTCCAATACACTATAGCGCAGCAAAAGACGAGGACACAAAAGGCGAGAGACGAACACCACGAGCGCGCTAACTTCCAACAAATTTTATTCTCCTGAAGTATCAATTTATACGCCAGAAAAACAGGAATCACATGTGCCAACAGTATCAATTCCTTAGAAAGATGAGCTCTTTATTTGAGAGGAGAATGGAAGGTGTGCTTACACACGCGCATCCTGAACTATAAAGCTCTTTTGCTTTATTTTACTTTGGATGAGGACCTGTACATTAAGTTTCTTTCGTCGATATGATTCCCATTTTTGGTCAATTGCCTCCTGAGATACCTGCGCTTTCTTTGCCTCTCGGTGTTCCCTTGAAGCAGCCCGTCGTTGTTCAATGGCTTCCTCTTTCCATTCCAGCGGTTTGTTACTTCAACCTCCTTAATTTTCCTCCTTATGAGTAGTTCTATCTGCTCATAACCCCAGTCTTCCATGGGGGGCTTCTCTAGTGCTTCCTGTATGTCTGCTGCTATCTGCGCAATTTGATCGTCGTTTAATTTTGCGTTTTCGTTTTGTCTATGTTCCATTTCTCATTTCATCAAGGGCCCCATCTGCAGACGAATACGTTTATGATCACTTCCCAGACTACACTCCCCTTCTTCGTCTATTTCCATTTTTGTGACCTTGCTACACATTCCCTGCTACATTAGATGGTAGCCAATAGTCGTCTGCCTGTTGCGGAATTCCGACGTGATTTGTCCTTCGCATTTTGTTTCTCTATTCACTATAACTAGGTCGTGTCGCTCACATAAATCTAGCATTAGCTTCCCGTTACAATCAGTGTATCCATCCAGATCGTCGATGTGGCCGTTGATGTCCCCCAGCAGAATAATATCGGCCCTGTCTTCAAACTGGCTTATATCGTCACTGAGACATTCAACAAGATCCTTGGTGTCCTGTTCCTAAATAAACTACCCCTAGCCATGTCCTTATGCCGGTAATTGTTCCTGATACCCAGATACGTTCTTTTCAAGATAATTTTATTCTTTGCCAATTTGTTCCCTGGTGTATCAACATATATACCTACCCGTCCACCCTTTTTTTTTCGTTCTCGTTCTGTTGCACCCTTCCCAGACGTAGCCTTCTAAAAACGGCGGATCTTCTAGATCCCTGAGATGAGTCTCGCATAGAGCGTACATACCTATTCTGTCATCCTTCAACTGCTGTTCTATCTCTAGCCATTTCGCTCTTTTTCTACCTCCTTGCATGTTTATGTAGCTGAGCGAAATATTATGGGCATGGCTGACAGGTGATTGCTTTTGTCAGGTGTCGCTATATAGCTTGCAGTTGACATGGTCGTGCACTGATTGTCTGTAAGGGTGTCGGACGCCGCTCGCCCATGCAACATGGCCGGTTGGGTAGGATCTGCAAACTCTGTTTTCAAGGCGAAAGCCTTACTTGGTAACGTTCGTGTAAACGTGTCCGCAAAATTTAGAAGGAAAATGTAACATGTGATATATGACGTCATAACAAGATGAGCCTGGTAGTCATGTGTAATGAGAAGTAGTATATAAATGTCCTGTCATGAGTCAGTCATTATGACTATGGAGTCTGTGGCTTATGCAAGTCAATCAGTCATATGATCATGACTCTCAAAAGCTTAGTTCCATGTCTGTGCTTGTGCTGTCTCTTCGTATTTGGTCAGAGTACCTCTACGTTATTGTATCTAAACTCCGAACTTTCCGCTCGGCCGCTCAATGCTGTCCACTGAACCACCGCACGTACATGCATGTTGCACAGGTAGCATCCGAAGAACATGCGAAATTTTCAAAGCAAGAGGTTGCGGCACCAATGGCTTCGATCCAGCAAATGCAGGAGCGGCAGCCGCAAATCTTCTTTGCGGGAACCACCAGTTTCGAGTACCGGGGGGACAACCCATGATGGGCGGGCAGCCGCTCTTAGTCGGGCAACCATACGTGGTTGGGTAGCCCGTCGTGCGTGGGCAGCCTGGCGTAGCCTGGCATCGCGGTGCATGATGCCGTGCTGGCAGCCATGCAGAATACCCCCACCCCTGGAGAACATCCCTAGGTGCCCGCCGGGTCTGGAGTACCTCCGCTTCGTGGACGAACTCCTCGTACACCAGCAGTGCAGACACTGGAAAGTGAGCTTTGGAGATCTACTTTAATGCGAAGACGTTAAAGGCGAAGTCAGCTAGAATTTTTGGCAACATCGTTCTTTCTCTGAAGTACTGTATAATACTGTAGTATGAAGCATTTGTACAATCAGCGTTTCGTAAATGGAATAAACGCGATACAGCAGGTACACAGAACACGCTAGCAGAGAGAGAGAGAGACAGAGTCAATTCATTTCAGAAGCAGGCGGATATGTAGATGTGGAAACCGTCCTCAGTGTGGCACATTAAGGCACGATGCCGATTCTCAACTGTCTTCCGCATTTCGCACAGTCGCCGCACTGCGTCTTCCATAATCATTACCGCTGTACCATATGCGCACAAAACCAGCCGCAGCAGCAACAGGCATCCACCCTTCGGATGCCCGGGGGACAGCGAGAGGAGATAATGTGCCTAAAAGGCACACCACCTCCCCTTGTCCACCACACACGGCGGCTAAGTGTACAGCCGGAGTCTCCAAGGATCCGGAACGGCACTAGTAAGAATCTCAGTCCCCGCAACACAGCGATCGAAGGCACAAGCGCTGCAGGCGCTGGGATTCGAACCAGCGTCTTCGCGTGTGCGAGCTCAGCACGTTACCCACTTAGCTACCGTGTGGCACGGCTTCTAGGTGACACTCCGAATAGGTGTTCCGTGGGGGATGAAGCGGTCATACCGGAGCATGCGCCGTGCCTACTTCCTGCTCTTTACGTGATAGTGCGAGCGTGAAGCATATCTGGCGATATGGAGTGCGTTTGATATCGCTCTGTAGCGTGCGCGCTTGATATCGAATGCAGCCGCTGTAATTTTCGTGCTTGGTCTTGAATGATTACCTTGTCACTTCATTCCGTGCTTCGTTGTCCAGACGGCGGATATAAGAACGGTGCAAACAAGGAGAACGTGCCTATATTTCAATGATGGGCGTGCTGTTTGGTACCTTTTATAGTGAAGTTTGCTTTTGATGACATTAGCGTAAAGAGGGGGAGAGTATATAGATCGGTTGAATTGTTATTCTGCTGACTGAAGATTGATTTCACAGCATACATATACATTTCTTTTTCATCTCGGCATCGATATGCCATGTATGACAGCCCCGACGAGAAGGTCGAGGTAAGGGATCAGTACAGTAAATATGGGATGCAAGTGTTCACATGAAGCGAAATTGAAAACGACTTTCTAATCCATAAGCGAAGTTGAACAAGTACGAGCACGTGGAGATGAAACATAGTACGCTACGAGTGCATTGAGATGTGCGGGTTGTCGGGGGAACGTAGGGCGTGTTAGCAAAAGTGGATTTATCTATGTAGGTAGTTATCTATCGAGAATGTGACAACTACCTTTTATTCTCTCCTCGTCAAATATTTGCTTTTGCCTTTCATTGTGGCGACCTGTCGTGCAGATCAAGAAATTACGCATCTGAAATCCCACCTCCCGCACATTCATATATAGTCCCTGCTGTGCCGTCATTAAATGTTATATTTTGCGAATATGTTTTTCTTTGAACACCTTGTCTGCAGAAAACAACTCGTGGGAGTGTTCGCGTCACAGTTCTAAATTGCTGCTACTGCTGCTCCT
>NC_139352.1:67337722-67400222 GCF_055883805.1 Amblyomma maculatum | reverse complement strand
TGCGGCTGCTGCTGCTGCTGCTGGTGCTGGTGGTGGTGGTGGAGGTGGTGGTGCTGCTGCTGCTGCCGGTGCTGGTGGTGATGGTGGCGCTGGTGCTGCTGCTCCCGGTGGTGGCGGTGCTGCGGCTGCGGCTGCGGCTGCTGCTGCTGCCGGTGCTGGGGGTGGCGGTGCTGCGGCTGCTGCTGCTGCCGGTGCAGGGGGTGTGGGTGGGGGTGGCGCTGCTTCGGCTGCTGCTACCGGTGGCGCTGCTGCGGCTGCTGCTGCCGCTGCCGGTGCTGGTGGTGGTGGCGCTGCTGCGGCTGCTGCTGCTACCGGTGCTGGTGGCGCTTCTGCGGATGCTGGTGGTGGTGGCGCTGCTGCCGGTGGTCCCGCTGCTGCGGCTGCTGCTGCCGGTGGTCGTGGTGGTGGTGGCGCTGCTGCGGCTGTTACTCCTGCTGCTGCTGCTGCCGCCGGTGCTGGTGATCGCGCTGCTGCTGCTTCTGCCGGTGCTGGTCGTGGCGCTGCTGCTGCTGCTGCCGGTGCTCGTGGTGGTGGTGGCAGTGCTGCGGCTGCTGCCGCTGCTGCCGGTGCAGGGGGTGTGGGTGGGCGTGGCGCTGCTGCAGCTGCTGCTGCTGCCGGTGGAGGTGGCGGTGCTGCTGCTGCTGCCTGTGCCGGTGCTGGTGGCGCTGCTGCCGATGCTAGTGGTGGTGGCGCTGCTGCGGCTGCTGCTGCCGGTGCTGGTGGTGGTGGCGCTGCTGCTGCCGGTGCTGGTGGTCGTGGCGCTGCTGCGGCTGCTGCTGCTGCTGTCCGTGCTGGTGGTTGTGGCGCTGCTGCTGCGGCTTCTGCTGCTGCCGGTACTGGTGGTGGTGGTGGCGCTGCTGCTGCTGTTACTGCCGGTGGTGGTGGTGGCGCTGCTGCTGCCGGTGCCGGTAGTGGTGGTGGCGGTGCTGCGGCTTCTGCTGGTGCCGCTGCTGGTGCCGGTTATGCTGCTGCGGCTTCTGCTGGTGCTGCTGCCGGTTCCGCTGATCGTCGTTGCGCTGCTGCGGCTGCTGCTGCCGGTGCCGGTGGTTGTGGCGCTCCTGCGGCTGCTGCTGCGGCTGCTGCTGCAGTCGGTTGTGGTGGTGGTAGCGCTGCTGCTGCTGCTGCCGCTGGTGGTGGTGGTGGTGGCGCTGCTGCGGCTTCTGCTGCTGCCGGTGCTGGTGGTGGTGGTGGTGGCGCTGCTGCGGCTGCTGCTACTGCCGGTGCTGGTGGTGGTGGTGGCGCTGCTGCGGCTGCTGTTACTGCTGCTGCTGCCGGTGGCGGTGGCGGTGGTGGTGCTGCGGCTGCTGCTGCTTGTGTTGCCGGTGCTGCTGGTGGTGGTGGCGCTGCTGCTGCTGCTGTTACCGCCAGTGGTGGTGGCGGCGCTGCTGCGGCTGCTGCTGCTCCCGGTGGTGGCGGTGCTGGCGGTGGCGGTGCTGCGGCTGCTGCTGCTGCTGCTGCCCGTGCGGGGGTGTGGGTGGGGGTGGCGCTGCTGCGGCAGCCGCTGCTGCTGGTGCTGGCGGTGGTGGCGCTGCTGCGGCTGCTGCTGCTGCTGCCGCCGGTGCCGGTGGTCGTGGCGCTGCTGCGGCTGCTGCTGCTACCGGTGGTCCCGCTGCTGCGGCTGCTGCTGCTGCTGCTGCCGGTCCTGGTGATGGTGGCGCTGCTGCGGCTGCTGGTGCAGGTGGTGGTGGCATTAGCTACTGCTGCTGCCGGTGGTCGTGGTGGTGGTGGCGCTGTGGCGGCTGTTACTCCTGCTGCTGCCGCCGGTGCTGGTGATCGCGCTGCTGCTGCTTCTGCTGCTGCCGGTGCTCGTCATGCTGGTGGTGGCGCTGCTGCGGCTGCTGCTGCTGCCGGTGGTGGCGGTGCTGCGGCTGCTGCTGCTGCTGCCGGTGCTCGTGGTGGTGGTGGCAGTGCTGCGGCTGCTGCTGCCGGTGCTGGTGGTGGTGGTGGTGCTGCCGGTGCAGGGGGTGTGGGTGGGCGTGGCGCTGCTGCGGCTGCTGCTACCGGTGCTGGTGGTGGCGCTGCTGCAGCTGCTGCTGCTGCCGGTCGAGGTGGCGGTGCTGCTGCTGCTGCCTGTGCCGGTGCTGGTGGTTGCGGTGGTGGTGGCGCTGCCGCGCCTGCTGCTGCGGGTGCTGGTGGTGGTGGCGCTGCTGCGGCTGCTGCTGCTGTTGCTGCGGCTACTGCTGCCAATGCTGGTGGTGGTGGGGCTGCTGCGGCTGCTGCTGCTGGTGCTGCCGGTGCTGGTGGTCGTGGCGCTGCTGCTGTCCGTGCTGGTGGTTGTGGCGCTGCTGCTGCTGCGGCTTCTGCTGCTGCCGGTACTGGTGGTGGTGGTGGCAGTGCTGCGGCTGCTGCCGCTGCTGCCGGTGCAGGGGGTGTGGGTGGGCGTGGCGCTGCTGCAGCTGCTGCTGCTGCCGGTGGAGGTGGCGGTGCTGCTGCTGCTGCCTGTGCCGGTGCTGGTGGCGCTGCTGCGGCTGCTGCCGGTGGTGGTGGCGCTGCCGCGGCTGCTGCTGCCGGTGCTGGTGGCGCTGCTGCGGCTGCTGCCGGTGGTGGTGGCGCTGCTGCGGCTGCTGCTGCTGCTGCTGCGGCTACTGCTGCCGATGCTAGTGGTCGTGGCGCTGCTGCGGCTGCTGCTGCCGGTGCTGGTGGTCGTGGCGCTGCTGCGGCTGCTGCTGCTGCTGTCCGTGCTGGTGGTTGTGGCGCTGCTGCTGCGGCTTCTGCTGCTGCCGGTACTGGTGGTGGTTGCGGTGCTGCGGCTTCTGCTGGTGCTGCTGCTGGTGCCGGTTATGCTGCTGCGGCTTCTGCTGGTGCTGCTGCCGGTTCCGCTGATCGTGGTTGCGCTGCTGCGGCTGCGGCTGCTGCTGCAGTCGGTTGTGGTGGTGGTGGCGCTGCTGCTGCTGCTGCCGCCGGTGCTGGTGGTGGTGGTGGTGGCGCTGCTGCGGCTTCTGCTGCTGCCGGTGCTGGTGGTGGTGGCGCTGCTGCGGCTGCTGCTACTGCCGGTGCTGGTGGTGGTGGTGGCGCTGCTGCGGCTGCTGTTATTGCTCCTGCTGCCGCTTGTGTTGCCGGTGCTGCTGGTGGTGGTGGCGCTGCTGCTGCTGCTGTTACTGCCAGTGGTGGTGGCGGCGCTGCTGCGGCTGATGTTACTGCTACTGCTACCAGTGCCGGTGGTGGTGGTGGCGCTGCTGCAGCTGCTGCTGCCGGTGCTGCCGGTGCTGGTGGTCGTGGCGCTGCTGCTGCTGCCGGTACTGGTGGTGGTGGTGGCACTGCTGCTGCTGCTGTTACTGCCGGTGGTGGTGGTTGCGCTGCTGCTGCTGCTGTTACTGCCGGTGGTGGTGGTGGCGCTGCTGCTATTGCTCCTGCTACTTACGATCTACTGCTGCTCACACTACTGTTACTACTGCTGCTCTGCTGCGGCTCCTACTACTGCTACTGCTCGTACTACAGCTGCTGCTCATACTACAGCTGCTGCTACCGCTACTGCTAATGCTACCTGAAACTACAACTACTACTACAACTACTACTGCTACTACTACGACTAGAACTACTGCTGCTACTACCACGACTGGAACTACTACTACTACTACAACTACTACTACCACAACTGCAACTATCACTACTACGATAACAAAGACTACTACTACTACTACTGCTGCTGCTGGGGCTGGTATTCCTCCTGCTGCTGCTGCTACTACTGCTGGTTCTGCTGCTACTGCTACTACTACTAATGCTGCTGCTACTTGTGCTCTACTGCTGCTGCTGCTGCTCACACTACTGTTACTACTGCTGCTCTGCTGCTGCTCCTCCTACCGCTGCTACGGCTACTCCTACTGCTGCTGCTGATGCGGCTCCTACTACTGCTACTGCTCGTACCACAGCTGCTGCTACCGCTACTGCTCCAATAACTGCTGCTACTGCTACCGTTCCTACTACTGCTGCTACTACGGCTGCTGCTGCTCCTACTACTGCTGCTAGTACAACTGCTACTGCTACAGCAACTACAACAACAACAACAACAACTGCAACTACAACTACAACAAGAACTACTACTACAACTACTACTACAACCACAACAACTACTACTACAAGTACGACTACAACAATAACTATGACTACAACCACAACTACTACTACAACTACAACTACAACAACTACTAAGTTACTACTACTACTACAACAGCAACTACTAAACTACTACTACTACTACTACAACTACAACCACAACAACTACTACTACTACTACAACTATTGTACAACTACAACTACTACTAATACAACTACAACTACTACTACAACTACAACTACAACCACAACTACTACAACTTCGACTGCAACCACAACTACTACTACTACTACTACTGCAACTACTACTAATACAACTACAACTACTACTATAATTACAACTACTACTACAACTACTACTACAACAACTACTACGACTACTCAACTACTACTACAACTACAACTACAACCACGACTACTACTACTACAACCACAACTACTACAACTTCGACTACAACTACAACTCCTACCACAACTACTACTACAACTACTACAACCACCACTACTACTACTACTACTACTACAACTACAACAGCTATTACTACTACTACTACTACTACTACTACTACTACTACTACTACTACTACTACTACTACAACTACAACAGCTATTACTACTACAACTACTACAACAACTACTACTACAAGTACGACTACAACAATAACTATGACTACAACCACAACTACTACTACAACTACAACTACAACAACTACTAAGTTACTACTACTACTACAACAGCAACTACTAAACTACTACTACTACAACTACAACAACAACAACTACTACTACTACTACTACTGCTACTACAACTACTACAACTCCTACTACTACAACTACTACTACTACTACTACTTCTATAACTGCTACTACTACTACTACTACTGCTGCTGCTTCTACTACTACTACTGCTGGTTCTGCTGCTGCAGCTGCTACTGCTACTACTACTAATGCTGCTGCTACTTGTGCTCTACTGCTGCTGCTGCTGACGCTACTGTTACTACTGCTGCTACTGCTACTGCTCCTTCCACTACTGCTGCTGGTGCTGCGGCTCTACTACTGCTACTGCTCGTACTACAGCTGCTGCTCCTACTACAGCTGCTGCTACCGCTACTGCTACCGCTACCGCTACTGCTCCTGTTACCGCTACTGCTAATGCTAGCGATACTGCTCCTACTACTGCTACGCCTAGTACTTTTACTGCTGCTGCTGCTGCTGCTAGAACTGCTACTACAGCGGCTACTGCTGCTGCTGCTCCTATAACTGTTGCTACTGCTACTGTTCCTACTACTGCTGCTCCTACTACTGCTGTTAGTACAACTGCTACTGCTCCTACAACAACAACTACAACTACTACAACAACAACTACAACAGCAACAGCTACAACTACAACAACAACTACAACAGCAATGACAACTACAACTACAACAACTACTACTACTACAACTACTGCTACAACTACAACTACTACCACAACTACAACTACTACAACTACAACTAGTACTACTAATACTACAACTACAACTACTACTACCACTACTACAACTACTACTACTACTACTACAACTACTACTACTACAACTACTACTTCTGCTACAACTACTACAACTACAACTACTACAACTATTACTACTACTACAACTACTACTACAACTACAACTACTACTGCTACTACTACAACTACAACAACAACTACTACTACAACAACAACTACTACTACTACTACTACTACTACAACTACTCCTACTACTACTACTGCTACAACTACAACTACTGCTACTACAACTACTACTACTACAACTACAACTACAACTACTACAACTACTACTACAACTACTATTACTACTACAACTACTACTACAACTACAACTACAACTACTACAACTACTACTACTACTACAACTACTACTACTACTACTACTACAACTACTACTCAACTACTACTGCAACTACAACAACTACTACTACTACGACTACGACTACAACTACTACAACTACAACTACTACGACTACTGCAACTACTACTACTACTACTACACCTACAACTACTACTACTACAACAACTACAACAACAACTACTACTACTACTACTGCAACTATTACTACAACTACATCTACTACTACTACTACCTTCGGCGCTTTTGCCTTCGATCGCTGTGTTGCGGGACCAAGATTCTTACCGGTGTCGTTCCGGACCCTTATTGACTCTGGCTGTACAGTTACCCGCCGTGTGTGGTGGACAATGGGAGTTTGTGTGCCTTAAGCACATCATCTCCCGCTTTCCCCCGGGCATCTGACCGGGTGGATGCCTGTTGCTGCTGGTGTTGGTTTTGTAGGCATATGGTACAGCCGCAATGAATGAGGAACATGCGGTGCGGAGAATTCAGAATGCGAAATGGGACTGGAAAGCGGCATCGCGCCTTCGTTTGTCACCTAGAGACAGCTTGCACAAGTGTACACAAATTCTGAAAGCGCTTTTCCACGTCTTTCAGAAATATATGAGCCGTCTATGATTCTCCTTCCCTTGGCAGCGTCTTCCGTGTCCCTGCTGTATCGCATTTATTCTGCTTTGGAAATGCGGATTGTGAAGCTGCTGCATAGGTAAAACACCCCGAAAAAATATGCTGGCAAATAAAGTTCCGAATATGAAATAAAGGCGGCTGAACCTTGGATATCGGTAAGGGATGTTTAGAATGAAAGTTCATTTTGGTGTCTTTATCTCTTCGCTACTGCAGTTCGTAATAGTAATCATGCCACATAATGTGCAGTAATCCACCCGTACAGCGTATTGGAATTAACAACACATTCCAAAAGCGTTAGGACGCGCTAATCAGCTCTTGAGTTATGGCTGATGCAAGATAACGCACTTTCATTCAGGCGGCCGCTTTTGATGGAGGTGATACGCGCATCACCCGTGTGCTGTGCTATATCAGTGCACGTTAAAGAACAAAAGGTAATCGAAATTCCCGGAGCTCTCTTATACGGCGTCTATCGTATTCACTTTACAATGTTAAACTCTAAAACCAAACAAACCTATAAGGGACGTTTGCAAGTAGTATTCTCACGACTTGCCCTTAACTACATGGCTGCAGCTTTACATAACCAGACAAAAGTTATAATACTCGCTAGAGAGCTAGTTACGAATGGGTGAACCAACCTCATGCTTTTTGTTCCCGGTGATCACTTAACTGTTCGCTGCCTGGAATCAGCTTCACTGCTGTAAGGGCGCCCGCAAGCTGTAGCCAAAAGCGGAACAGTTCTGTGACGCTGCTGCAGAAGGCATGAAAACAGGGAACCGGTTGTTTTACAGATCCTTAAGCAGGTTTCAAACAAGCAAATATTTAAAGGAAGAAACAGGTGAAAGGAGGAGGAGGGGGGAGGTGAATGTCGAGAAAAGAAATACAGATCCTGGAAATACGGTCTAGGGATGCGCAGTCTACGCTTTCCTCTCTAACCAGCTTACCGCCTAATTGCCCTCCATTACATCGTTCCAGTGCAGCACGCACCACCGCTTTGTCATATGGGCATACGTTAGCGCGTCAGCTGCTTGAACGCGCTAAATACTAGCCGCATTGCCCAGTTTTCGGGTGCAGTTATCAATTGCAACAACGTAGAATAAGCTAGATATACCACTGTAGGTCGAAACAACTGGAGGACAAAAAAAAAAAAAAGTGGAAGTGACAACGGTTCTATGAAACAAAACCACATTAACATAAAACGACCAATTGATTTGAAGGTAAGTTGGAGACCATCGATGATGAAATTATGGTTCGTAGAAATGACCATGATCACAATCAATTTTTTAGTGCTCCTTTGTTGATCTGTATCTATACTTAAGATCCCGTCGTGTGCCTATATGGGGAAACGACAAAATACACTGTGCGGACATTCCAATGAAAAGGCGGATAAAACGCACCACATCAGAACTATTTTTCGACTTCCCTTTCTCGCTGTCTTACCTACATGGACGCAACTATATGACGAGTCAGATTCCGAAATGCCATTTCACACGTTTCTCAAGGGACGAGTAACAGATACTTATCACGCACTACACTACGCTGACCCTGTTTGGGAGATTTATCGCTGAGGCAGCTAGACGGGAAGGAATGATCCGGAGTTGAGATCAAGTTTTCCGTTCTGCAAATAATTCAGCGCCGTAATGCATCCATGCTCGAAGGGGTGCGTTCAAACGGGGTTTTCATGCGCAAATACTTGCATTGAATTGAACAGGCGAGCTTCCTGGAATGTCCCACTTCTTGTACTTCGGAGACTGTAAAGCATAGATTAGGGGTGTGTCTAAGGTATGCTCGGGATAGGATAATGCTGGCCATTTTCCTGAAGCGTTTGGACTACAGAACTCTCATGGAGGATGTAAGGCCGCGATAGACAGCAGCATTCATTTTTTTGTTTGGTTTAGGGAGAACTGACCCTGTGAGAACTGGCGAAGATGTTCGCTCCCACGCATCATCGCTACTAACCCGTCGGACCAGCCGCCGACACCTGTCTCCTTTGTCACGGTGGGGAATTAAGGGCCGGTACCGTCGCTTCGCGACGGACGCGACCCGGAAGGGCGCCCACTCCCCACTCAGGGACTTCAAGGAAGATTCACCAAACAATGCCCCTCTGTCTGGACGCTAGGCGCTAGCTTTCACCATCCCCCAAGCTGCATCGGCTTTTGTCGCCGGGGCAATGAACGCCCCCGCGGCAACGACATTTCTGTGTTCCCATGTGGACCCTGAAGTAGAGAAGGGAGGACGAACGCCGATGGTTAGAGGTGGTCAATCCTCAAGTGGAGAGAGCGTGCAGAAAGCACGCTGCATTTTTATTTTTAAAGAATTGAGGACCTGGGTCCGAGATTACGGCCATCCCACCGGGGTGGGTCGTATTAATCAACGGATCTGATTGGCTGCGTAAATTTGAGGCGGATCATGTGAAACGACCGCCCCCATGCCTTTGTTTGTAGTTGCCATGAAAAAGTGGCCATCGGTTGAGCAGTTCTGTCCAGTCGAGCACAAGCTGGCGACTCCGTGCTCGGCATGTAGCTTTCCTCTGTGTGAGCTAAGCGGTTCTCTGTGTGAGGTGTTTTGTCCTTGTTATGTAGCCTTTTGCTAGGGTGGTGACAGCTCTGTGTGAGGTCACCAGTGTAAATTCAGTTGTAATTTGTGTATATAAACTGTAAATATATTGCTACGAAGATGACGAAGCGAGCAGTGGCGCGGGGCGGAGCGCTCGCGCCAGGCCCACTCGCCATTAAAGCATATTTCATCATGTCATCACGTCGTTCTGTTTCTGTTGTGTCGCCGTGCTCCATCGCTTGTCATGCCACCACGTAACATTTGGTTGGAGGTGCGGTTCATCCCCATCCTCGCCTTGCACCGTCGAAGCCAACCATACGCCGGGTCCATCGGCCGACAGCCTGTGGATATCTCCGCCCAGCTTTGCCCCAGCCCTTTGTGCTCAGACCAGACCAGCCGCTCTACCTAGCCCTGTACCAAGCCCTGACCACAACACATGACGACCAGGAAGAGCCCAAAGCCGACCCTACCGACCTCACGACCACTCGAGTGAAGACAGCACTTCCGCCCAAGCGTTCGGCGTGTCCATGAGCCTTGGCCTTCGGCAAACAGTGAAGATTGGACCTGATGCTCCGGGGCATTCATCCCATATTCGCATTCATTGTGGTGCCCAGCGTTTCATGTCATAATCCTGTGTCTGTGTTCATCGTCACTTCATGCAATGAATTTCTAGCAATCGATCGGGACGATCGCTCGGTGGCCCCGGGTAGTGCTACGAAGATGACGAAGCGAGCAGTGGCGCGGGGCGGAGCGCTCGCGCCAGGCCCGCTCGCCATTAAACATATTTCATCGCCATGTCATCACGTCGTTCTGTTTCTGTTGTGTCGCCGTGCTCCATCGCTGGTCATGCCACCACGTAACAATGTCTTCCCTCTTCGTTCAACATGAAGACTGCCTGACTTGTCATCTTACTTCATCAACCTGTCAAACACGAGCTCAACATCACAGAGGATTTGCCACTATAGACACTTATTCAAATAAAAAAAGGGCGTATATACCGGCAATGTAGGCTCTTTGACGCTTCTTGAGCGACATGGGACTCGACTCGCGCCTGTGATGTCAATTACTGTGTACGTTTTACCGCGCATGTGCGTTTGTGAAACTCGATTCGAGAATAGTTTAACCGCCGAAGTATTTTTTTAATGGGGCGACAAAATGGGAATTAGATTACAGCTTTGAAGACAGGCGATTCGATTGTTTCCGCATATCATGCCAGCGCTGAAATTAGGTCTGTATGGCAGTTCTACGATTTTGTTTTCGGCGCGGTAACCTGCTAACATGCTGGCATTATAGAAGCATGCACATATTAAAAGCAAAACACAGAAACCAACTTCGAAATAATGAATCGGAGCCCCGAAAAACGCAAGAACTCAGAACGAAAGCAGCCCATCGATTATTACTGCCATTGGACCACACAAACAATATCCTCGGCTTCACATGCATTGCTTGAAGAGTGGAGTCCAAATAATAACAAGCAACAACCTCTTGGTCGTGGGAATTACACCAGCAGCTATTATCATCATTGGTGAATAAAGAATACGGTGTCGGTGAAGCCTTGCCACTGACAAGGAAACGGCTACGTAGTATTTAGGTTAGTAGAATATTCAGGGAATCCCTCAAAATGGAGTAGATTTATAATAAGGGATCAATTCACACTGACATCCATCCAAGCGCAGCCATACGGCCACGAAGTAAAGCTATGCAACTTTTTCAGAAACTTCGTAGTTGAAGAATTCGTCATGGTCCGGCAATGGAACCCGAGACCACCGCATTTCTGAGCGATCACCTTGCTGAGCTAACCAGCACGGTCAACAGATCATATTATGTATAGGACAAGAGCAAATTGATTAACTACTCGAAGCGGGAACGGCGTTGGTCGAATATTTAGGGAATCCCCTAAGGTGGAGTAGATTTGTAATAAGGAAGTAATTGCTCATTGACACCAACGCAAACCTTGTTCATATACCATCCCTGAGTGGAGAGAACATGTAAAGCAAGGACGATCAGCTAAACCTTCCATATGCACTATAAAAACTGCAGTTGCACGCTAATGCTCCACTAACGTAATGTGGCTATAGTTTTTCATTGTTTTTTTGTTGCTTATTCTAGCTATACAGTCGAAGATGTGCGCTGTAAATATTTCAGAATGAAAATACCTCGTTAAAAGGATGTCCAACAGAGCGTCCAATGCGTTCCAGATTCTGAGAATATTGAACCAAGCGGAGGACAACACTGCTATATAAGGCGACGCAAGGGGGATTATAAATGACAAGGCTACCATTTTGGCGCCTTCGGGTGCAAAACTTTGAAGTTGGCTGACACACGGCGCGGTGATGACGGCATCCGACGGCAGAAAGCGGTGCTGTGCTTCGGCTTCTCCGTTGCACTCAGCTAGGGTTAGACCTAGTCTAGGCAAATCTCAGCTGTCCTAGACGGATCATGTGCCCTTATCGTGTATCTCGATCGACACACGCCCCTGCTGAAGCATTTGATAACTTTGGAAGCCAGCCGTTCTGGTTCACGACAGTTTCATGCTGGCGTATCGATCATAGCTCGACTGTAGGGTTTGCTTTTTCTAGACTGGCCCTGGCACGTACAACTATCACGGGATGTTTCGGTAGGGCGCATTACAGAGATGGTTGCTTGTTATTATTTGAACTCTATGGTGAGCTTGTTGCTCTAAAAAAAAAAAAAAATACGTGCGTTTGTCGCAGGCATTCTATCTCCAGAAAACGGCCGAAAATTTATTTTATTTGATTGAAGTTTGTGGTCTTCCGTTAGAATCGACAACATATTTATTTCGATCGTAGAAAGATTACCGCAGTCCAGTTCGGACAAGTGAACTGTTTGTAGACTGAGGCACCCGGTATATTCCTTGCGGAGTGACGCTGCACCTCCTAAGGTAAGTCTCCCGGGGTAAATAGAGAGGAAATGAAGCCATAACAAAAAAGAGAATAAAAGCAAACCCCATTGCCAACCGAAACAGCATTGCAGGCTAGAAGGTTATTGCATCCACTCCGCGAGAGATCCGCCCCCAACAGTGTTCACGACGTGCTTTACCCTCCCCTAGCGACCACTCCGCAGGTTGCTATGCGTAACACGGCCCGGAAAGGCAGCAGAGAAAAGCGTGAGGCCCTCTCCCGCTGAAGTGTGCCTTTTCTCCGGAACGCGCAGTCACCAAGCGGAGGAGAAGGGTACTCTAAACTACATAACTCCAAAGTCACACAGATGCCTGACTTTGGAAGCTACGTCTCCTGTTAATATGCGGCGCCACTCGGAGGTCCACCGTGTGATGTCCGCATAGAAGGGAAGTCGCGGTTACAGCTTTGGCACAACGGGAAAAAGAGGAGCAGTATCATCCCTCTGTCGCAATTGCGGTATCTCGCAGTGTAGCCGAGAACATGTCACAAAACTTCACCAGCGCTCGGTGCGCTGACAGCGAGTGTCGACATCGAGTCGCCGCTTTGCCGTGGTTATTGGCGCAGAACAGCGTTCGGGGCTCTATCAGCTCACGCGGATTATGTGCTGACGCACTAAGCTTTGCAGTACTATTTTTGTTTCTCTTATAGCACACCATTCACACGCAGAACCCGTTGTTTTGACTGAGCTGGCTATTCCATAAGTAATGAACTCCTAGACTCGGCATGTCAACTCCACGAAATTCAGTATAGGAATAGCAACCTTGTGATCCACTTGTGATCTACCACTGTGCACAAGGATGCGGGATCGAATCTTGACGCGGCGGCCGCTTTTCGATGGAAGCGGAAAGCAAGGCGCCCGTGTATTGTGCGATGTCAGTGCACGTCAAAGAACTGTGAATGATCGAAATATTCGGAGCTTTTCACAACAGCGTCTCTAATACCTGGAGTCGCTTTGAGACGTCAAACCCCATAAACCAAACCAAATATCTTGAACAAAGAGGCGTTGAGCGCCACGTCAGCATTCAGAATACGTTCGGAAATGTAGACGACATATCATTCTGAACGAGAATTTACTTATTGCCTGGTTGGTTCACATTACAACGCGCATTACTGGAAAACGTGTCGGGCGTTGGCGTAGACGTGCAAAAGTATGTCTGTACCTTAGGGGCACCTTGCGGGTCCCAAATCTTACACTGTCAGCTAGAGGCGCCAGTTAATACCTTCGTGTGGGCCACTCAATGAGGCATCATGGAAATGTGCAGTGCTAAGGAAACACGGACACATGACACATGGAAGAACAGAACTAGCGCAATCATGTTGTTCCGTGTACCCACCACCCATATACCTCCCTC
Organism: Amblyomma maculatum; assembly: GCF_055883805.1. Taxonomy (NCBI): domain Eukaryota; kingdom Metazoa; phylum Arthropoda; class Arachnida; order Ixodida; family Ixodidae; genus Amblyomma; species Amblyomma maculatum. Next base: position 67,386,824 of record NC_139352.1, on the reverse strand, counting down.
AGCTTCCCATGGGCCCTACCTGCGTCTGTATGTAGTCTCCAGAAAGCCCCATTTACCACACACCCAGGAGCCTTCTGATACCACATACATACGGTGAAACCAAATCGAAAGAAGCAGAATCTCGGTACAGGACCCGTAAACGGCAGGAAGATACTAACGGAAGTGAATACACCCCCACATGAAAAACAGTGGTCGGCAGTAAACGTCTTTCCTCTGTACTTTGCAAGTGGATGGAATAGAAATGGACAACTACTGTGCCGGAGTTCCCGGGTTCGAACCCGACCCCGGCGGCTGCGTTTCGATGGAGGCGAAACGAAGTGGCGTCCGTGTGCTGTGCGATGTCAGCGCACGTTAAAGATCCCCAGGTGGTCGAAATTACTCCGTAGACCTCCACTACGGCTCCTCTTTCTCTCTTTCCACTTTCATTCCCACCTTCCTCCCTTCCCTTACGGCGCGGTTCGGGTGTCCACAGAGCAAGTGTGACAGTTACTGCGCCCTTCCCTTCCTGTGAACCAATTTGAATTTGACAACATTTTTGCTATGCAACTTCAATGGTCAAGTCTTGCTTTGGTGATGAAACCAGGATAGAAAAGAAGGTAGTTGTCACAGTCTCGATAGACACTTTTTGCTGCGGCTTCGGCTGTCCAGATTTTATCCCTGAATATTGTGCCAAACAGCTGAATCCCATCATGGACCTGTCGTGGGCTCGGAATTTCAAATCGCAATGTTTAACGGGCGTAAAGGCGCCGATGAGTTTCATTTTATTAAAATTAGACGAATTCATTCGAGTTCAACCTGACTGCGTGAAAAGCTGAAGGGCCATGTGCTGCAGAAAAGCAGGCGTCGTTAGTTTGCCCCGCAGTTCGTCGCGTACACATTGCCAGTTCTGACAGGTCGAAAGGGTCATGATGTCCGAGCTATATGACCTCTAATTTAGAACACACCGCAGGGCACAGGCAAAACGGAACGTCGCGCATTGAGTGAAAATGTCTAATAAGAAGTAAGCGAATCACTCAGCTAATTTATCATATAAAGAAATACTGAATTACACGCCTCAGGACCTTTGGTTCACATGGCAGAAGGCCTTCATGTAGTGGTTGTGAGCACGAACCGTTGAAATCAGTCACGTGATCTTCCACGTAAGCTGGTGTCTTACTGTGTTCTTTTTAAATGGACTAGCACTTTGGGGTCAATTCTATGGCGATACCTGCCACGAACTTGGCGATCCTAACGACGAAAAATGCGTTAAGACAACATGAACTACGCTTGCTCCGAGCCAAGCTGTTTTTCCTCTCTAGCGAAGAAGTGGGAAACTGTGCTTGAGCGTAAGCAAAATATAACCGACATGTTGGCAACATACCTGCACGCCTCTAGCCAACATCGTGCGAGGGGGGTGTATGCTTGCAGGGACTATCTGACAACGTAGGAGAGCGACAAATCTTCGAGAAACTCCGATAAAGAGAGGTTGAATTATTATTTTGTATATGTTAATACAAACTGGTAATATTAGAATATCTTGCAGCCGCTGTAATTAGTGGCCTTTTAGTGTTTTGTAGTAACGTAGGCGGCAATGTTTCGCCATGGAAACAACCTATAGCACTGCGAGTAACATTTGTATTCAACGCAGACTCCGCCGACCTTGTTTGCACCGTTCTTATATCCGCCGTCTGCACAACAAAACACAGAATTAAGTGATAAGGCAATCATGCATGACCAGGCACAAAAGTTGCAGCAGCTGCATTCGATATCAAGCGCGCACGCTACAGTGGCTGCACTCGATATCACGAGATATGCTTCACGCTCACACTATCACGTAAAAAGCAGGAAGTAGGCACGGCGCATGCTCCGGCATGACCGCTTCATCCCCCACGCAACACCTATTCTGAGTGTCACCTACAAGCCGTGCCACACGGTAGCTAAGTGGGTAACGTGCTGAGCTCGCACACGCGAAGACGCTGGTTCGAATCCCAGCGCCTGCAGCGCTTGTGCCTTCGATCGCTGTGTTGCGGGGACTGAGATTCCTACCAGTGTCGTTCCGGAGCCGTACAGACTCCGGCTGTACACTTAGCCGCCGTGTGTGGTGGACAAGGCGAGGTGGTGTGCCTTTTCGGCACAGCATCTCCTCTCGCTGTCCCCCGGGCATCCGAAGGGCAGGATGCCTGTTGCTGCTGGTGCTGGTTTTGTACGCATATGGTGCAGCGGTAATGAATGTGGAAGACGCATTGCGGCGACTATGCAGAATGCGGAATACAGTTGAGGAGCGGTATCGTGTCTTCATGTGTCACAACAGGACAGTTTCCACGTGTACATGTCCGCCTGCTTCTGAAATAAACTCTGTCTCGAACTTCCCTTTCTCTGCTAGCGTGTTCTGTGTACCTGTTGTATCGCGTTCATTCGGTTTAGGGAACACTGACTGCACAGAAATGCTTCATACTACAGTATTATACAGTACTTGAGAGAAGGAACGACCCCGAAGATGCTGCCGAACGAAGTTCAGGATGTTTAGAATCTCAATTCAGTCGTTTGTCACTTTGTTCTGTGACGATGTGTCTTCGCTGCTGCAGTTCGTAATAGTAATTCCGCGACGAAGTCTGCAGTAATCCAGCCGGGATAACGTACTGCAATTGGCGAAACATTCGAAAAGCGTGAAGACCTGCCAATCGGCTCGGGAGTCATGACTAATGCAAGATCACGTCAGGCCATTCAGGCGGACGCTTTCGATGGAGGTGGAGAGGAAAGCACCCGAGTGCTGTGCGATATCAGTGCCCGCTAACACCTCAGGTGGTCGAAATTCCCGGAGCTCTCCACTACATCGTCTATCATAGCCGAATTCGCTTTGCGGCGTGTAACACCAAAACAAACCCAACCTGTAAGGAACGCTCACAGGTGGTATTGTTACGACCTGTCATTAACTACATGACTGTAGGTTTCCATAATCAGACAAATGTTATAACACTCACTAGAGCGGTAGTTACTAATGTGTGAACCAACCTCAAGCTTTTTGTTCCCGTTTATCACTACACTGTTCTCTGCCTGCAATGAGCCGAACTGCTCCGAAGCCGCTCTCGAGCTGTAGCCGATAGCGAAAAAAGAGAGAGCTAGAACAGGGCTGCAATAAAACATGGTGCTGGGCTAGTTACTTAATCACATTCAGTAAGAAGACAGCGCGATAAAACCGCCACAGACAAAGTAAAATCTGCTCATAGCAGCGTTCTTTTGTGTCGCGTGCTCATCTATGGTTGGCTTTTTTCGCTGTCTTCGTACCGAGTATGAAACAGGGCGTAGAAGCAGTGCCGAGCGCGAAACAACATGCTTGATAAAGTTCACATGTAAGAGCGCAAAGTCGACGACGGCGCGAAACTACTGTGCTCAGGCCCTTTCGTTTCACCCTGCGCTCGTTAAGCACTAATCTTAATAAACTTAATAAAGTGAATAGTTAATAGAGGAGCTGTATTATACCGGCGGAGGAGTACAATTACATACACCCACGTTTCGATTCAGGGAACACTGGTTCGCTTCTCCGACATAGCAACTAAACTCCCTCCCTTTGCGCTGCGTCTCGAACACTCAGCCCTCGCAATGGCAAAAAATTCTGGTCGAATCGGCACCCCAGCTACTAAACAGAAATCGAAGGAGGGGGGGGGGGGGGGGAGGGGGTTCTTTCTCAAATATAGCTACGGCAGGCGCACCCCCTACAGCTTTTCGTGCATCTGTCATTCACCTGACGCCATGGCATTTTCGCGTATACGCTCGTTACAGCGAGCGTAACAACAATAATATCATTACACCTCAGCAACATGGATTTGTCGAAAATAGGTAAACTTCCACAGCAGTGTTAACTTTATCGCAAGCTATTAATTATGCCCTGCATGATAACAAAATAGCTGTTGTTTTTTTAGAGATTCGAAAGGCATTCGATATGGTATGTCATCCTATATTGTTGCAGAAATTGGAAAGTTACGGTTTTCTCGATAACTCGCTTTAATTTTTTCACAGCCATCTATCTAACCGTAAGATAGGAGTTCTTATTAAAGATTTTATATCAGATGTCAACGATGTAACCTGTGGTGTGCCACAGGGTTCCCGGGGTTTGGGTCCCGTGTTGTTCTCACTTTATCTAAACGATCTCCCGCAAGTGCTACGCTTTTCTCGAGTACTGTTGAACGCAGACGACACCGCTCTTGTAGTTACTGGGGAATCTCTTCAGGCAATTCGGACGATCATAAAGAATGAGCTGACAATGCTGTCTTCCTGATTCCTCAACAATCGCTTAACGCTGAACATTGTCAAAACTAAGTATATAATTTTTCACTCTATAGACACAAGACTACGAACAATACATTTCCACTTACTCTAGGTAACTCGTTAATAGAAGCAGTTTCTTCTTTTAAATATTTAGTGGTTATATTTGATTGCAATTTACACTGGAAAGAACAAATTAACAACGTATGCAAAAAATTAGCTTTTGGGTGTCACACGCTCATTAAGGCGAGATACTATTCTCCTTACGGTACGTTCCTTCTACTTCTCGTTTTTGCATTCACATATCAGTTACTGCTGTGAATGGTGGGGTCAAACATATAAAACATATTTGTCGCCTTTACATCGTCTTCAAAAGCGGGCATTGAATGCAATAACAACTAGTAATTTTGATGAGTTCAGCAGCAACATTTTTGATGCCAACAATATACTATCGTACCTAACCTTGCGTACTACAAAGTTGCGCTTGTGATCAACAATATAATCAGCACCAACACCCCACTCCCATTAAGCCCATTTTCCCAGCCTCCGCGTAATACTAGGCAGGCATCTAACCGTATACGTTTCACCTCCCCAAATGCAGAAATGTGTATTGCGAACGACTGATGGAGTTCAATGGTGTTAAAATGTAGAATGAATTGCCGATCGAGGTAAAAGCCGCCAGAAAGTTTAAATTGACATGTAAGCTGTATTACCAGTCTAATCAAATTGCTCCTGAATTTCTTTCTTAGTGAAATTCACACATGTTGCCTAGTTTTTGAAACATGCTTTACTCTGCTATTTATTGTTGCGCACATGCTATTACGTGTGCGCAATAATTTTTGTGAGTGTATCGTGTACTTCGCTTGCACTTTATTGTACTTTGTAACCATATACTTTCTAATTCTCCTTTTCTTCATTGTAGTACTATTATGCTTATCGATTTCATTTGGTACTTATAATTATGTGGGTATTTTATTTTACTTGCACATTGTTGTATTCTTGCATATGTATGCAATTGTAGCAGTAATGTTGCGTTTATATCGTTATTGTTCCTTTCAATCCTTGATCCTCTATGGCTGAACCTGCGACTAATATTTGTATTTGGACCGGCCACTAGCCTACTGAGCTATCCGGCCAAACAGTGTTTGTACATATTATTTGGCTTTGTCAATAAGGTTCCTTGAAAAAAAAAAAAAAAAAAAAAAAAAAAGAACAGGGCTGAAATAAAACATGGTGCTGAGTAATCACATGCACTAAGAAGACAGCGCAAAAAACAACCACAGACCAATTAAAATCAGCTGATTGTAGCGTTCTTTTGTGTCGTGTGCTCATCTATGGTGGATCTTTTCCGCAGTCTGCGTACAGATTATAAAACACGGCGTAGAAGCAGTGGCGAGAGCGAAACAGCATGCTTAAAAAAGTTCACATGTAAGAACGCACAAAGTCGACGACGGCGCAAAACTACAGTGTTCAGGCCCTTTCGTTTTACCCTGCGCTCGTTAAGCACTAATCTTTATAAACTAATCAAGCTTACGTTAATAGTGTGGGATTCAGGCTTGCCGCGGCTGCCCTTTGAGCGGCCGCCGCCCGTGCCATGTTGTTCTCGTCGTCCCCTTTCTCCCGCCTGAGGCGGCAGAGAGATGTTCGGACGACTTGTCACTGTCGTTCGGCCACAGCTCCGCCCTGGCGTCCCAGTGGCTGTTCTCATTGGAGCCTTTTGACACGACACCGCTTGGACGGCCGCGCTCGCGTGACCGTCCAAGCGGAGCTCGGAAGGAGACCCCTCCGAGACATCGCAAGGTGCGTACGCTACTGTTTTTGTCTGCCGGCCTTTGTCCGCGCAGACCAGTGTGTACTCGAGTTCGTCTGCTCCGGGTCGTACCTGAGAGCGCAGCTCGAGCCTGTCGATCGTGATCCAACGATCCGCGACAGGCGTACCTTGCGGTGGTTGCCCACTCTTTCTCAAAGGAACACTGCGAGAGAGAGAGATCACAGCACGGCCTTGCGTGCTGGCTGCCTTGCTCCTCGCGCGCTCCTGTGACGCGGTGACTGAGTGTTCGTGTACCGCCGGCGGACGGCGTTGAATAAACGTCTCCTGTGTGAACTAGGAGGCTTGTGTCTTTGCAGCGAAGCGCTCTCCTCCCTGCGGAGGTTGAGTGCGCGCTGCTGTGTGACAGTGCGCGCGTGGTGCCGGCTGATCGGGGCTTCGCGGCTCGCGCGACGCTCAAACCAGCGGTGGTTGGTGGCCAATGTCCACGTAGAAATCCACAATACACACTACAAGTTAATAGTTAATAGAGGAGCTGTATTACCCCGGCGGAGGAGTACAATTACATATACCCGCGTTTTGATTCAGGGAAAACTGGTGGTACGCTTCTCCGACATAGCAACTTCCTTGCTTTAATGCACTGCGTCTCGAACACTCGCCCTTTGGAATGACAAAAAATTCTGGCCAAATTGGCACCCCAGCTACTAAACAGAAATAGGGGGGGTTCTTTATCAAACATAACTACGGCGGGCGCACCCCCTACAGCTTTTCGTGTATCTGTCATTCACCTGACGATATGGCATTTTCGCGTATACGCTCGTAACAGCGAGGAACGTAGCATGTGGAGGTCTCGGAGCGATGGCGGTGAGCTTCGCTGCCAGGTGCCCCTCCTGCAGCCGCGATTCTGCAGGTGTGATTCTGGTCATCGTATGCCTGGCTCGACTGGAGCGCCTGCCTGACGAGGTACGGGGTTTCAGAGATTGTCTTTAGCGCATGAAGGAGAGGGCCATGTTTTATAAGCGCAAACCGATACTATCGTATGAAATTCAGCCCTCTCGGCGTCTTAGATGCAAATCATCAACCGACGGCACTAGTTTCCTTATCACAACATAAAATGCAAGTCATCGTCGATTATACCATTTTCGTGATATTATAGAATTCGGTTTAAAAGTTTGGTCACAATCACTGAAAGGGTAGTTTGTATAGGGACCGGGCGCCCGTTGTATGGCGCCACCGTCGCCTCGGCGGAACAGCGCCACCCGCGGCTGCCTCAACCCGCTACACAACCAGCTGAACCTAGGCGTAGCCATAGCTATTGCTTTCGCAATTACCAGGCTTAACCAAGCTAAGCCACTGCCAATTTTTTAGCATGTCCCTACCCTTAGTTTTGCGGCGTGGCTTTGAGAGCTTTGAGCTGCTTTGAGTAATCGCAAGGAGTATTTTTCGACCGGGAAATCTTGAAAAAGGAAAGGGCCATCCTCGGCAGAGCGTGCGTTTTTTTATTTATTTTTTTAAACCACCCGGCGCATGGTATTTTTGTTATATACACGAAAATGCCGCGCGCGCGATTTCGCCATGCGCTACAAAAAACGCCTTCGTTAGGTGCTTGTAAAGATGACTTCGGAGACGGGAATTGCGCCTGCACTGCGCGCTCATCTTATATTTGTTCTAGTCGAAACCCACATGAAGATCAAATACCACCGAGCCGTGTAGTCGTGGCGCCCTAATAGTGGTAGTTGTAATCGTCAGCGTTCATGTAAAATGAAAAAAATGCTGCACCCCTCTTTTGTTTTTGGTAATAGCTAGGCTCAAACGATTCAGAATACAATAATAACAGATGACATTCCAGTTTCAACCTTGCAACGAGAGTTGGAAAAGAAGATAAATAAGCAAGGCAAAAAAGGATTCTACTTATGGTTGGAAAAGCAAACACACATACTTCCAGGACTTCCTGCACAATTACGCTACAATAGCTCACTGAACCCGGCCTTGAGACTAGCAAACGTAATCATAATATAATATAATCATGATGTTGTTCGAGACATAATAGCTGGGCTCAAACGATTCAGAATAGAATAATAGCAGATGACATTCAAGTTTCAACCTTGCAACGAGAGTTGGAAAAGGAGAAAAATAAGCAAGGCAAAAGGCGGATTCTATTTATGGTTGTAAAAGCAAACACACATACTTCCAGCACTTCATGCACAATTACGCTACAATAGCTCACTGAACCCGGCCTTGAGACTAGCAAACGTAATCATAATATAATATAATCATAATATTGTTTGAGCCATAATAGCTAGGCTCAAACGATTCAGAATAGAATAATAGCAGATGACATTCAAGTTTCAACCTTGCAACGAGAGTTGGAAGAGGAGAAAAATAAGCAAGGCAAAAGGAGGTTTCTATTTATGGTTGTAAAAGCAAACACACATACTTCCAGCACTTCATGCACAATTACGCTACAATAGCTCACTGAACCTGGCCTTGAGACTAGCAAATGTAATCATAATACAAGCCAAATGAGTAATACCACCTCAACATCATTTTTACATGTACGACAATGCTCTTGTTCAACACGTGGGAGCTGCTACAGATAATTGACTTATAAAATATTATACTATAAATTCGTTTTTCTCGACATGCTGCGGAGGCTGAGAAAAGAAAAAATTAGCCCTCTTTTTTCGGACACCTGCTATGATAGAGAGATCTTGGTAGTAATTGGCTTTCGCTTATTTATGCGTTCTCTCAGCGCAGGAAGTTCAATGTCCCTCTGATGGCTCGTTCGCTAAGGTGTTCTACTTTCTCAGCGTGCACGATCTTGCGGGGCCGATACCTGACCGCGATACCTGATGAGTGTGAGGGGATACGACCATGTATGTAGTTTTCTATTGGCACGTAAAAGAATCCGGATAACTAAAAGCCATTCATTTTACAGCCTTGTCACTGCAGCTTGCCGGACTGACACTAAATCTGTTTACAGCATTGGCCATGGAAGCAAATTTCTGAGAGGTAAAACGGTCTTGTCTTACTATGCCATAATCAGGAAATCTCGCGTTCACTAAAACGCCAATGAGAAACACTGTATCTAGGCGGGCCAGAAAATGTGCGCTGCTGAGAAAATACGTCAACCCGTGTCAGGGGCAAAGTGAATGCGAAATAAAAAATACATATATTTGCTACTCGGCCTACAAAATTAAAAAAAAAAAAAATGCTACGTTCATGCTCGTATCGAAAAACTAAATTGTATTTTTTTCTTGTTCGGCGTTTATATGAAGCCGATGGCAGATTTTGTGACCATGCGGTATTGAAATGAGCTGTGAAATGAGTGTTTTTATTAGGCGAGACGGACATGCCACAAACAAATGTTAACAAATTCAAACAGTATCAACGCAGAGCTCTGAGTACATTTTCATTGGTTGACAAACAAAGAGAGGAAAAAGGATAAGATAATGGTAATAGGTATTGTTCATGTCTCCTATCTGCTCTTACTGTTAAGAGAAAAAAGTAAATTGTCTAAAATGGTGTCAGCGAAAGTAGCTGCACAAACATTGTCTCTGCCTATCACTGAAGATCGTAACGCAGCCCGAACGACGACGGTGACTGCCTTCTCTTTTTCCGTGCTTGGGTTTTCTTGTACACAGGCGGGGAAATGCTAGCGTTGTAACCTACGCTGTTGGGTTCCTTCGATTTCCAATTGTCAATAAAGTGACTACAAATGAAGGAGTGCGGCTACGGCTCCGAGATTCTCGTGCCGTCACTCCTGGGGAACAGAAGGCACAAAGCATCGGGTTGCAACCGGAATTTAAAAAATTCAGCTCTTTCCATGTAACACAGCAACCAAATACGTAGTTTCGTGCCTCTGCCTTTCAAAAAGCCATGATTAGGTCACCCGCCACTCGTGCTTCTGTGGAAACCCGTAGAAATGAATCGACTTAAAAGCGTCCGTAAAACCCATTATAAGCTCCATAAAACCCCGACCCTCAGTCACCAGCGGCTGCGGAACAACTGACCACGGCGGCGGTCAGACCTGTGACGTAGCAGGGGGTGCTAAGAATTCCTGGCTCCGCTGGACAGGCCGCTATTGGAAACTGACACTGGCAACGTGTAACGCTAGAACCCTAGCTAGTGAGGCTAGTTTAGCTGTGCTGTTAGAGGAACTAGAGGGTATGAAATGGGATGCCATAGGGCTTAGTGAGGTTAGGAGGCCGAATATGAGGCATATACTACTGTACTGAAGGTGGGCGTGTGCTGTGTTATCAAGGTTTACCGGAGAGGCGACAACAAGGAGTAGGTTTCCTTGTCAATTAGTATATAGCGGGTAATATAGATGAATTCTATAGTATTATTGAGAAGGTAGCAGGTATCGTAATTAAGCATAATAAGCGGTATAAACTGAAGGTTGTACTGGCCTATCCCCCTACATGTAGTTATGAAGACCAGGCAGTTGAAAGCTTCTACGAAGATGTAGAATCGGCAATGCGAAAAGTAAAGACGCAGTATACTCTACTAATGGGCGACTTCAATGCCAAGGTAGGGAAAAAGCAGGCAGTAGGTGACTATGGCATTGGTTCTAGGAATAACAGGGCGGAGTTACTAGTTGAGTTTGCAGAACGCAATAAGTTAAGAATCATGAATACCTTCTTCAGCAAACGGAACAACCGGAAATGGACATGGAAAAGTGCTAATGGGGAGACTAAAATTGAAATTGACTTCATACGTTGTTCAACCCCCGCCATTATGCAAGATGTAGAGGTAATCGGGAAAGTGCGATGCTGTGACTACAGGATGGTGAGGTCCCGAATTAGCCTAAATCTGAAGAAGAAACGCAACAAATTAGTAAGAAAGAAACCCATCAACGAATTAGAGGTGAAGGGGAGGGCAGAAGAGTTCAGGATCTCGCTACAGAATAGGTATTCAGCTCTAACTGAGGATAGCGACATTACCCTAGAGGCAAGGAACAATAACTTCAGAGATATCATTACTGAGTGCGCGGTAGTAGTAGCTAGGCTGTAGGATAGTTAGAGAGGATACCGGTAAGCTGTCTAAGGAGACGAAAGATTTGATTAAGAAACGCCAGAGTATGAAAGCTTCCAATCCAACAGACCGGATCGAATTGGCCGATATACCAAAGCTAATGAATAAGCGCAAGGTGGCCTATGTAAGAAAGTATAACATGGAGAAACTTGAGCATGCTGTAAAGAACGGGTAATCCTTAAGGCGGTAAAGAAGAAATTGGGCATAGACAAAAACCAGATGTATGCGATAAGGGACAAGGCCGGCAACGTCATCACGAATATGGACAAGATAGTCAAAGTAGCCGAGGAGTTCTGTACAGATCTCTACAGTAGCCAAAGTAGTCAGGACCGTAATGAGATTGGCGGTAGGGAAAAACAGTCAGACATTCTACCAGTGACGAAGGACGAGGTCAAAAAAGCATTAGAAACTATGAAAAGGGGGAAATCAGCTGGAGAGGATCAGATAACTACAGATTTGCTGAAGGACGGGGGGGGGGGGGGGGGGTATCGTGCTAGAAAAACTGGCCACTGTTATGCCCGGGGCCCTAAATCGTCTCGAACAACTCCTGCCGTCTTCTGCCTTCCTCGACGCCTTGCGATGACGTCCTCTGGGCCCCGGTCTTCCGATCATATCATCTGGATGGCAGCGGTGTCATCGTCTGCGCAGTGTCCTGGTTCCAGTTGGGTGAGTGCACGGTCTGTCTCTTGAGGTTTGCCAGGTCTTACAACACATGTCTAAATTGTGAAGCCTAGGTAATTACTGGTGGTTGTAGTTGCTTAGTGATCTTCTTTAACCACTAGAGTAGAGTGTATAGCCGTCACTTCGGAGCATTCATGGACTGGAAAAAGCTGCGCAAAGTTAGCCTGGTTTTGATATGCAGAGAATTGGGGATCGATTGTGGGTCGATTTATAGGAAACCGCTCATAGTGCAGGCAATTGAGGAAAACGGAGCAGTTGCTGTGAAAATAAATGAATGTTGGGAAGATATTCAGGAAGCGCTTAAGAAACAACAGAAAACTCTTAAGAAGGAAGAAGAATGCGAGAGAAAAGCTCTTGCGGAGCGTGAAAGGAAGCGCCAGCATGAACTGGAGAGCAAGCGGCTCACCCTATAGTTAGCCGAGTCTAATATTCGCGATACACCCGACTCCTTAAGAGTACACGGGACACAAAATGCCAGGATGAAGGATCTCCTACAACCGTACAAGCTCGGTGAGGAAATAGGACTCTTTCTGGTTAATTTTGAACGTACGTGCGAGTCATTACGCATTCCATCTGCATCGTGGTCTCAGAAATTGCTAACGGTGCTACCGTGTGAAGCGGCCCAAGTACTACTAAAGAAAGAAGAAGCAGACGACTACACTAAAGCAAAGGCAGCACTGCAGAAGAAGTACCGCCTGTCCCCGGACGCCTTCCGTCGCCTCTTTAGAGAGACTCAAAAGCGGCCTGGCGAACCTTTCCCAGATGCCGACCTTACTGAGTGGCTGAAAGGAGAGGGCGCGTTCGGGACGCATGACAAAGTAGTCGAGGTAATTTGCCAAGAGCAGTTTTATAACTGCCTGGGAGAAGAAATGCGCACGTGGGTGCAGGATAGGCCGGGCGAGAAAACCATAGAAAGCGCGGCAGAATTGGTAGAAGAGTTTCATTCTAGACGCCAGACTGCGAGGGATAGAGCCCGTCTAACTCCTAAGCCGATGAAAAGTCTGAGGGAATATTACGATAAACCCAAAGGCGAAACATCGAGTGGGGAGTACCGCAGGAAGGAGGAGTTAGAAAATTCGTCTAAGACGACAGACAACAAAGGAAAGAATAAAGCCTTTGAATGCAGAAAACCGCCAGTGTGCTACCGATGTAACGAGCCGGGTCACTTCGCGAGTGCTTGCACTAATCCGAAGGTTGTTTTCTCATTGGTAGAGGCTAATGATGATAACCTGCGGTTGTTGGGGCCATATCTGCGAGACCTTAAAGTTAATGGTAGACTCTGCCGCGTACTGAGAGAATCGGCAGCCACAACGGACGTGGTTCACCAAACATATGTAAAACCTGAAGATTTTACAGGGGAATGTGCCTGGATTAGGCAGGTGGCGCTAGAACACAGTGCGTGCTTGCCAATCGCACATGTTAGGATTGAAGGCCCATTTAGTGTTTTGAGCACGGAAGCAGCGGTGTCGCGAAATCTGCCGGAACAATTCCCGTACCTTTTTTTCTAATCACTCAGAGCAGAAGCTACAGGATAGAGATCTTAGTTTCGGGGAACGGCCTGTTCTGGCGCTCACTCGTGCAAAAGCTCGTGAGATAGCGGTAGAAGTGAGTCGGGGAAAAAGGGACATTGTCGCTGCGGCGGAGCAGACGGAAGAGCACAATGGGTACGATCAGGATCAGGCCACCGGCGAAACTGAACCTGACAGAGTGGCACCCAGCACCAGGCCTCGAGATGCGCCGGCGGAAACTGTGTTGACCCTTGTACCGCCGAGCGCGAATCCTTTGCTAGACCTCGCGAGGGAAAACCGCAGAACTACTGCAGCTGAGCAGAGTTTGATTGCCGCTATAGCGGAGCAGACGGGGGCGGAAGAGCACAGTGGGTGCTGCCAGGACCGGGCCACCGGCGAAATTGAACCTGACAGGGAGCCACCCAGAGCCAGGCTGCGAGAGGCGCCGGCAGAAACTGTGTTGACCCTTGTACCACAGAGAAGGAATTCTGCGCTAGATCCCGCGATGGTAAACCGGGAAACTATTGCACCAGAGAAAGCGGTGACCGACACGGTAAGAGTGGTGCGTTCGGAGAGAGGAGAGCGCATGGCGGGGTATGTCGAGGAAAGCCAGAGAGTGGGAGAGGCAGACTGCGGACTGGGAAGATCGAGTGTCGGCAGTGATGCAGTGGTGGAAACAAAGGAGGCAGTGGTAAATGGGTTAGCAGACCACACTGCCGATCCGAATGGAAGTGCTGACCCTGCGATAACCTGTGATGCGACGGGCAGAGCAGCGTCATGTGCAGAGGCATTCGTAGCTCAAGATGCGCGTGCTGAGCTGCTGAGGGAAATCACCGTTAACTTTGGAGTTGGGGCGCACTGACTGATGACCCTTACGACAAAGAATGTGTAGGTGCAGTCAAGGCAGGGGCAGTCTCCATAACGGCTCAGACAGGCAGCGCGGGCGCCGGAGGAGTTAGCAACTCGCATGATGTGAGTGCGACGGAATGCGAAGATGCCCAGAATCAGCAACCGGTCAGTGCTCAATTAGGGGACCCTGAGGTACAGGTTAGCTAAGGCGCGGTGCTTATCGTCGGAGATTCTAACATGAACAGGTGCAAGCGAGATATCTTGGAACGTGTAAGGTGTGATAAGAGAGTGTTGGTTGGAGCCTTCCCAGGGAGAACAATGAGGGCAGTGCTAAAAGAGAGTAAAAATAGGATGTTGAAGAATTCCGCAGAGCGTAGTATGGTAATAGTGGCCGCGGGGCTAAACGATGTCTTAAATGGTGACGCTGCAGGAGTGGTGGAAAGTTTAGGGGCACCACTGTGCCAGGATGACGAGCTAATGGGCAGAACGCGTGTACAGTTCACACTGGCGGAGAAGCGTAGCGCAGAAATGCTCGGACTTGAGGATGGCTTCGGGCGCGGGAATCGCTTAAATGTGGAGTATTGCCGAGAGAGTAAGTTTTCTCTCTATTCTTCTGAAGTGCCTACGGAGAAACAACGCTATTGGCGAAAACGAAAGGACCGGCAGGTAGACAGCAGTGCGAGAACGAAGGGTGGAGCGCAAGTCAGGCTGATCAGTAGGCCGAACAAATCTGTCGAGGCATACGGCACGGATAGCGTTGAACCGACTGACCGCCCTCCATCGATAAGGGTCATAGGCACCAAGCGCCTAATTTGACGCCCAGCCGGAGGTTTGAGCGGAAATGGGCTCAGCTAGGGAAGTGGAAATGCGAAATGGTTTTGTGCTGTGGTTGTTTAGTTGTTTTCTTTTCTGCATGGATTAAGCTGCATTGTTCCCTCTCTTGAGTAAAGTTTGATTGATTTTCTTTTGGGAAATAAAAGCAAAAGAGCTTAAAAAAAATAAGAGCGCAATGTGAACATTTCAGTGTACAAATCAGGTTCGCCGTGCCACTTATCCACCCATGTGCTCTCGTAGCGACGGCTGGGTGGCTGTTCTCAATTATCTATTTTTTGTTTTGTTTTGTAATTGTGTGTGCAGCAATTTTGCTAAGACGTAGCGCCTGGCATATCTCAAAGGCTGGCTGTGTGCTGCCTAGCTGAGGTGGGGGCTCGGTGCAGATTTGACCACTAACGCTCCAAGTTAAGGGCCATGACAAACTATGCAGAGCACCCATGGCTGACGACTTTGCCCCATGGACTCGGAGAGCGACGCACATTCGTGGTGCACCCATCGGATCTGTTGTGACCGTGCATGGTCCGCGCTTGCGCGCACTATTGTGCGCCTGTGGGCATGGTATTGATATGTGCTGTTTGTGCAAGGGCTCTAAGTGAGCATGTTCACATGGTTCTTTTTGTGTGAGCATACTTTGCTTTGTCGTGACCGTACAACTGCCAAGTTGGCCCTGTAAAGGGAACGTCAAGAAAAATGCAAAGAAACGTCGCCCTGTGAGAAATAGCCGGAAGTACTTTTGTTCAACTGTTCACCCTTCCCGTCGAGAGGCGCTATTGTCAAGTGAGTAATGCCTATTGTCCAAAAGAGACGATCGGAGTGACACGTTCGCTGACGTACAGGAGAAGAAAGGAGCATGAGGATTACGGCCATTAGAGGATTTCCCGTGAATGCAGGAAATAGTTGCAATTGCCGGAAAGGGACAATGCTGGGAGCAGTATACGTCGCGCGCACGTACACTTGGGTTTCTGAGAAGGAAATCCACTTGCCGGAACCAACATAGCGGATCTTTGAGAAGAATCGAAATTTACCTCCTCGCCGTTCCTAAGCTCTACCCGACAACAAGTGACCACGCCCGACGAAACAATACTGGACCAGTCAGTGCATCAGACCATCAGTGTAGTGATGTGTTCGATTGGTTGCCGATATCTGAGGGGTGTGCCCTGGAACTGATTGGTCAGCATCTTCAGAGAGGGGCTGGACATAGGGGATTTAAGGACGTTGCAGAGCACGAAATGAGGCTCTGAGCCCTGGGTAAACGGCTCATCCAGACGCTTCTCGCTTTGAACTCTTAACGCTTGCCGTTTTGCTGATATACCCTTTTTTCATGTAAATAAGTTTTCTCAAAGTGCCATTAAACCTGCTTGTATATATTTTACCAACTTCGAAGATTCAATCCTTCATCAACCCGGAGTCTCTGCAGGCTACCAAGTGAAGGCCCAGTCTACTTAGTCCCAGCGTCACGACACCTGGTGACCAGCGTTGGGATCTGAATCTACAAGCCACAACATCTGGTGATCGGAGGTGGCATCTCAAGCAACAAGCAGGAGCAGCAATCGGCCAACAAGAGAGCAGCTCGGCACATCGATCGCATGTGTGGGTGAGTGCTTGGCTTTTCTTCTGATGTGGACCAGGTTCTATAGAACAGGGTTAGATTTTAGAACTGGTAAAGAGTGTTGAAACTCCTTTAGGTTTGGTAGTTTACACAGTTGTTTTGGAAGTAGCCGACACTCGGAGCGATCATGGACCTAAAAAAGAAGCAGAAACCTGAACTGTTGCTATTGCGTGAGGGATTGGGAATTGATACAAGTGGTTTGACACGAAAACCCTTGATTTTAAAGGCAATCACTGATATGGGAACCGATGATGAGGAGCTCATGTGAAGCATGGAACCTCATCGGACAAAAAAAGGAGGAGCAGCTCAGACAGCAGAAAGAGCGGGAAAAAGAGGAAAAGAGGCGCGAGCGTGAAATTGAGAGAGAAGCAAAAAGGCTGGAGCAAGAAATTGAGCTCCGGAAATTAGAAGTAGAGTTGAGCAAGAGGTCGGGCAATTGTCCTAAGCTAGCGGTACCTCTTCTCGACAAGGAGGCAGATTTCAAGATGTCAAAGTACATGCAGCCATATGTGATATCAAGGTATATCGGTCTGTATCTGGCTAACTTTGAGCGAACCTGCGAAAAACTGTCCTTCCAGCGAGACACTTGGTCTCAGAGATTATTGACGGTTCTGCCCTGCGAGTCAGCGGAGGTTGTCGCGCGGCTAAGCAGGGAGGACGAGGACAACTACGAGAAGGTCAAGGCTTGCCTTCTGAGAACGTATAGGCTTAGCGCCGAGGCGTTCAGACAACGTTTTCGGAACGCTACTAAGTCCAGGGACGAGAGTTACCCTGAATTCCTGTACAATTTAAGAGTCAATTTGGGCGGGTGGCTAAAGAGCACTGATTCCTACAGTGATAGGGACGCTGTAGTCGAGCGAATTCTTTTGGAGCAGCTTTTAACTGCCTCCCAGAAAAAGAAAGAAATTGGTTACAGGACCGAGGCGACATTAAGTCGGCAACTGAAGCTGCCGAACTCATTGAGGAGTACGCTTCGCGCCGACAATTCAGCAACCCAGCAGTGGATAGGCCCCGCAATCCCAAGTTGAGTGTGAATAACCGTCAGGAAAGGCACTTTGCTAGAGTTGCAAACGAAGAAAGGAAGGCTTCTTCAGGCAAACTCCCTAGAAAGGACGGCAGTGAGAAAAGTGGGGAAGTGACCAACGCGCAGAACACACACACACACACAAAAAAAAAAAACAAGCTTGAGGCTAGGAAGCCGCTCATATGCTTTAGGTAATAAGCAGGGTCACATTGCCGTCAACTGCCGGAAAGAAAAGATTGCTTTCTCGTATGTCTGACTGCGATGAAAACATGAAGCTTTTGGAACCCTACATGCATGATTTAGTAGTCAGCGGGAAGCCTTGCAAGGTACTGCGCGATTCGGCCGCAATGAGATGTTGTCCATCCGGCGTATGTGTCGCCTTCCTACTATACAGGACAGTGTGCATGGATCCGCCAAGTAGTGGAGGAACAGAGCGTGTGTTGCCAATCGCGAACGTGGTCATCGAGGGCCCTTTCGGCGAGTTAGCAACCGAGGCTGCCATTTCAGGAAAGCTTCCTAAGGGCTATCCGTATTTCTTTTCCAACAAATCGGACATGCTGCTGCGAAAGAGGGGCATCCTTTTCGGAGACAGAGTTGTGCAAGCCTCAACACGTTCAAAGGCGCGAGAACTAGCTACACTGCTTATTCCAGAAAATTCCACAGCGGAGCAAACGGCAGTTAAAACAGTGGTCGATGCGGAAGATAGCGGGTCAGAAAACTTTGAGAGCGAGGCATCTCAGATAAGTCAACTTGAAAGTGAGCTTGATGAGACGCGGAATGAGGACGTTCTTGAGAGTAACCTCTTGCCGCCAGTGTCTAGTAATCTCACGAGACTTCTAAGTGGAACCCGAGAGGACTTAGCTATGGAGCAAGCCAATGATCCCAAGATACAGGAGATAAGGGAGCGCTACCGCGCTACTAAGACAGCAAAGAATATTTCTTTCGAGGTGAGAAAGGGAGTGCTGTATTGCTTATTCAAGGATAAGCGCAGAGTAGAGCGGGACCAATGAGTCATTCCACAAAAGTACCGCGAAGACGTACTGCGACTTCCCCATGGCAGCTCGTGGTCATGTAACCTTGGAATAGGGAAAACAAAACAGAGGCTGTTGCAAGAATACTATTGGCCTGGATGTTTTAAGGACACGGAAAATTTTGTACGGTCATGCGACACGTACCAGCGGGTTGGAAAGGCGCAAGATAAGTGGAAAGCTCCGATGGTGTTAGTACCAATCATTGCCGAGGCGTTTCACCAGTTAGTAATAGATGTAGTTGGGCCACTTCCTGTGACAGAGTCAGGGTACCGTTATATCCTCACTATGTTATGCCCAGCCACAAAATTTCCAGAGGCTGTTCCGCTGCACGAGGTGACGTCCGAGAGTGTAGTGGATTCGCTGCTGTCAGTGTTTGCACGAGCTGGATTCCCTTCCGAGGTCCAAAGTGATCAGGGTAGCGTTTTCACAAGTGTCCTCACCACCTCATTTCTCGAGCGATGCGGCATTAAGGTAGTGCACAGCTCGATCCACCATCCGCAGAGCAATAGCGTAGAAGATGGCATTCTGTTCTCAAACGCGTCCTGAGAGGACTTTGCTATGAAAACAAGCGCTAATGGGATACCTGCCTGCCTGCAGCACTTTTCGCTTTGCGGTCAGTACCGCACGAATCAGTTTAGCCCAGCCGAGCTGGTGTACGGAAGGTCACTGCGCTCACCTTTGCGAATGGTGCGCGAAGCCTGGGAGGGGCGCGAAGACCCAACAGTGGTAGAATTCATTCTCAACCTCCTAAATCGTTTACATAACACTAAGGAACTCGTTGAGGCCAGCATGAAGTCAGCCCAGGCTCGTTCCAAAGTGTACTATGATAAGTCAGCCCGTCAAAGTAAGTTTCTTATCGGGGACCAGGTGATGTTGCTGAGAGGTTCAAGGCAGGATAATCTCGAAGTACAGTGGGAAGGAACTGCTGAAGTCGTTGCAAAGCTTTCTAACACTAACTACGCAGTGAAAATCCCCGGTAGGCGTAAAGAAGTGCGTATTTATCATTGCAATCTTACGAAGCCTTATGTGCAGAGGGAAGCCGTGGTAAATCTAACGTTAAACCTTCCCGAGGAGATGGGTGACAACTTGATTTGCCTCAGCGGAGAAGAAAGCAACGCTCAGGAGCTTCTCAAAAAGACGGAGCAGAGAGGAGAGCTAAAGAAATCTCAGCTGTCCGATCTGGGCGAGCTAATAACAGAGTTTGAGGCCTGCTTCGTGGACAGGCCAGGCAGGACTGATTTGACTGAGCACGATATTGAGCTGACTTCAGACGTGCCAGTGCGATCAAGGTGCTACCGATTTTCTCCAAGGCAAAGAGAAATTCTGGATAGGGAAGTAACTCGCATGCTGGAATTGGGAGTAATAAAACCCTCGGAAAGCGATTATGCTTCGCCTATGATCTTAGTAGAAGCTCCAGGTAAAGACCCTAGGCCTGTGGTAGACTACCGAAAGCTAAATTCTCTCACCAGGGATCAAGTGTATCCTATTCCGAATATTGAGGAGAGAGTAGAACAGGTCAGTAGAGCGGCATATGTGACTACGCTGGACCTTACTCGAGGATACTGGCAAGTACCGCTCACTGAACGCGCCAGCAGATACGCGGCTTTCGTCACTCCGACGGGCAGCTACCAGCCAACAATGATGAGTTTCGGGCTCAAAAATGCTCCATTTTGTTTTTCCCGACTCATGGATAGGGTTTTAAAGGGATGCGAAACATTCGCGGTGCCATATTTAGATGACATTGCGGTTTTTTCTGGCTCATGGGCGGACCATATGGCACATCTAAGAGCTGTACTGAGCCTTTTGCGTCAAGCTGGGCTAACCGAAAAGGCGGAGAAATGTTGCCTGGCAAGGGCGACCGTGGACTACTTGGGTCACAATGTAGGTCAAGGTTTCAGGAAACCCAGCGAGAATAAGATTTCTGCGGTAGCAGACTACCCACGGCCGAGCACGAAGACGGAAATTCGGGCATTCTTGGGGCTGACGGGATACTACAATCACTACATCCCTAACTATTCAGCTTTGGCTAGCCCTCTGACCGACGCTCTCCGCAGGACAGAACCGACAAATGTAGTCTGGGACGAACAAAAGGAAGCCTCCTTCTTAAGCCTGAAGGCTGTGCTGATTAGCCGTCCGGTATTGCGAGCTCCAGACTACGACCGAGAATTCACGATCCAGTGTGATGCAAGTGACAGAGGGCTAGGTGCTGTTCTCTGCCAGAGGGATGACGACGGTAATGAGCAACCCGTGCTCTACCTGAGCAGAAAACTGAGCTCTAGGGAGAGGGCTTATTGCGCGTCAGAGAAAGAGTGCGCTTGCATTGTATGGGCCATTCAAAAATTGCAGTGCTATCATGGAGGGGCCAAATTCGCCGTAGAGACGGACCATTGTCCCCTGGCTTGGCTGCAAACTGCGACATCGAAGAATAGTCGCCTTCTGAGTTGGAGCTTGATTTTACAGCAGTACAATTTTGAAATAAGATACAAAAAGGGGAAGTTAAATGGGAATGCGGACGCGCTAAGCCGCTGTTTCTAAGCAGTCCGAGGTGTTCCTCACCATGTATCGAAATTGTTACTCAGGTAACAGGTTCTTTTTTTTTTCATGCACTTGTATATATGTGACTATGTAAAGCAACACGTTTGGTTTTCTAGGCATACGTGGGTCCTGAGCTTCTTGAGTGCGGGCTTTTCTCGGACAACGATGGCAGTTTTCTTTTGACCTGGTTTCTTCAGACGGGAGCCGAGTGCTTGATTAGACATGTGGTTGAGTTTCAGAGACAGCTCAAGCAATTTGGCCTACGACAATCAAGACAACGCGACAAGCGACAGCGCGCGCTTCAAGCGTTCATGTCGTGGGATTCGGGCTTGCTGTGGCTGCCCTTTGCGCGGCCGTCGCCCGCTTCCCAGTTGTTCTCCTCGTTCCCTTTCTCCCGCCACAGGCGGCGGAGAGGGGCTCGGACGACTTGTCACTGTCGTTCGGGCCACAGCTCCGCCCTGGCGTCCCAGTGGCTGTTCTCATTGGCGCCTTTTGGCGGGAATACGGCACCGCTTCGACAGCCGCGCTCGCGTCAGGGAGAGACCCCTCCGAGACATCGCAAGGTGCGTACGCAACTGTTCCTGTCTGCCGGCCTTTGTCCGCGCAGACCAGTGTGTACTCGGGTTCGTCTGCTCCGGGTCGTACCTGAGAGCGAAGCTCGAGCCTGTCGATCGTGATCCAACGATCCGCGACAGACGTACCTTGCGGTGGTTGCCCACTCTCTCTCAATGGAACCCTTTGGTCACTGCGAAAGAGAGATCACAGCACGCCCTTGGGTGCTTGCGGCGCGCACTCCGTGTCACTTCGTGCGCGCAGGGGAGCCTTGCTCCTCGCGTGCGCCAGGGACACGGTGACTTAGTATGTGTGTGTATGTGCGTTTTGTATATATGTGTATGTGTATGTGTGTGTGTGTGTGTGTGTGTGTGTGTGTGTGTGTGTGTGTGTGTGCCGCTGGAGGATGGCGTTTCAATAAACGTCTCCTTTGTGAACTTGGAGGTTTGTGTCCTTGCAGCGCAGTGCTCTCCTCCCGGTGGAGGTTGAGTGCGCGCTGCGGTGTTTCAGTGTGCGCGTGGTGACGGCTGATCGGGGCTTCGGCTCGCGCGACGCTCGAACCCGCGGTGGTTAGTGGCCTATGTCCACGTAGAAACCACAACTGGCGCCCAACGTGAATTGTCCCTGGCTCCATGAGTCGTTGGGCAGCACATCGGCCGAGCCGGTCGTCTTGACGATCAAGCTCA
The DNA here is from genome assembly GCF_055883805.1 of Amblyomma maculatum. Lineage (NCBI taxonomy): Eukaryota > Metazoa > Arthropoda > Arachnida > Ixodida > Ixodidae > Amblyomma > Amblyomma maculatum. The sequence goes on along the minus strand of NC_139352.1, from coordinate 67,364,468 downwards.
TGCGCCATGCCTGTCGGCCCCTGCGCGGCACTCGGCAAAGCCACGGAAACACGCTACATGGTTATTCGGACCACCCTACGGTGCGACCGTTGACCATATGCCTCCGCTGTTTCAGCTTTACGCCGTTGCGGAAGCAATGTGCGCGACGCCGCCGCTGCCGGCATCTCCGCACAACAGCACCCGTAGCCCGCTTGCAGTCATTTCTGTTCGGGGAACGGCGAGGCGTCGGCCGGGCTCCCTGTGGAAACCGCACCGACAGCGCGCTCAGTTGGCTGATGCGGCTCCGTGAACTTGCGAGCCGGCTGGCGCGCCATTCTCTCCTAGTACAGCATTTCGACTTTTCGGTGCAGTATCTACAGGGGAGAGCGGGAGAATGAACGTGGTAGCTGACGCGCTATCCCGTGCCCCACTCGCCCGCGGCGGCGTCTTTACGCCGGCAGGCGAAGGGGGCGAAACAGCGGACGAGCCGCAGATCGGCACGGAGGGGACGCCCGCAGACGGGTTCCCCATTCCGCTATCCGGGTAAGCAGCGCTTCGCAAAACAGGCGAGGGTGAAAGCTCTTTGTGAGCACATCTGAGACGCCGATGCCAGCGGAAGTTTTGCTGCGAACCTGCGGGGGGAGGAAACCAGGCTCTCCTTTGGGATGACTGGGATCGTTTTCAGCCATGAAGAACTACGTCGGTCCAGCAAAATGACCCGTTTTGTCGCGATGTCAGCGACGGTCTTTGGGAGACGAAGCGCCGGTACGCTGCTTGTATTGCAGCGGGCGCAGGGGGGCACGAGCCAGCGCGTGTCGTGGCGTGCACCGGGGATTCATGTTTGCTGGGCCATGACGGGCTCGCGCTGAAATACATAGCCACGGATGATGAGTCCATGAACCATTTGAAGTGGCTATTCCCCAATGTCTGAGCGGCGCTCTGTTGCGTTTCTCTCACGACAAACCATTGGCTGGTTGGTCATCTGAGTGGCTCCAAGGTTTCAAGAAACTGAGTCAATCGGTGACTGCAGCCTGGCATGAAGCGCGACATTTTCCGCTGTTGCCGTTCCTGCCATGTCTGTCAAATGGAGAAGTCAAGGGGTGGCAAACCACCGGGCATGACGAAACCAACTGACAGTGTGCGTCCGTGGCAGATGGCCACCTGCTATTTCATGGGGCATTTCCCCAGTAACAAGCAGGGGCTCATTGCTGGAGAATCCCCCTATGGGGAAAGCCAGCCGTGCCTACATCGCAGACCTGAAGGCCCATGCGTAACGGTCTGACGAGCTTGCGCTGGTGCCCATTGTCACCACAGGCAAGTGCCAAGGCACAACCGATGCGGTGGAACGCAGCCGTGCCCCGCACCTGTACAAGGTGAGGCGACGTTCACCTGTGTGATTGATGCCGGACGGCGGGCCTTCTCCGCAACCGAAGGCATACCGCTTCACCGAGCGAGCTTGCCGTCGAACCCTACCCGGAAGCAAGGTTGGTCTCCCCCTTTTCTGGCTCTCTCAGTTCCAGCCTGTGTGCTTTATTTTTATTTTTTTTTGTGTGTGTGCCTCTGTTCCCATTTTTCGCTTTCTTCTGTTTCTGTTCTTGCTTCTTATCTTGTAAATATTGTACAGTGAGTACCTTCTTTTGTACAGCGCGTCTTCACTCATCTTTCTTCTTGATATTGCGAGGGTTGCTCATTAGGCAGCCCCGACGCGCGGCTTTTTCGGTGTGTGTGGAAATGAAGTTGGGGCCGTTTGGGGACGGGGAGCATGGACGATGCCCCTTTCACCCAAGGCCGCCGTGGTTGCGAAGGTGCTCGGGACAGGTTCGCCGCGGAAGGTCGGCATCACCCTTTGCTGTGTGAGTGGCTGTGCGTGTGCGTGCCTGGGCGTGGAGCCGACGACGTCGCGCCATGTGTGTTTGCCGGCGTGTGCGGAGCGCGGTGGAAAGGAAGCCCCGCGCGGTCTTCCCATGTGCGCCTTGGATCGCCACGGAGTCACGGACTTTCCACGCCTGGGGCCCCTCCGGCGTGTTCGCTGTCCCTGCACCTAACCTGTACCACCACCGACCGAGATCGTTTGCAGCCAAGGGTGAACGTTGGCCACCCAGAAGTCAACGAGCGGTGAGTCACCGCAGGCTCCCTGAGCTGCACCGACGATCTTTGGGACTTCTGTACATAGTTGTGTTTGTACATAGATGTTCTGTACATGACTGTGTTCAGTACATAGTCGATGTTACTTAGCCTCCGGAACTTTGTACATTATTCTTCATGTTATCTTGTTCTTTTTTTGTGTGTGTGCCTTGCTAGTGTTTGTCTTTCTTGAGTGTCTGTCTTTTCGAGATCTTTTTGGCTGGAGCTGAAGCGTAGTTGACTTGTTGCGTGAGGATAGCATTCTTTTCTTCATGCTGGGGACCTGCCGCTTGCTTTCGCTGATGGGTAGGAGGGCAATTAAGGAGAGGAGGATGTGGGATTCGGGCTTGCTGTGGCTGCCCTTTGCGCGGCCGCCGCCCGCTTCCAAGTTGTTCTCCTCGTTCCCTTTCTCCCGCCGGAGGCGGTGGAGAGGGGCTCGAGCGACTTGTCACTGTCTTTCGGGCCACAGCTCCGCCCTGGCGTCCCAGTGGCTGTTCTCATTGGCGCCTTTTGGCGGGAACACGGCACCGCTTCGACAGCCGCGCTCGCGTCAGGGAGAGACCCCTCCGAGACATCGCAAGGTGCGTAAGCAACTGTTCCTGTCTGCCGGCCTTTGTCCGCGCAGACCAGTGTGTACTCGGGTTCGTCTGCTCCGGGTCGTACCTGAGAGCGAAGCTCGAGCCTGTCGATCGTGATCCAACGATCCGCGACAGGCGTACCTTGCGGTGGTTGCCCACTCTCTCTCAATGGAACCCTTTGGTCACTGCGAGAGAGAGATCACAGCACGCCCTTGCGTGCTTGCGGCGCGCACTCCGTGTCACTTCGTGCGCGCAGGGGAGCCTTGCTCCTCGCGCGCGCCAGGGACACGGTGACTTAGTATGTGTGTGTATGTGCGTTTTGTATATATGTGTATGTGTGTGTGTGTGTGCCGCTGGAATATGGCGTTTCAATAAACGTCTCCTTTGTGAACTTGGAGGTTTGTGTCCTTGCAGCGCAGTGCTCTCCTCCCGGTGGAGGTTGAGTGCGCGCTGCGGTGTTTCAGTGTGCGCGTGGTGACGGCTGATCGGGGCTTCGGCTCGCGCGACGCTCGAACCCGCGGTGGTTAGTGGCCTATGTCCACGTAGAAACCACAATGTGCAGGCCATTAAGTCGTCTCTTCATGCAGCAGCTGCGACTGCTGCCCTCCGTGACTCTTCTGCAGGGGGAGGAGGCTGTTATGACCGTGCATGGTCCGAGCTTGGGCGCACTATTGTGCGCATGTGGGCATGGTATTGATATGTGCTGTTTGTGCAAAGGCTCTACGTGAGCGTGTTCACATGAATCTTTTTGTGTGAGCATGCTTTGCTTTGTCGTGACCCTACAACTGCCAAGTTGGCCCTGTCAAGGGAACGTCAAGAAAAATACAAAGAAACGTCGCCCTGTGAGAAATAGCCGGAAGTGCTTTTGTTCAACTTTTCACCCTTCCCGTTGAGAGGCGCTATTGTCAAGTGAGGAATGCCTATTGTCCAAAAGAGACGATCGGAGTGACACGTTCGCTGACGTATAGGAGAAGAAAGGAGCATGAGGATTACGGCCATTACAGGATTTCCCGTGAATGCAGGAAAGAGTTGCAATTGCCGGAAAGGGACAATGCTGGGAGCAGTATACGTGGCGCGCACGTACACTTGGGTTTCTGAGAAGGAAATCCGCTTGCCGGAACCAACATCGCGGATCTTTGCAGAAGAATCGAAATTTATCTCCTCGCCGTTCCCAAGCTCTACCCGACAACAAGTGACCACGCCCGACGAAACAATACTGGACCAGTCAGTGCATCAGACCATCAGTGTAGTGATGTGTTCGATTGGTTGCCGATATCTGAGGGGTGTGCCCTGGAACTGATTGGTCAGCATCTTCAGAGAGGGGCTGGACATAGGGGATTTAAGGACGTTGCAAAGCACGAAATGAGGCTCTGAGCCCAGGGTAAATGGCTCATCCAGACGCTTCTCGCTATGAACTCTTAACGCTTGCCATTTTGCTGATATATCTTTTTTTCATGTAAATACGTTTTCACAAAGTGCCATTTAACCTGCTTGTGTATATTTTACCAACTTCGAAGATTCAATCCTTCATCAACCCGGAGTCTCTGCACGCTACCAAGAGAAGGCCGGGTCGACTTAGTCCCAGCGCCACGACAATGGCCAGTCACAATAGCATTAATAATATGGCGCCGTAAGATGAGCCCCCCAGGTTGGAAGGCGTCCCACATGTTACTGGGGATGAACAAATGGCGATTCCTAGGAACTCCATGACGAATGAGGCAACTGGGCTAAAGCCAAAAGGACGCTCAGTTGTGGATGTGTCGGGAAGCGACCGGAAAGCCCGATGTTGCAAGGAGATATATCACATAGCAAAATGGAATGTAAGATCTATGATGCAAGGTAAACTGGATGTCGTCAAGCGAGAAATGGACCGATTGAACATTGATATCTTGGGTATCAGTGAGCTCAAGTGGACCGGAATTAAAGAATTTAATTCCGGCGACCATTATGTCTTTTTTTGTGGGCACAAATCCAGGAGAAGGAATGGTGTCGTTCTCATAGTAAACAGAAGAATGGGCAAAGCAGTGCTAGGCTACAACCCCAAAAACGACCGAATGATTTCACTTCGGATCCAAAGTCACCCTTTCAACACAACAGTTATCCAAGTCTATGCACCAACCACTACTGCTGAAGAAGCTGACGTTGAGAGATTTTATGCTGACCTGCAATGCCTTTTAGGCCGCACTCCATCATCAGACGTCCTGTTTCTCATATGAGACTGGAATTCTAAGGTGGGGAGTGAAGAAATATCCGGAATTAGAGGCAAGTTCGGTCTTGGTGAGCCAAATGAAGCTGGGCAGAGGTTAGTAGAGGTTTGTCAAGAAAACAACCTGACCATAGCGAATACTCATTTTCAACAGCACAAGAGGCGCCTGTACACATGGATTTCACCGGACGGTCTGTACAGGAATCAGATTGATTATATTGTTTGCCGGCAGAGATGGAGAAGCGCTATACAAGCAGTAAAAACAAGGCCTGGGGCCGATTTTGGCACCGATCATCAGCTTCTTCTTGCCAAATTTAGGCTTCGATTGAGGAAAACGCAGAAAACTAGTAGGCCTTTCAGGTATGATCTGGATCAAATTTCATCAGAATATGCTGTGGAAGTGAGGAATCGATTTCAAGAATTAGATATACAAGACAGAGAGCCTGAAGAGATGTGGACTGATGTTCGTGATATAATACAAGAAGTTGCTACTAAGGTAGTTCCAAAGCAAAAGAAATGCAAGAAAGCAAACAGGTTATCTGAAAAGGCTTTGCAAATAGCTGAGGAAAGGAGAATGGCAAGTAATGGGGGAAAAAGAAAGATAAAAGGTTCTCAATGGGGATTTTCAGAAAATAGCAAGAAGAGATAAGAATGCCTTCCTGAACAGCAGTTGAGGACAACAGCCAATTGAGGAACACAGGAGCTCTGTATAAGACAATCAAAGATATCAGCTTCTGTGCTAAGCTGGGCGTGATAAAGGACAAACGAGGCAGGCACCTCACTGAAGCCTCAGAGATAAAGAAGAGGTGGCAGGAATACACAGAAGAACTGTACAAGAAGGACCCGGATGTGCAAACCCAACATAAGACGGTTGTGATTACTGATCTCGAGCCGGGCAGCCTGAAGAGTGAAGTTGAATGGGCCCTAGCCAGCCTTGCTGAGAACAAAGCTAGCGGAATTGATGGCATTCCAGTTTAGTTGCTTCAAGACCTCAACCATGACGACGCTGTTAACGTTCTGTACATTATGCCAGTAAATTTGGACAACCCTGCAGTGGCTGCAGGATTGGAGGAGGTCAGTTTACATCTTTATTCCAAAGAAAGACAGTGCCAAAGATTGTTCCAACTACCGCACGATCGCGCTTATTTCGCATGCTTGCAAGGTGATGTTGAAAATCCTCCAAGGTAGGCAGGAGCAGTATGTGGATCGGGAGCTTCCGTACGTGCAAGCTGGGTTTCGTAAGGGCAGAGGAACAAGAGACCAGATTGCCAACCTTCGCTGGATCATGGAAAAAGCAAGAGAGTTCCAGAAACCCATCTACTTCTGCTTTATTGATTATGCGAAAGCGTTTGACTGCGTAGATCACAGCAGATTGTGGCAAGCTCTCCAAGAGATGGGATTTCCAAATCACCTCATCTATCTCCTCAGGAACCTGTATGAAGCGCAAGAGGCCACAGCCAGAACTGGGCATGGTCTTACTGATTGGTTTCCGATCGAGAAAGGAGCGAGACAAAGCTGCATACTGTCGCCCTGCCTATTTAACCTATATGCTGACTGCATCATGAGGAAGGCCGGTCTGGACGAGTCTTCAGCTGAAGTGAAGATTGCTGGGAAACGTATCAAAAACCTTAGATATGCGGATGATACCACTTTAATATCAGAAAGTGAAGTGGAACTCAAGAGACTTCTGATGCGCGTACAAGAAGAGGGTGAAAAGTTCGGGCTTAAACTGAACATTAAAAAGACAAAGATCATGGCGTCTTGCCCTATCAAGTCCTGGAACATCAAGGGACAAGAAGTGGAAGCTGTGACAGATTTTTTCCTCTTGGGCTCCAATATTACCCCGGAAGGAGACTGCAGCCATGAAATTAAGAGACGCCTGCTTCTGGGAAAGAGAGCCATGGCTTGCCTTGACCGCCTAGTAAAGAGCAGATACATTAGTCTGCCAGCCAAGATCCGTATAACTCGTGCTATAGTCTTTCCAGTTGTGATGTATGGATGCGGGAGTTGGACTGTGAAGAAGGCTGACCGCCGAAGAATACACGCGTTTGAATTGTGATGCTGGCGGAGACTCTTGAGAATTCCTTGGACGGCCAGAAGATCAAATCAGTCGATATTGTCGACCATAAACCCTGACTGCTCATTGGAGGGTCAAATTCTAAAGTTAAAGCTCAGCTACTTTGGTCATCTGATGAGAAGAGAGGAGTCGCTGGAGAAAGATTTGATGTCGGGAAAGGTTGAGGGTCACTGAAGAAGGGGTAGGCAGCGAACGCGATGGTTAGATGGCATCCTCGAGGCGCTGCAGATGAATTTATGTGATGTTAGGAAGATAGTGAGAGACCGGAAAGCGCGGCGTGATATGGTCTATAGGGTCACGAAGAGTCGGACACGACTGAGCGACTGAACTGAACTATAACGGTGTCAGCGAAAGTAGCTGCACATTGTCTCTGCCTATCACTGAAGATCGTAACGCAGCCCGAACGACGATGGTGACTGCCTTTTCTTTTTCCGTGCTTGGGTTTTCTTGTACACAGGCGGGGAAACGCTAGCATTGCAACTTATGCTGTTGAGTTCCTTCGATTTCGAATTGTCAATAAAGTGACTACAGATGAAGGAGTGCGGCTACGGCTCCGAGATTCTCGTGCCGTCACTCTTGGGGAAAAGAAGGCACGAAGCATCCGGTTGCAACCAGAATTGAAAAAATTCAGCACTTTCCATCTAACACAGCAACCAAATACGTAGATTCGTGCCTCTGCCTTTCAACAAACCATGCTTAGGTCACCCACCACTCACGCTTGTGTGGAAACCCGTCGAAATGAATCGACTTAAAAGCGTCCGACTAGTTTGCGTAGCTGCAGTGCAGCCAACAACGCACCACATTTCGTCAGTCTTGTTTGGTCAGACTTCGTTTCACCGGACATATTCATACAACTAACCCAACTTTCTGCTCTCTTGAGGATATATTCACGCATAACATCATCTAAACCTTAGGATTTCCAATTTCCACACAGACCAACGGCAAACAGCACCTCACCCAATGCGCTGGCAATGCGCCTGTTGGGGCTGGCGCATGCCAGCAATTGAGCGATGCGCCGAGAGGCGGCGCCACCAGTGCAGCTGTCCGATACCTATTGAGCGCTAATAACGACACTGAAAGCGCGAAGCTTTTGACGATAAGGGGAACACTTACGCTCCGCCTCAAAGATGTCACGCGATAGAGGCCTGTGGCCCAGTGGGGTGCTTCCGCATTGAGAAACATCGACGCAGACGCACATTTCGCATTGCGAAAGCTGTTTTAAGACTTGGTAGGGTGCCTCAGACTTGGAACACGGAGGCGCCATCTGTCTCCGCAACGACGTAGAAGGTCTCGATTAGTTCCGGTGGCTGCCACATGCTGGCGCCTATTTTTCCGACACGTTTTTCGTAATTCGGGGGTACCGATGCCTTTTCGACTGAACGAGCTGCGTACGTTACAAAAGCCGTGGAATAAAGGGGAACTTCGCATGATTCGGGTCAAATCCTTTTGTTTTAAGTGCTAGCTCATAGCGTATCCACTTTGAGACATACCAGTTACGCAAAATTTTGTATTATCACGTACAAGAACAGCATTGCGAAGGCCACACGGCATCATAAATATATTGTTTTATTAAACAAATGGCAAACATTTAACGTATGCGAATCGATGGCACACGGTACGCGAATCTTACAGAATAATGGGCGTAAAGCCGCGAAATAACACCGCACGTTGGCGAGTTGAGCACACGCGCATTAAGAAAATATTATTCTAATGTGTTCCTATCCCGTAACACAATGCATGGTGCTAAAATCAACACGTGCATCGCAGATACATTCGAGCTCGTCATTCCGAGGAATCATCGCCAGTGTCAAGAAATATCTGTGGTGAATGGAGTTACACAGCATTATGCCGGAATGGATAGTAGGGAGGAGCTAGATGTAGTAACGAAATACGTCTTCTTACGACGGATTGTGGCTGCAGATCCTGGTCATATAACGTACGTAAATAACTAGAATCAGAATGGGACGAGTACTTTCGGAAAGTGCCATCGGATCATGAATGACAGATCACCAGCAGTGGCGTAAATACGTGAACATTTCAGATGGTACCCGTAGGTTACTATGGCGTCATTCTGATTATGAAAATTTATTTCGTCGTGTTTGTTTCTAAGTAAATCAGATGGGATAAGTTAAAAAGAACGTCGTTAACTTTGAATGTAAGGACGATGAGCTAAAACTTCTATATACAGTATAATAACTGCATGTACACGCTAATGCTACACAAACATAATGTGGCTTTATTTTTTTTATTTTTATTTCTTTTTTTTTTGTTGCTAATTCTAGCCCTACATACGAAGATGTACGTGCGCTGCAAATATTTCAGGATGAAAACACCTCGTTAAAGGGGTGTTCAAAAGAGCATTTAATGTGTTCCAGATTCTGATGATATTAAACCAAGCGGGGGACAACATTGCCATATACGGCGACGCAAAGGGCATTGACTGACAGTCGCACTTACCATTTTGGCGCCTGCTGGTGAAGAACTTTGATCTCGCACGCAGAGCTGAAGCTGGCTGACACACGGTGCGGCGCCGATGACATCCCACCGCGGAGATTGGCAGAAAGTGCAGTTGATGCAGTCTAGAATGCCATGAAAACAGTAATCAGCAGTGGTTGGCGACGTTCGAATGAACTTCTTGCACAGACACAACACTTCGCAACACTGACACAGACATAACACTTCGTCACAGTTCGCAACTGCAGGGACTGAGAAGAGAGGCGAGGAATGTTCTGCTAGTCTGGTTAGTCCTGGGCGGAGTTGAAACGTTCGGAATCAATTAGCGTAACCTGGGCAGGGTCGGGAAAGCAAAGCTGTGCTTCGGCTGCTCCGTAGCATTCTGCTTGGGTTAGGCCTAGCCTCGGAAAATCTTACCTATCGCAGACGAAGCACGTGCCGCTATCTCTTATCTTGATCGGCAAACGCCTCTGCTGAAGCATTTGTTATCTTTGGAAGCCAACCTTTCTGGTTCCTGACTGTTTCATGCTGGCGTCCCATAAATTATAGCTCGACTGCTAGGTTTTCTTTTCCTGGGCTGGCCCTGGCATGTACAAGTACCACGTGATGTGTTGGTCGCGCGCATTACATTGTGTGAACGCAGCTGAGAGTATCTTCACGTAACGAGCATATGCATCACAGAACTCGATTGTGTCTTTCTTGTATGGTCAGATGACAAGTTTGATGACAAGGCAGCAACGACAACGCAGTAAACCTACTGCTATTGCACTGATCCGGGGTTCGAAGTCAGCGGGGTCTCGACCCTCTCACCATAACTGACAAGAGATTTGACACCATCTGCGCAAGAACATGGGGAATGCATAGATGCGATTCAGACGTCGTTCGATCATGTTTACTATGCACACATCAAAATTCGAAGTTTTTTTTTTTAATTCGAGGTTTGGCATTGGGCACAGTAAAAAAGGCAGCAGAGATGGGGAAGAAAACTTAAGCAGCGCCTTCACTGCTTTCCTTTGTGATGAAGAAGTCCTCCAAGGGCCCAGAATATTTTCCTCAGTAAGAGCGCGAGAATCCAAACGGCGGAGTGTCAGCCAGGAAAGGACGCTCACGCTCAAACTGAGGGCAGTCACAAAGTATGGGCGCAATAGTTTCAACGCACCTGCACTGCTCACACGTTGGAGAGTATGCTATGCCAATGAGTTGGGAATATGCGTTTGTAAACGCATATAGATTTATTATAAAAATGGAGATCAAATAGCGCACAAACCGAAAAATGGATGAAAGGCAATAGGACGTGGACAAGCTCTAAGCTTCAATCACTCGCCAGAATGAGACCAAGAAAATAAAAAATGTCACCGACACGCAAAACAATACAACTCTGGGTCCGCTTGTCACGGTCCCATATGTACCGGGTATCGAAACCATGGTTTCGATTTGGGAACTGGAAAAAACAGGACTGCTTATGCTAATAATTTTTTTTTTCAAAGACTGTATATCGTACGTCTTATTCACAAATCTTATAAAAGAAGCAGCAAAACGTAGAACAGTCTTGAAACAAGCCATCCGGCGTCTTAAGTCGGCTTCATTATTCCCGGATCCCGGAGCTCATGAATCCGCTTCCTTAGTTCCTGGTGTATTTAATACACTATATATACATGATAACTTGACGCACGTCAAGTTATCGTGCATATATCCTTGCCGCTATTCTGATAAAAGGGAAGGGAAAATGAATCCTACACTTGCTTCGAAGACAGCGCATCCAACTAGACAGACGGAAAGCTTACATAATTTGCCGACGCCAGACAGTCACCAGCAATACCATAAATGGTCTGCTTTTAAAGGGACAATCAGTCGAGGAGAATTTTCAGACAAAACGTGAATATTGGTCATCAGTTTCGGCGCCTGGTTCCGCAAGCTAACAATTGTTTGTCCTTAATTTGCGAGTTCGTTCATTAATTAATTTTATTGGTTTGCCGCTAGACGCGTCAAATTACGTTCATGCAAGCTTCTATTTGTATGCTGCCAGTGTTTGAAAGACCAGGACAGTTTTTCGCCCTGGTATTTATGTCTCTCGGCGCGTCATGTTGTGAGCGAAAACGTTTAACTATATACCGGGTGTCCCAGCTAAATGTAACTAATGTTTTAAAAAACAGTGCGAGGCCGAGCCCAGTCAAACCAATTTAGAGCCGTCCAGAGTCGTCTTGTTAATCTGCAGTATGGTTTAGTACATCGAGGTTAATTATTTAATGAAGACTATAGTTAGCTATTTCTTAATTATTGCCATGAGAAAAAGGTACTAATGCAAAATTTTATGTAAATCTTACCACAAAACGGCTAGTTACTTATTTTCATCACGCTACACCTTACGGTGCCTTATTTATAGACCTTCAAAATTGCTGTCACGTGTTTTTAAATCATTCCCTCATGCTGTCTGTGTCTCTTTCTCGTTCCACCCCAGAGGGAACGGGAAAGCATTGAACGGGAAAACGTGCATTGACTGGTCGTCGAACTCGACCGAGCTAACTCGATTGGGTTGTAGTTTCGAGGCGATGATTAGAGCGAACGGAATGTACAGGAGCTGTCAAACATTGTACAGGAGCTGTCAAAAGTAAATGAAGGGTGACTCTGACAAAAATATTTAATTTCTTCCCATCGAGACTGCACAGCTGGCAATTCGCAAAATCACAAAATGCCTGCATACAATATCTACTCAAGAATGGATAAAATTAGAAAATGAATTATTAAATGTTTTCGTAAATATCACCTTCCATTTGCTCTTACAACCCCTTCACATGTCGGCTTCAACAGTGCAGTTTGATTGGAAACGATGCGAATTACTATGACGTGCCGAGTCAAAATGCAATAAAACAGAAGCGCGAAACTAAGAGCAGCTTAACAAACACTAATCAGGCGTATTGATAAGAAAACAGTGCGCTTCGATGCCAGGCATGCGTCCATGCAAAAGTTACACGGAAGCTAGCGAACGCAGACTTCCTGTTATACAAAGCAAAGAGATACAAGGTCATTTCATTTCCCTTTTCAATTATTCTGTCACTGCTTAACATAACCACACATACTCAGTTACTATAGCAAACCAGTTGCGATAACGAAGGAAATGGCCGGACGTAAACGATAAAAATAGCGTACAACGCAGTTATCGTCTTCGATAATTTGACGCCTCGTATATCAAACTTGACAGCGGAGGGACCAAAGCAGACCGCGTTAAAAGACGAAGGCTGCCGTTCCGCGTGGTCGCTTCTGGTAACAATATCTCATTTCTGTCCCTCGCTCGCACAAGCGTTATTGCTTCACTGTCGCGTCAAAAGGTGTCGCTCTCGTCGTTAGGTCTACGGGATGAGAGAAACCCTCATTACCCTTGCGTGACGGAGGTGACGACCACCGCACGCGCGCGCATGACCACTTGGCCACGACTCACCGCCATCCAGCTGACGACTGTCCTACCGAAGAAAAACACAAGCGAAGAGGCAGGTAACAAACGGAAACATGAAACCTGCTGCCTCCGAGAAGGAACACCGTCCCATTGTCATCCTCAATTTTCAACTTTAGAGGCTTCTCGCTTTTCGTTTCTTTGAATCTTTCTTTGTCGTCTCTGCGTTGCCTTGCTTACCTCTTTTATTCTTCATTTCTGCCAAGAATGACCCCCCTTTCTTACACCGGGGGATGCGTCCGTCTTTCTAACGGGTAGAGCGGCTAGAGGGAAACGGTAATAGCTCTCGTGTCGGCGCGTCTCCAAACACTCGATTAGACGAAAGGATTGCCTCTGTCTGAATAGGCTATCTTCTCCCCTGTAGTTAAAGAGGTAGCCGCTTTTTCATTGTAGTCCTCGGTTTTCATCATTTCTTTCCTTTTTCCTTGCCTTCTCATTCTCCTCTTTTCTATATTTTTTTCCCTATTCCTTTCTGCGTATTTTATTTCATCACCAGCTGGTGTTGAGCGGAGCCAAACAACATGTACGGAGAACATAAAACATAAAATAAAAAAGTGAGAGGCGAAGTACGTTCCGGGAAACGTGGGCAATTTAGGATTTCCGATGAGCGGCTATGCAACGACCGGCAGGCCGGCAGGGGCTTCCTTCACTCGGACATTTTCCGTTTTGTTTTTGTTTCCAAGGTGGTACTTTCCCTGTTTTCCTCGGTTGTTCTTTTTCTTCATTTTTTCTTCCATCCTTTTTTGCTTGTCTTCAAGATATTCCATTTCCTGGGCGCATAGCTCGCTTCGTCAAGGTTGCGTGTTATGCTTCCAGTACTCTGTTATGCCGCATCTCTTGTCCTCTTTTTTATGCATATGAGTCTTGTTTCTCGTCTTGGCGATTAACGCTTTCTTCTGTGCATAGTGTAGCTCACTATGGTCGCATGTCAATTTCTGCTCCGACAAGTTGTAGTTATCAATAAAGATAGCCCGCATCTTCGCTCTATACCGTCGTAGAGAGATAACAGTGAAAAATATGTGGGTTTTTGCATGTGAAAACGGCGTTTTACTCCGTGCCTCGTACTTAGCATAATACACCATGGCCCCTCGTTTCTGTGTACTTGCAACGAAGATGTAGTATGACTTCCAATTCGATGAAATAATGTTCTCCAATCAAATGGAAGATATCGATCTTACCGCCTTTCGGTCAGTGCGTGGGAGCGATGGATCGAGAGCAGCGAACTAAAGAGATGTGTTGAGTAGGTCTCGTCGGGCACTTATACGATGTATTTGCTGACCAAATAAGAGCTTGTTGAGCTTCGAACGGCGTAATTGGAGTCTGTCGCCATACCTCATCTTTCTTTTTAATCCAGTGTCTGTCTGCGCAAGCCATTTATTCCAATCTTGGCCTAGCTCCGCCGTGATTCCTCGACTGAGCTGGCATGAGCTAATCTAACATAGCCTAGCCTAACCTTGGCGTAAGAGAAGTGTAGTTTGTGGCACGTGCAAGTGTTTCAGCAATATCAGTTTATGAAAACAGTCTGTATTCCATGATGAATCACTCTTATTTTTCAACTATTCGCTTGATATCGCAACGGGTGCATCTGCATATACTTTCTGAGGCAATATAGTCCCGCGCAGCGGCCGTATACTTACGCTATTTGCAAGCATTGCCCAAGCAATGTCTTCGACAATGTAAACATCTCGTTAGACATTGCCTGTTTCCACTCAGCTAATGCGAGCTATGCCCAATTCAATGCCCGTTGCAGTACCTGGATCTTAAACATGAGAGCCCATGCATAACTTATAGCAGAGTGGTTAGAGGTGGCTTTTCTTTCTGGAGAATTGCACAGTTTACTTCCTATTAAGGGTGCTGCAAATTCAAGTATGCCGATCACCGGAACTAATTACTTATTCATCTCCATGGGTTCATCTCGAGATTTACTAAACGTTAGGAGAGGCATACGGGTTGTTCTCAAGGAGGCGAAATTCGCAGAACAATAAATACAGCCTTTCCTCGGCCTTACGGTGGCATCGTGAGTTCAAACGCATGCGTATTATGGCAAGTGCAATGCATTAGCTTCACGTACGCAAAGCGAGTTTTACCCCCACGAAGGAACACGTGTAGAATCAATTATGGAGGATTATTGAACGGTCGCCGCTGAGCCTGCCGGCTGCACGTTCAGCTAGCTGGTACACAGAAATGCAGAAACAGCAGGCTGGAAGAAGTTAAAAGAGCACGCCGCCCCCTTTCCCCTCCCCCCTCCTCTTTTAATCCGCGCATCGCTGGGAGGTAGGGCGGATCCTGTTAATGGTTAATCCCTCAGGGCAACGCCCACAGTGCCTAGAGGTTCCCAAATTCGAAAACACACTCACACCAAGAGCAAGTGAAAAGCAATAACTAAAGATAAAACGCTAAAGAAAATGCTCATTCGCTCGAT
Organism: Amblyomma maculatum; assembly: GCF_055883805.1. Classification (NCBI taxonomy): domain Eukaryota; kingdom Metazoa; phylum Arthropoda; class Arachnida; order Ixodida; family Ixodidae; genus Amblyomma; species Amblyomma maculatum. The sequence continues at coordinate 67,349,180 of NC_139352.1, read as the reverse complement.
ACTCTTTCTGCGACTGCTTCAGCATGACTGGGTTTCTACTTTGTGTTTCAGGTTCTCATTTTTTTTTTATTCTATTTTCTCTTCGCTTTGTCGCCGTTCGTCATCGTGGGGGATCTGCGCACGCGCATAATGCATGGAGGAGCGGGGGAGAACGGGAGGCATACAAAGAATCTGACAGCGTTTCTGCGTCTCCTCAACGGTTTGGGGGCGCCATTTACAATTTGCCAGTCCAGAGCCTCATCTCTTTGCCTTTTCCATAACCCCTTCTCGCCGAAACCGCTCTTTTCACTGTAAAGCTCGCATTGTTATATTGTACCAGATGAACGTCTTATTTTTTTTCTCTCTCTTATATCTTCGGACCTTCTTTCATTCTTCACTACTTATGTGTGCGTGTTTTTTTTTTTTTTTTTCCTGGACAGGTTAGAGATGGTGTTCAAGGCGCAGTTTTTCGGGGGAAAACTGTTGGTGATGTTGGTTGCTGTGCAGCAAGACGGATGACTCGAAGACCTCTGAGCATAAACCAAGGATGAGACTCTTCTTTTTCTTCGGGCCTCTTCTCAGACGCCGCCGCCGGCGATATGGTGTCGTCGGTCCCGGAGCGAAAAAGGAGAGTGACGAATCTTTCGGAGAAGTCGTTCCGTCTTTCCTCCTCGGTTCACAAAGGGATGCCGCTTTCACTGAGTGCAGTACAACGCCCCCGCTGTGCCCAGCATTTCCCGTAGAAACGTGGCGCGTTTTTACACTACGCAGGTAGCGACTACATCAATTGTATTTCGTTGTTCAGAAGTTTTTGAGTTCCCAGAAAATGCGATCTAATCGATTTCTTTTCCAGGGAATTTGTAGCACAGTTGTTCGGTGGTTCCATCTTGCTGCAAACTACACGACACTATGATAGGATTTGACTAAATGTATGTGAGAAACAGCTATCGCTGGAGCACAGATGACATTACTGCTACGAGCATCGATTTAGGATTTATTGTTGGCTGATGTGCTGCTGTCCCTCGCCATTTGTAGCTCAGAGGACAGTCGCCGTTGGCTAAGACAGGACAGCGTCCGAAGCAGAAAGTCAATTAAATGATCTCCCTTTGACCACAGTGCCTGTTCCTTCTTCCTCTTTTAACTGAATGCGACACAATGCGCTCACAGAAGCTCACAGGAGCCATACTCTCAGTGCTCATAGAAGCTTAAAAGCGAGGTCTTTTTCATTTGTCTCACCTACATATTTATGCATATGTCTTACCTTCATATTTGTATCTTCATAGTGTGCTTTTAGTAGGAGCCACTGAAAGCACGCTATGAAAGTCAGTTGCTTTGTTAGTTGGCCCGAGTCGGCGGCTTTTCTAAATAGGGTACAGAGCTCTCCTTGTTATTCCTTGCAATCACTCCCCTGTTTTTCTCCTCCTTATCCTCGCCCTGTCCCTCGGCCGCAGCTCAGGCGCTTAAGATATCAGATAGCAATTGCCGCGGCGGCTAACATTATTTTCCTTCCTTTTTGTTTACGGTTATTTGCCACCTACAAGATCCAGCCGATGACGATGAAAAGGGCGTGCACATAAGGCCAGTGATATATCATTACATTTCGTTAAGTAAGCTACTAAAAAAGGTATAATTCTTTTATCGACAGCAGTATGCGTACAGCGAGTAAGAGAACGTCCTCCTACCTCCTCCCGCCCCCTTCTCAGCCCCTTCTGATAGACACAGAGGACCAAATTTTGATCCATATTTGCCATTGGTTGTTTCCCATTAGGTTTCCCATTAGCCTTATTTCCTATAAGATGTGAATCAAAAGCCTGAGTCGTTAATTCCCCCCCCCCCCCTCCCCCCACCTGCCGATTTGTTCACAGTTGTTCCTGACTACGGGATCGCTTAACACACCAACATCTGCCCAGCCAGAGCCACAGGCACTTGCAAGGCTTCGTCAGTTACACCGAACGGAGAGCCAAGAAATCTAAGAACAGTTGCATCGTATCACAAAAGTTAGTGCAGAGCTAAACGTATCATTTGTGAAAACATGAACCCCTCACGGGCACCGCACTTCACAGGCTGTTGTAGTCTATACTAAGGTCTTGCCCAATTATTGCACGGCCGTACGTTAAAGAGAGTCACCATGTGACCCAGCCCGAACACTCCAATTCTTCTCACTGCCTCGCACTAGAATATCAGCGCGCGCCTGAGTGTGCATTGCAGGATCGACCGTACTGCACTGCAATTACAGCCAGTCAAGGCTTCGCCCCCTACTAATGCATGACAAAGCAGGCAATAGAAAATCCCGTCTCCCCTTCATTACATTACTTTTAGGAACGAGACCCGAATGCGTGGAACCGATGACGCAGCCTCACGTCCCGTCATACCGTATCTGCACTTGAGATCGATGTGAGTGTATACTATTGAAAGCGGCAATAAAACACGAAATGATAGTAAATGTGCGGTTGCAGTAGCGGAACAAACGACACGAACAGATAAAGGGACACAGCGGGGAGGAGTTGGACGCTGCTATAATAACCAGCTACGCGAAAAACGGCGTTAATGACACGCCTCGCCGCGAAGACGTGACTAATAACGGCCAACAGTCATTCCGTCATTTTTTTGTCATTGTTTAGCTGCCACGTTCTGCCTGGTCAATTGGGGTCACTGTCGAAGAAAACACGGCGAAAACTACTGCAGTTGCGGAGACAGCATGACATAACCATTTAGCTGAGGCAATTTCTTAACTACTGTGATTTTGGTTTTTATGTGAGCATCGGGCTACGTTAGGGCAATGATTATTTCGAAGGCCCACTTACTTTCGTTCTATTATTCGGCAGGAAAAGAGGGTGTGTTCTATGTATTCCTGTATGCTGCTGGATGAGGGGGAAAGAGGGAGTCGTGCCATTCTAGGTAATGATAACCTTCGTGCTATGAGCTATCAATGCAGCGGGAGAAGAAATTATCATCAGTGGCTTTCTTTGAAATTTTTTTTTTTATGGGCTCTGTTTTCTGTCCGTTTCTCTGTTTTGGCAACGATCGTAATTGCAGTCAGCTGGAGGCCAGTTTCCACTACAATGAGAACTCATTATGAAATGTAGTGTTATATCCGAGGTATTCGGTTACTACTTGACTTTGTCGCTAGAGCTGCTACCGAGACCTTCTTTCCAGCGTTGGTGACCAGCCGGTGGGCCTCCCTGTCAAACTGACGCCATCTTTCTTCCATTTGAGCGGCAACTTCTATAGAAAGCTTCGTTAAAGTCACCCCTAATTCCACTTTCTTTCACGCCTTTCATGTATACAGCGACGAACATGCAAAAAAAAAAAAAAAGTAGAAAGAAGGTAGGGAAGCTCACTTACAGGGATAAGCACGAGTTTGAGCAATCTTGATGTCGAACAATGTGGGACTTCAGTCACTGAGAACTGAGTTGACTAAATAACAGTGTTTCGAGCACTATTCTTTCGAAACCGTACAGACAGAGGCCAGTGTCGCCGCTGCGGCCTCTCGGAGTTGAGGGTTTCCGAGAACAGTTGCTCCACTTCAGTGGCACGGTGTTGTGCTGAAAGGAAAAAGAATAATAATAAAAAAGAAGAGTCGTCACAGAGCGAAATTCTTTTCGTTATAACACGTTACGTACTTCGAGAACAATGAACTTGACCTTGGTGACTAAAGAATGGAACCTTTGAGGTCATTGGTTCCTCGTGCCGTTCTTCAAAGTGGCGCCTGGAAAGAGCTTAAGAGACAAATTTGATACCTCCTTTGTCGATTCAAGCCCAGCTTGTTTTTTTTTTTTTCTTTTCTTTGTAGGCACGGATCTAGCAACTCGAAAACAATGTGCGAGCTAGCCACTGAAGCGGACAGCACCAGCTTTTATATCTTACGCTGCAGGTGGTATCACGTGACTCGAGTTGCTGTGGCAGCAGATGCTTCTTGAAAAAACTTCAGCGCTTTAAAAAACAGAGGTCAGTTGCCTCTTTACTTTTTCCCGGTTAGCGAGTTCCAGCTCTACAAATTGTGATCGCAGTTCGTCGTGGGAACAGCGTCAAGTAATTCAAGCTCCATTTTCTATCCGAAAGTATGGAAGCTACGACTAGCGCGGTTATTGAGCTCAGAATAGGCATACATTAGGCGAGTGTGAATGCAGTGCTGTGCGTGAAGCAAGCATTTCAGACGGCAAGGTGCGTTCGTGCGCTCGGCACATAACTTTAAGAACTTAGAGGTAACTGCATAAACTGCATTGGGAGAATACGAAACCATTATCGCTGCCGTGGCGCTTTTGACTTGTAATTGACAACTTTCTGCATCTATTGATCCACTCCGTTAAGACATAAGCGCCACTATACGACATCTGATGCTACTACCACTTGACGATACGACACTTTTGAGTCAGATGTCGGTATTTCGCGCCATTTAGGGTACAGTTTTAAGCAGCCTTCTAATTGGCTGGTCCTGTGACGTCATCACACCTGTGACATTCTAGGATAAAGCAACGCGCACATCCACAAACCCGAAGAATGAAGGGACGAGTCACAGCGTTATAACAACTGACTGTATTATTCAGAGCGCCTCTGTTTAGGTAAAAGCGGACACCACTGATAATCCAGAAAGAAAAGCACGAAAAATAAAAAAAAGAACAGACTGACCATTCACAAGAAATTAGATTCTAGGTCGACACAAGGAACTCGTTTCTTGTTTTTTTTTTTTTTCTTTTTTCGATCTGCTCATGTGATAATGGCTGGACGGAGTACTAACGCATGCCTGGCCTAGCTAATTCGCCATCTCGATCTGAAAGACTCAATGATCTCACTTTAATATTCGTATTACGCTACAATTCCAGAGTATTTGGTGGTTGGAAAGAACATTTGACATTTGCGGCAATGAATCCCAATGTTCCGAGCAGCGTTTTTAACATCATAGCAGTGTTCCCCGCGTCTGTCGTCAAGGCAACGACCAGTTTGCCCACAATAGCAGCAACTTCCAGTTCTTCAAGGGTACATACCCAGGAAGCAGCAGGGAAAATGAACCCGATTCATAAAGTTGAAAGTGTACCCATCCCGGAGAGCGTTAAACAGGTCCTATATATGTATACGCCTCGAGCCAAAGTTGTTTGTCCAGCTAAATATGCGTCCGCCTGAAAATTTAGCTATATGGCGAGGTGCATTTCCCGACGTGCCCCTGAAGCTGAAGAGAGCAGGTGTATCACCGAAGGAGTCAGGCACAGCCGCTTTTCAATTTCCGCAGTCTTCCACTACGGCATCTCATAGCCTTAGTCACTTTCGGACATTAGGCTCCACAAACGAAACCAGAAACCAAACTTACAGGTGTTTGCGAGACAATTCATGGTTCTCTTAACAGCTGGCAAAGAAGAGGAATTGGTTGATGACTTGAAGGAAAAAGTATACGTAGCAATTTCTTCGGTTTTCGAAGACTGTGGACGCGACAGTCTTGTAAGAGCCAGAAAGAGAGCTAAAAAACTATGTTGAAGATTCAGTTTAGTCAGGCTGCATTCCTCGATAGACAAGAGCCCAAAATTGAGCCTGAACATGTTTTTCGTAGCAAAAACTCAGAAAATGGACGTCTCTTTACGCATCATTGTTGTCGAGAACGGCGCGTAGTTAATTTGCTTGGAGAAATTCCTACAAGGAATGTTATTTTTGCTAGCTACTGACGACCGCTTCAATGTAAAGAAATCGGACGATGTAGTATTTTTCTAAAGGATAACCAAAACAAGCGGTTGTTGCTTTTTCCTTAGAAGTAAAAGATCTGTATTTTTCTACTGACGTAAAGATCTGTAACAAACTAATAAATTGCATTAGTAAGGCGATGAAAGTCATGGGGGGGGGGGGGGGGGGGGAAGCTTTAGCTTCCCAGAATGCCGCTGGCCTTTCCATGAATACCTTTTTAAACTTGCTGCAAACTTTTCTTGAATTCACTTATTCAAAATGCGATGACACCGCGTTTTCATTAAAAAAGAAAGCATCTGCAAAGGAGCGTGCATCGAACCGTTACTCGGTGACCTGTATCTAGCTATGCACGACAGGTTCAAAATTCACAAAGGTTATACAATTTGTTGATGACTATTTAATTTTAATTGATTGCGATTGTACATTTTTTCGACAATGAAGTGATTTCTATTATGTTTTCTCCAATTTTTTTGAGCAGCTTGTTATAACCTACGAAGTACCTCTCAAAGACTGTATCAAGTTCCTTGATTTGATTCTCTATTTCACTGCCCAGCATGTTCTTCGTATACCTAGGGGATAAAAACCTTTGCTTTTGTACTTTTCCAGCCGCTCGAAACTCTTGAAACAAGGCATTGCTGCGCCCTGCATGCTTCAGCAATGCCCCCAAGAAGTCTTGTTTGCATATGATCGGTCATTGTTTTTCATGCCAGATTCACAGGCTCATAGCCTCTGATTATCCTATTCATATCCTCGCTTATGAAGCATAGGATATGTTGAAAAGTTGAAAAGGGGCACTTCGTTTCGTACCCGCGAAAAAAAAAACAACAATGTGGTGGTCATTCCGTATCTTCATGCCGTGTCCTGTAAATTGAAAAGGATTGAAAAAAGAAAAAAAAAAAAATGTGATGGTCGATATTGCTCTTTTTTGGCTCTGGAGCGATAGAATAGTATGTGTGCGCACGTGTAAATGCTCCGGGAAAAGAATTTAAAGACTGCTCTCGTCTGCACAAAGAAGCACCGAAACGAGTGTGTACACTGCCCCTGCAAAGAAAACATGGTCTACTCTCTCCCTTTGTCCGGTGGCAAATAATATTTTGGACAAAGTATAGTCGTCTGAAATACAAACGCGGGGAATACTGCAGTAATGTTAAAAATACCACTAAGAACTTTAGAATCCATTGCCCCAAATGTTCTTTCCGTCCGCTGGTCAAATATTGTCAAGTTGTAGCGTATCACAAATATACTATTAAAAGAGAACACTAGTTTCTTGTATCGTACTGCAATCCATTTTCTTTTGAATGATCACGTACTATTCATCATCATTTATCATTTATTGTCCCTTAAAGGCCCTGGGTCGGACATTACATAAGGGGGGGGGGGGGGGGGGGTGACGAGTAAAGTAAGTACATGGTCATATGATTATAGAGTGAAATGAAAATACATAAGGAAGGGGGGGGGGGGGGGGTGACGAGTAAAGTACATGGTCATATGATTACACAGTGAAATGAAAAGCAAGGAGGCAAGGTAACGTTATACATTTCTATGGAAACGTAAGTAGTGAAATTTTCCTGTGTTCTAAGGCGAAAGCCTTTCTAGGCTCGTGGAACAAAATCTCATGCGCGACAGTTGTGCGCGGGATCTATGCATCGGATTTGTGCGCTCATGTCTCACTTGTCAACCGTGCTGATGACGTCATCAATAAATAAAAATCCTGTCTCCACCGGGAATCGAACCTCCATCCCTCGGATCCGAAGCCGAGCGCTTTAACGAACTGCGCCCACCCAGGATCTATGTTTTTTTTTCAGCATGGTATTTTTTACACGCGTTTACATGCAGTAAAGAGCTATATACATTATTTATAAAGTAATCAACCTGTAGCCAAACAAGTTCAATTGACGCACGATAAAGATTCCGGTTACATTTTTGCCTATACACCCGATTCCAGCATATTTCCCGAGTTTGGCCTTCGACTTGGCTTTGGCCACCATGCTCTCCCTCTCCCTCCCCCCACCCTTCCACCTTATATGTCCATGCTTTCTTAGTCTGAACCGTGGTTTGTCAGTTTTATTAATTACACTACTTGCAACGCAATCATTCCGGTATTATGTAGCTCAAGTGTGCAGTAAAATGTTTGCATCATTTTCGTTTGCTAATCTACTACCACTCACCTTTCCCTCATATACATTATCGTCTCTAAAGGTGAATATGTATGCATCTGGCGTGGATGCGAACAGCCGCATGCCACAGGCAGCACTTCCGCAAGCCGCTCTCGCCTACTTAGCCAAGGAATATACACAGTACACCCACATATTCACCGACGGTTCAACTATTCAAGGCACTTATTCCTCTGACCTTTATGTGCCCTCAACAAACCATGTCCTGTCTTACCCGCTGCAGCGGAAGACATCATCCACGACAGCTGAGCTCCATGGCATCAAAGAAGCTGTTTCCTTATCCTGCGCCAGGCCCCCGGCCGATGGGTTACCTTCACGGATTCCAGAGCATCTCTGCAAACCATGTATAACCTGCTGAAGAAAACCAATAATCAGCCTTTTTCCCTTGACATCGGGTATCTGCATCATTTGGCTATTGCCGCAGGCCACTGCATAGGATTTCAGTGGATACCAGCCCGCTGTGGCATTAAAGCCAATGAAAAAGCCGTTGAAGCGGCTCGTAAAGGCCACCAACATCAAAGATACATTCGGACCTACTTCACGAAATCTGATGCTTCCAAACTGGCTAAAAAATTTGCTAGCGAAGCAAAGTTGGAGCTTGCCGACAAATCACTATCAATTTCTTTACTCGATTGACCCATATTCAAGACTACCTCCGAAATTTCCTCGCCAACTAGAAACTCTTTACCACCGACTCCGCCTGAACTATGCATATACAAATAGCTTGCGATACCGTTTTGGTCAAATGAACAGTCCGCTTTGTGACAACTGTGGTTCGGTTGAAACTGTGCAACATATCCCCCTTCAGTGTCCTGCGTACGCTGACGAGTGTGCGTACTACGAATATAGCATGAAAAAGCTCTCCCCAGTGCCTTTAACAATGGACATCGTTTTAGGTCCCTTAGCCTGCCCTAGGCAACAGAGACTCGCAATGAACTTTTTATTTCCGTATTTAGAAGACATTTGACTTTTAGACAAACTTTAAGTTCACCTTGAATGTTACCCTTCGGCATTTTTCACGCTGCGAACTCTATAAGCACATTTATCGAACTATGGCATTTCATCATCTCATTTTATACCATTACTTCTCGATGCACCTTAGAACACATTTAATGGTCACATTTTATCTCCCCCCTCATTTCCTTTAATCTGCTCACCATTCTTTTTCCATCTTTTCCTCCCTAATTCCCCTTCCTACACAGAATAGCATGTCTGCGAAATTTAAACGCCGGCTAAAATCTCTGTTCTTCATTAAAGGGTCTCTCTCTCTCTTTGCTAATATAGTGTCCCTGTACCAGTGTTACTGGAAATCTAAGTGGTTTATTGAGCAATTCTATCCTGGTAGGGAAAAGGCGTCACTTCCTTCGGCGTTAATTTCAATAAGAACTAACAGCGGAGGGCGCTGTCTTACCATCCCACTTGATGACATTATGTTAGATATTTAATTTCTAAATAGGCAAATGACCAATGTTTGAAAATTGCTGCTCAACTAAGGCCCTTGTGTTGTTTCACACTAGTCGAAGAATTTTGGTTGGTTTGTGGGGTTTTACGTCCCAAAACGACTGAGGCTATGAGAGACGCCGTAGTGGAGGACTCCGGAAATTTCGACCACCTGGGGTTCTTTAACGTGCACTGACATCGCACAGCACACGGGCGCCTTGCTTTTCGCCGCCATCGAAAAGCGGCCGCCGAGGCCGGGATTCGATCCCGCATCTTTTGGAACATTAGTCGAGCGCCGTAACCACTGCGCCACCCCGGTGGGGTAGTCGAAGAATTTCCTGGTTGCCTAGAAAAGCAAGTGACGGTTTCCTTCCGACCGCAAAACACAGGTGATGCCTTCGGAAAAAACCAGATGCAGCGGGCCACACTCTTTAAATAAAGCTGTACCCAGTCAAAACCACGACAGGTTCAAAATAGTCGGCATTCTGGTCAATCTATACAGCCGTGCCGAGCATCGACGAAGAACGTGAGAGTAGAACCTTCGGGAGACAACAGTGACAACAGTAGACGAGCTCGGTCTGTCCCTGCGTATACAGCACGCTCCCAAGCAGTCCGGGACCACACCTTTGAACTTGGGCGTCATTGTGTCGGTTGTTACGCTATTTCGGGGCGCACCCAACGGGGTAGAGCGTCGACAATGGTAAATCGCTCTTGTCCCAAGCAACGCTGCCCTACTCTTTCCGCAGTGTCGAACCAATATCGAACGTGACACACTCTCTTTCAATACCTCCCCGTGCTGCGACTTCCTGCATCGAACAATAGTACATATAGGAGACGAGCGTCTCGGAAAACGGCGCTTTTCCTCGACCGGCGCCTTTGTATGCTTGTCCCGTATATATCTGCTTCAGTTCGGGCTCCCCGTAAAAATGTATAAGTGTTTGCTTCTCAAGTGATATATTGTCGACTCAATTGTTCGCGAGGACGCTGTGTCGTTGCCCCCTTCGCATGCGTGTTACCATACGCCTATCAAAAGTAGCCGGCGAAGCGCGCGAGAATCGGTAATTGAGCCTCATATCCCTGCAAGAGACTGTTTGGCGCTGTGTGTTATATAGAACTGAGAGAGAGGAGCGACCATGTGCTAGATCGGCGCCCGTAATTCCTTCCATGGCACGCTGTTGTGTCCGAGCCCCTTGTCGATCTCGTCTACATGCTGCGCGCCACGTTGAGAACGCGTGATCTGGCACATTGAAATATATATGTGTTTTCACATTTCATTATGACGTATGCATACATACATGCATGCTGAACTACCAATCGGTATGCGCACTGGCATATAGATGTATCATAGTCGGCGCTTTTTTTCTTTTTTTTTTTTTTTTTTCTTTTTTTTTGTGGTGATACCACAACGTGAATATGTTGAGCCCGACCACCGTATTGACATGCTTGAAAGTGCAATGTAGGTACATACGTGTCGTATGTTTAACTATACGATGATTTAGGCTTCGGGCCAGAAGATGGCGCTGCGACATATTTATACTGGGCCAATCATATCCCTTTAACTTTTTCTCCCGCAACTCTCTTCCTGTTCGCCTTTTTTCACCGCTTTTTTTTTTTACTTTTCCGCATTCACCTCGAGTAGGGAACCTGCCACTTCATGACGCCGAAAGTGAACAGATGCCTTCAGGAGAGTGCAATGTTCACTTCTTTTCACCTTTCCAAGGCTAAAATTAAAGAAAACAAAGAAATCATAGATAGACAGGCTTACGGGAGACATATATCGGCTTTACTTACGTTTATTTGAAGAGCTGCTGTCTTGTTATTGCTCTTTTTCTTTCTGTCGACAAGTTGGAAGGACAGATCACCTAGGCTCGAGCTCCTGTGAAAAAGAGGCACGACAGCACGAACGTATATGTCTTTCAGTTCTACGCTATATCTCGTTCGAAGAAGGAAGGAAGAAAGGAAATAGGGAAGGAACAGGGGATGAATGGGGAAGAACGAATCCAGGAAGGAAATAAATAGGGAAGAAACAAACAAGGAAGGAAAGAAATAACGAAGAAAAGAAAACGAAATAGTAGATAGCTGTACGTGAGCCGAGGATCGCGAAACACATTTCATTGCTTGCCGCCTGTTCGCAAAGGCGAAACTGCCAATCAAGCGAAAAATTGTTTTCAAGATTAGTTCTCCCTCCACTAAAA
>NC_139352.1:67215222-67332722 GCF_055883805.1 Amblyomma maculatum | reverse complement strand
TTACGTTAATATTTTCTGCAATTATTAATGCGACAGCATTACACGCATTACGTGGAAGAAAAATTCGCATACGTTGCTGAAAAAAAAATGGCGTCAAAAAATCACCTGACTATAGTCACTTTCCACAATCAATTGAGTCAATCAATCCCTAGTGAAAAAAAAAAAAAAAAAAACTTTATGAGTCACAATAACCTCGTATAGATTTCTTAGACTAAACTCATACAAATCTCATACAATCTCATATTTTGCTCATATTTTAAATGAGTTTAGTATGATATTATATGAGACTTGTATGAGTTTACTATACTATGATAATTTGTATGAGGTTATTGTGACTCATACGGTTTTTTCACTAGGAATTGGAGTGAATTTAAACTGAATTAAATGCACACCTTCCACCTCCCACGGCTAGCGGGTGGCAATTAAAGTGGGGAAATAATATTCTCCTTCCTGATAAACTTTGAGATACAGCGGAACTTCAGCGCTTTGGCATAGCTGCCCGTGAGGTACTTTAAGGGTCCGCAGTAAGTTTATATTTTTCTTTCAAAGTGTCGCACTGTAAAGCTGGATATCGCGAGACAATGGTAATATTTACCAAATTCTAGCGCCATATTTCATGTTCTTGGAGCCTTATTCAGTCGTTCTGAATAAACGAGGGCTGAAATTTACAGGTAAGAATAATGCATAGCTATACTAATGTGCAATTTTTCGAAAATCCCCGCTAAAAGGAATTTATTGCTGCCGCGAAGGAACACGAAAGGTAAGAGAAAATGTATGGGTGGGTTACGCTAGACGTGTTTGACGGAGGAAGAGCGCAAGACAGACATTCTCCTCGAATTTACATTCTTGTCCAGTATCGTAGAAACAGTAAAAAGAAAAAAAAAAGAAAGAAAAATAAATAAAGTCAAGCGACTAAATGGGCAAACCTATGTGTAACGACATAAAGTTGCTATATTGCAACTTTGAATATGCAGTCAGAAAGGAAAAAGAATACGCTCGAAATAAAATTGCGAAGAGCTCAAATTTCACACAGTTCGCAGCTCAGTATTTCAGGGGTTGCTACGAAAGCTACTTTTGCAGCCAATTTGTAATATTTTCTTTTTGAAAACGGTTATTTCTCCTCCGAGTAGGAAAACGAATGCTACTGGAGAAACCTCTCGGCCCCTACCAGAGTGCGTTCTTTACTGCCCGTGGCGAATCGGTAAATTCCCTGGCAATAAATCAGTAGGAAAAGAGAAGGATGAGTAAATGAGCAAGGAGTAATTTAACGAGCTTAAAATGAAAAGTACTTTTTTTTTTCTTGCTAAATTTCAACTTAATGTTCGAACATGCAGTCAAAAAAAAAAAAAAAGAATAACGCTTTAAGTGAAATTGCGAAGAGCTATCAAATTTCACACAGTTCGCTGCTCAGCATTTCAGGGGATGCAAATGTCTATAAAACCTTTGTAATCATTAATTCAAGACGAAAGTTACTCATTTTGCAGTGCATTTGCAATGTTTATGCCTCAAATACAGGCTACGTTTGAGTATTTGGGGATATCGAAGTAAATAAAATGGCTTTTGTCGTAGTGTCATGTACAGCGGCGTAAATATATATGAATGTTCAATGCGTGAAAGCCAACTCAACGACTTTTCAGGTGCGTATATTTTTGACATTCGATAGTTGGCGCCACATTGCCGGTGAAGAAAATTTAACTGGGCTGGCAATCGATTTTGACGACCTTTAATTTAAATATTATCTAGTCTTATTATCTACTTATTATTATTCTAGTCAGCGGTGTAACTCTGAAATATCGCGAAGAAACAAATCGTCCTAGTGCGTCGTCCCTGTCTGCACGCAATCGGTTTGGCGAGTGAGAATTGACGAGTATATAATGGCTTTATTTTAAGCAATTCTGACACACATTACATGCAGTGACGTTTTTTTTTCTTTTTTTTTTACTTTAGTTTATGTAGTTGCCAAGCATGGCGGCTTCAATGTTCATTTTTGTTCTTTTCAGCATAGGTGTACGGCTACGTCATTAGTTTAGGATTCCGAATGAACCGTCATCAAAGGAAACTCAGCATCATCGGTGACGTTTTATTCGGAAAACGGGGCGGTACGAAATACACGTAAAAAGCGCGAAAGTGTAGAGACAAAGCGTGACGCAGTGTTGAGATTTGCGACTGCCTTTGGAAATCGACGTGGGGCTTCGTGAATCTCCTTCGAGATCCGAATGTCGTATTGGTAACAGAGATATCATTCTTCGCAAATGTTATTTCAGCCTGTCCGTGCAGAAAGGGCAGCAAGACCATGCTGCTCGGCGTTATAAACTGAGCTAAAATTAAGAAAACGATTGCGCTTCACTTTTAACACCGCCTTCCCATTCTGCGAATTTGTTTGGCACTGAAAGACTGACAGAGTTTGGCAGTGTTAAAATCCACTGGCACCGAACGACATACGATTGGAGGTACTACATACGTCGCCGGTTCGAATCGCTATCACTAACTAGCCTCCAGCTTAACTAACAGACGGATGTTGATTGAAAAGCGAAATGGTATGACGCCATCCTGAGCGCTGCGTAAACAACGGTTGCCTCACAACCTTATTACGAAATCACGCGCGTGTTTCTTTTTCCGACGCGTTTTTGAAAAAACAAAAAAAAAAGTATGATGATGGCTTTTCGTTATCGAGTAATTCATTTTCAAATAACTACAGTCTGCTGCCTAATCCACTGACACTTTTCCTGTACTGTAGCCGAACCTCATTTTATTAAAAAAAAAAAAACAGAATTCGTGTGAACCAATTCTTAGTAATTATTGGCAGAAAATTGGGCTTTGACAACGTAACTTAGAAAAAGAGGGACTTACGGTATGACACAATTTCGACAATCCTTCTTGTAACGAATCTTCGTTGTTTTCCATTTTACTTCAGCGTTGAGCGCCACTTTGGGTATAACCACTGGCGAAGCGTTGTCTTGCTTCACGACGGCGCAAAAATCGTGCTCCACCCATTCCACTAATTAGTGTTCAAATATCTTCCGAAGATCTAGTAACGCATTAAGTGCTGGTTATATACCCCACTTTGTACTTGACAGAGGCCGCCTATACCGTAGCCAGGAAAAGCACAGAGCTGCTACGTGTTAATCAACTCGGGCTGGGCTTTTCGCTTCAGCAGGTCAGTAACTATGGCTAGAGACAAAGTAATACATTACCCGTGTTCAACCTCGCTTTCTGCAGAAGCCACTTTGTACACCTAGCATGCCTATAAGGGCGCGATACGTTATCACTCATCACCAACATTATCAGAAAGGCAACTGTAAGTGCCACACGGCGCTAATGTCAGCGACAAGCTCTAGCCATAAATAATGGTGGTGATAAAATCTTTACTCAAACCGGGAAAATATCCCCTCGCTTTTCCCAGGGCCCCGTCATCGCCGCACAGCAGTGCATTGGACTGCCCGCGGCGAAGTCGGTTATCTGCTCCTTACCAGGTGGTGGGACGGACTGGGCACCAGAGAAAGAAATGGCCGTCGTTTCGGAGGATGCTTAGGAGAACCGCTTGCTAATGAAAAAGGGAGGATCAGGTAAACAAGGGGCGAGGGTCTCAGTCGAAATGAACCAATTAAGAATTGTGGTGTTGACTGTTGACAGCAATTTAACGTTTGTTTGCTTGTTGCAGGGCTACTGATGACATGAGACAGGATTAATGAGGCTTGTGCGTGCCAAACCACCATTGTGGTCAGTGAGACACAGCGATGAGATGGACTCGCGATGAGCATCAGCACACTGAGGTTACGCCCCCATCGAATTCAGAGTACATGCGAGCGCTTTCGCATTCCATCTCCGCTAATGTGGCCTAGATGAGCAACGTCGAGTCGCTGACAGAAAACGTCACTTTGCAATTAACATGCTGTCATGTCTCAAAGAATTACAGAGCTATTCATTTTTCAACATTTTATTGTTTTTCTTTTATTCGCTTAGGGAAGATCATCACAGCTCTACTTGAAGCCGTGCTAGTTACTGGGAACAGATTCTTGTATGTCACTAAATAGAATAAACGGAGCGTTAAGAAAATAACCATACTGACGAAGCAGGCAGAGAATATCTGAGCGGAAACACTAATAAATTTTCTGCCAGAGAAGATTTTTATACTGTTCCGATTTTATCGTAAGTCATTTATTGAAAATCATCTCACCACGATAGTTATTCGGCTTCAGCGCACATCTTCAGGAGAAATCAGGCTGCCGAAATGTAAACAGCGGGTCATGTTTGTATAATGTAGCCATTCGTCAGTTCGCTGCCTGTATGTACACCTGCTATTCCTAGTAAGCGCACACTGGAGACAAGGCAAAAGCAAGAATACGGCCAGTCACGGAGCTTAGCTAATGTCCTTCCAGTATAGACAGAGACCAAGCAGACCGGGCGTTGGACTTAGGACCTCAGTGAAGTGTCCGCCTGGCATGTTTGTGCCCCCCTCCCTTTTTACCACAAAAACCTGATTTATGCAGCGGTTCTACTACTCTTCCTCTGCCTCACGTTTGGTTCTGCTAGGCTCACTTAGGAATGAATCAGACCTCGAAAATCTGCTGTGCAAGGCAGATTTTCAGAGAATAGTGCGTTCTGCGGTCGGCACTGTAGAGCGTGAAAGACGGTACACCCCGGGCATGCCCCGCACGGAGGACGACCTTGGACCGGGCACAATCCGGCGCTCGCCCGCTCTGCCCCTGGAAACTGGTCGACGTCGTTCCTTCCTCTGCGCTGATGTCGGCCGGTCGCCCAAAGCTGTTGCCCCGCGCCGCCTGCTGCCGCTGCCAGCGCAGCCCTGCCCCTCAGCAGCCTGCACGGCCGGCCGCCTCTCACGTCCGCCCCGGCCCCCGAACGCGCAGCAACCATCTACCCTGACGAGATGGGCTCTTTTTCTTGCTTTCAGTAACGATCGGTGCAGCGAAATTTATTGGGTCCGTAATTACACGGATGGAGGGCGACAACGCATGCTCCAAGGGTGTACGCGCCAGGTTCGGCCGTGGTGCTGGCCGTGCACGTGGGGATGCCTCACGGCAGCCACCACGCACATCACGGTTGCAGGTTATTTCGTACAGCTGCTCTGGGGAAGCGGGTCGGCGACGCAACGTGCCGCGGTTAAAGGGCGTCGAAGGGAGAGGAAGCACAGTTTCAAGGCCAGCTCACAGAAAGCGGGCAGAGGCCTTGCGCTTGCCGAAGAGATATGACACGATGGAGGGCCTGGGATGGTGGCGGAGGAACGGGAGTGAGCTTTCACCTTTGCCCCTTGGGCGAGGGGGGAAGGCTTATATGCCTTCTTGCTTGAAAAACGATATGCGCAGCCGAGGCACGTCTTTTGTGGAAAAAAGAAAAAATCAGCTCGGGTTTCAGGTTATGGGTACTGCCGAGGTCGGGGACACCGGAAGGGTGTGTGCGCTGAATATGCGTTGTTAGAACTTAGTAGTTAGGGGCAGCAATGCAGTTTCGGCTTACACAGCCTCGCGGGTCAGATTAGTTGAGGGGGGGGGGGGGGGGGATAGGTAGCACAGTATGGTGAGTGCCTTTCCCGCTGGGGTGGGACGTCACAGGACGAAATAGTAAACCCACGCGACCGATCAAGTTACCATGCGTCCAGCAACATCTCGTAATTCGAGGCAGGCCTGCTGTGACGTGATTGTGAATAGGCGCGTTCAGAGCACCCATTCATCTATTCACTTTAGGTACCGCTTAAACTATTCGTTAAATTAACGCCGTTGCCTTTGTGGCGATGTCTGTGAGAAGTCACTCTCATTTTTCTTTTCATACGACCCCGCCGGGGTTGCGCAGTGGCTACAGCGTTCGAGTACTGTTCCCAAGGACGCGGGATCTAATCCCGGCCTCGGCGGCCACTTTTCTCCACTTTTCTGTGGAGGCGAAAAGCAAGGCGCCGGTGTGCTGTGCGATGTCAGTGCATGTTAAGGAACCCCAGGTGGTCGAAATTTCCGGAGTCCTCCACTACGGCGTCTGTCATAGCCCGAATCGCATTGGGACGGTAAACCCAACCAACCAAACCATCTTTTCATTAGCGTTCACTACCTCAGAAGATGCATGCTGGCCAGAATGTGTATATGGAATGGAAACAATGAAAAAAAAAAAGTTTTTCATTTTTTTGCTCAAGCAATGTTCTCATTTTTGTGCTCTCCGGGATGCATTTGACTTTTGCATGAACAGCGGAAGAGAACTTTACAATATAAACTGTTAACCTTGCGATTTCCACTGCTTCGATTTTATTGCCTCGCCTGGGAGCCTAAAAAAAGGGGGGGGGGGGGGACACAGTGTTAGTGCTGATGTTTAAGATATGTGCTTTCGCTTCTCAACGCGCACTGGTGTTGAATTGTGCCTGATTGTCCCCGGTGCCACCTAGAAGGAGGAAAAGACGGAACATGCTCGGATGACGTGACTGCGGCGTAACGCAGTAACCTGTAGGCGCGGCCAGATGGATGCCTCTCCTGCGGAGCTGACCACGTCAGAATAAATTTATTCCCAGATGTCAAAGGCAAGCGTTGATGGCTGACAGCACGCGAAATGCGAGGCTAAATGGATGACGCCGCCTTTTGGGATTCTGCGTTATTAGCCGTGCGTGATGTGAGCAGAGGCTTTGCGCACACGAAGGAATACGAAGAGAGGAACACGTGATACAGACTAATGCCGTTCGCGCACAGCTTGCAATTATAGGTGAGGGGCTGGGGGCTAGAGTTACAAAGTCAATCTCGAAACACTTCCATCTCGGCAAACACGCGGAGATGACTTCAGTTTTCATTTTGAAATGCTGTTTTCTTTGCGCCGCAAACACATGCCGCCACAAAAACCATGGCTCGGTGAAGTTTTGTTGATCTTCAAATATCATCATCATCATCAGCCTGACTATACCCACTGCAGGGCGAAGGCCTCTCCCGTATTTCTCCAATTAACCCGGTTCTGTGCTAATTGCATCCACTTGACCCCTGCGAACTTCTTAACCTCATCCGCCCACCTAACTTTCTGCCGCCCCCTGCTACGCTTTCCTTCCCTTGGAATCCAGTTTGTTACCCTCAGCGACCATCGGTTGTCCTTCTCATCAGATGACCAAAGTAGCTGAGCTTTAACTTTAGAATTTGACCCTACAATGAGCAGTCAGGGTTTATGGTCGACAATATGGACTGATTTGATCTTCTGGCACTCCAAGGAACTCTCAAGAGTTTTCGCCAGCACCACAATTCAAAAACGTCAAGTCTTCGGCGATCAGCCTTATTCACAGTCCAGTTCTCGAATCCATACATCACAAACAAACAAACAAACAAACAAACAAACAAACAAACAAACAAACAAACAAACAAACAAACAAACAAACAAACAAACAAACAAACAAACAAACAAACAAAAACAAAACAAAACAAAAAGAACAAACAAACATATCACGAACTATATCCGGATCTTCGTTGGCTGTGTGAAATCCCTGCTCTTTACTAGGCGGTCGAGGCTAGCCATTGCTCTCTCTCCCAGAAGCAGGCGTCTCCTAATTTTGACTGCAGTCACCTTCCGAGGTAATCACGGAACCCAAGAAGAGAAAATCCGTCGCGGCTTCCACTTCTTGTCCCTGTACGTTCCAGGACTTGATAGGGTAAGATGCCATGATCCTTGTCTTCTTAACGTTCAGTTGAAGATCAAACTTTCACTCTCTTCTTTCACGCACATCAGGAGCCCCTTGAGTTGAGTTGATTTTAATGTGTGCGGCTAAAAACACTTGGTTACGGCCTATAAGCAAACCGAAGTAAACGTATGCTTGGAATGGATGTTCCAGCAGCTTGTTGTAATAGCTCGAAAAGTTTCCAGTAGTGACTGACTTGCTTAACCGCTAGGCAGGGTATATACTCTTTCCCGATCGCCCCTTGCTTTTCTAAAGACAATCCCGTAATTCTTGCGGAATGTATTTTTGCACTTATGATTACAAAAAAAAAAAAAATGGCTACCGCTTCTCCTGTACCCTCAACGCCCCTCCCCCAACACCCTCTAGAAATTCAGACTCATCACCTGATCTAAATATAAGATTCCCGCTTACATGGTCACTTCCGAAGCCAGCGGCTCATCATGTTGGTCATGAGATTTTGACCACTGTAACAGTTTAACGCCCCCCTGCCTTCCTTTTATGCGAAGCATACTAGCCGCACAACCCAGCTCTTCCTTGCTGCGCCGCGCGCGGCCGCGTAGCTACCACTTGACCTACATCGGCGCACCACGTGATATGACGTCACAACAGCTGTGAAAGCTGGGGCTCAACTCGTGCGCTCGCTTGCGAACGCGCAGCCTCCGCTGGCGGCCTAACTCCCGCTCCTACCGCTAGGAGATACTGACGTCACGCAATTGTATAAACGGCGACGCACTCGTTGAGTCAGTTGAGCAGCGAGATCTCGGCCAGGGCATACATGGCAAAATTACCTTTGAAAAGGAATTAAATTACATTTCTAATTACGTTGTTGAAAATCGCAGAAAAGTAATTAAATTACATTACTCATTACTGCTGCCCAAAAGTAATGAAATTACATTACAATTATTTCTACTGAGTAATTCAATTACTTTGAAATTACTTTCTAGTTCCCATAAATGCAAAAACTAAGTAAAGCTATTAAACAAAACAACAACTTGTTCTCCAGAGTATTCTAGCTCTGCTCAATTCTGTCTCCTTTTGCCAATCCGTTGCATTGGCTTCGGATTGCAGCACGTCGTTCCTGCTTTCGCGCACTCTACTTTGTTGTCTATTGAAAGAGTGATGGCGCACATTAGTAAAAGTAATTTCGAGAGGAATTATGTACTTTCCTGCGAAATTACTACCAAAAAGTAATTCATTACATTACTAAATTACCAGTCTGAAAAAGTAATTCACTACTTTAGAAATTACCGAAAAAGTAATTAAATAACACTAATTTCATTACTGTAATTCAATTACTGCCATGTCTGGGCCAGGGAGAGGGCGGCTCGCCAGACCGCAAAGCGCAAGTTACAAACAGCCACGGAAACAGGAAAAGAAAAGAGCCATTACTTTACTGATCATCATAGTGTATTTATTGGTTTAAGAAAAATAAAGGGAGAAGCAGAGTAACACACGAGTTCTTGTCTATGAAATGGCTAACCAGGTATAGCCAGGTAATGTTTAATTTTTTTAGGCTAGTATGCTTCGCATCCTAGGCTTAACCATAAGCTAAGCTAGACCCATTTTTTTTTATAGCTTTGTGTTACCACACGGTATGAGAGAAGATAATTTATGTGATGGAGTACAATTCTCTCCAATGGATAAGGCCTGACAGTAGAGCATACATGGCAAAATTACTTTTGAAAAGGAATTAAATTACATTACTAATTACTTTGCTGAAGATCGCAGAAAAGTAATTAAATTACATTACAATTACTTCTACTGAGTAATTCAATTACTTTTAAATTACTTTCTAGTTTCCATAAATGCAAAAACTAAGTAAAGCTATTAAACAAAACAACTTGTTCTCCAGAGTATTCTAGTGCTGCTCAATTCTGTCTCCTTTTGCCAATCCGTTACGCTGGCTTCGGATTGCAGCACGTCGTTCCTGCTTTCGCGCACTCTACTTTGTTGTCTATTGAAGGAGCGATGGCGCACTTTAGTAAAAGTAATTTCGAGAGGAATTAATTACTTTGCTGCGAAATTACTACCAAAAAGTAATTCACTCCATTACTAAATTACCAAACTGAGAAAGTAATTCATTACATTACAAATTACCGAGAAAAGTAATTAAATTACAGTAATTTCATTACTGTAATTCAATTACTGTCATGTCTGCAGTAGAGGGAGTAACAGTGAGCGTGTACTGCGCAGAAGCCATATAGTTTTCCCTCGTAAAAAATGGGGATTAATTCGCACCATTCAGACTGAAACCTGAAGTTCATGACCAGGAAGAAGCCGCCAACCGCGGGCTGCTGGATCTGCTGTTTACATTTGAGCACGTATTCCTCTAACACTGATTTCAGCGAACTTCTGCCGAACTGAGGAACAGACTCGAAGATTTCACAGATAAATTTCTGCAAGCAGTCTAAGACTCTATACATTTAAAGACCAGTGAACGATGCCGAATGAGGAAGAAAAGCCGGAAAAACAAAAGATAAACAGCTCAGTGAAATGAAAGTAGTATGCGTTGGTAAACACTGCGCTCAGTGAGGTTTTTCTTGTGTTACCGTTCAACAGCCCAGTGAAATGATAGCAGTAGTAACAGTGTTGGTGAACACTGCTCAGTGAGAAAGACGCAGCTGTAAGGGATTCTCTTGTGTGGCATCCTACGCTAAACATCGGAACTCGTAACCAAGCATCAACTAAGCTACATTAGCACATTGGTAGAGCGTTACTGGCAACGAAGAAGTCGAGAGCCCAGCTTGAAAGTTAGTGAAATTAGTTAGAAAACCGCGCTTGTAGGGAAAGCCCCAAGCGCGGTTCTTGAAATCACCTAAACAAGCCGATACAAATACATTCTTGCATACTGCATAGTCAGCAAATAAGTTCCTCAATTGTTCAGGAAATTACATCACTTGGGACTATTCGCTATTAGCTATTAGTGAAGGTGAAGTGCGTGAATGTGAAGCACCCACAGTGGGTGAAGTCTTAGCTGGATGGAATGGATGGATGGAGCCTAGGAGCGTCCCCTTTGAAACGGAGCGGTAGCAGTAGCTATCATGCTCATTTTTCTCCCTATATTTTAAGTATTACTTTAGATTGGTTAACTATACCATCGTTCTATTTATTGAATTTTTGTTTCTACTTTAGCTAACATTATGTCACTTTTCTGCTTTTAAGCCACCAATCCTCCAGTCATTTTTTGCTAGCTTCCACCGTCGGTTTATTCACCCGGCCACCGTGGTATCTCTAAACCAGACATGGCAGTAATTGAATTACAGTATTGAAATTACTGTAATTTAATTACTTTTTGGTAATTTGTAATGTAATTACGCTTTTCTTTTGGTAATATAGTAATGTAATGAATTACTTTTGGTAGTAATTTCGCAGCAAAAGTAATTCATTCCTTTCGAAATTACTTTTACTGAAGTGCGTCTGGTCTGTTCCGGTTTTTGCTCTGGTCTTGTTCTTGTAATGGCAAGTGCTATAGGAGAGAAGGAAGGAATAGCTCTCTGGGACGGAAAGACGAATGAATGTGTGTGCTTCGCGCCTGGAGGACAAGTTTTTTTTTTACTAGGTTTACTTAGTTTTTGCATAGATGGAAACAGAGAAAGTAAATTTAAAATAATTGAATTACTCAGTAAAAGTAATTGTAATGCAATTTCATTCCTTTTTGGGAGAAGTAATGAGTAACGTAATTTAATTATTTTTCTGCAATTTTCAGCAAAGTAAATAGTAATATAATTTAATTCCTTTTCAAAAGTAATTTTGCCAGGTATGCTCTAAATCCCAGACCTTCAGGAAGAGTGACTGCGCCTGTATCGACTGACTTCCATATGGAGACCGTTACATTCGAGTATAATATGGTCAATTGTTTCACTGGAGTTACCGCATACAACACATGCGTCATCTTCATTGTAATCTTTTTTTTTTTTTTTTTTGAAGCTGCGTGTTCTAAGGCACCCCTATCTAGCTTCAAAAAGTAGGGCACTGCCTCTTGAGTTATCAAAGAAAGCTTCCTTCCAGATCTGCCTTTTCCACTTTCGGTATAACTCCACACCCTGCTACTTTTGCATCGAATTTATCCAATTTTTACCTTCTGTGTTTTTCACTTGTCGCTTAACGCTCTTTATTTATTCGTCCTTGTGACCAGCATGCTTACTGGCTAGTTCCCTAGTTCTTTTCCTCCACTGTGAGTCAACGTTTTTTAGGTATAGGTATTTAAATACTTTAGCTGCCCATTTGATACGGTCCAATTTCCTCAGGCGTTCCTCATATAATATTTTACTCTGAGCTTCCCGTACTTCGAAAGATGACAAGCCTATATCTCCATGTACCGCCTCATTTGTGGTTTTGCCATGGGCACCTAGTGCTAATCGTTCGACGGCTCTCTGATTTATTTCTAATGTCGACTGTCCCTCTGATTTTAGGCACAAAACCGAATTTCCGAAAGTAAGCCCGAGCACTATAATTCCTCTCCAAATACCCTTTAAAAAATCCTACCTGTTGTATCCCCACAATGCCCTATGCTTCATTATCCCGGCATTTCTTCGCCCTTTGGCCTTAAGTGACTGCTCATGCTTTCCAATGTATGCCAGTCCTTCGTTTACCCATACCCCGAGATATTTAACATCTGCTACTCCAATACTTAACTAGAGTTTGCAATTCTTCCACTCTATAGCAGCGCAATATCGTCTGCATACATCAAACAGGGGAGGCGCTGCTCTACCGCCTTTTCACCTAATCTATATGACAGGTTAAAACCTAGGTTACTTTCTTGTATCCTCCGTTCCAGGTTTATCATATAAAGCGTGAACAGCCGCGGTGATAGAGGACAACCTTGTCTTAATCCTTTGCATACCTTGATAGCTTCCGTACTTCTTATCCCTTCCCATGTAATTTCTACTTTGTTATCCCAGTATATTTCCTGAAGGAACTCTGTTAGCTCATAACCGATACCTTCTTCTTTTAATATGTTCCTCAGGAGTTCCCTGTTTACGTTGTCGTACATGTCCGGGAAGGCCATATACAAAGGTTTATTTTCCACTCTAGATATTTCGATCCATTGTGTAAGCACGAATAGGCTATCATCTAAGCGCCTACCATTTCTAAAGCCGTTCTGAAGTTCTCCGAGTATCTTGTTACTTTCTACCCATGCTTGCACCTTTAATTTCACCGCCTGTATGGCCAACCTATACATAACAGATGTTGTGGTAATCGGCCTGTAGGATTTTATGTGCAAGCTTTCTCCTTTCCCTTTATAAATCAAATTCATTTTACTCTGCCGCTAGCTGTCCGGAATTTGCTTATTCGTTATGACTGTTTCCAAAGCTTTAAACAGCGTTTCCTTACTTCTTGGACCAAGTTCATTAATCAACTTGATCGGAATTCCATCTATTCCTGTAGATGTGCTTTGAGGAATATTTTTTTCTGCCTTTTTCCAGTTTAGATTGGTCTTTTCTAAGCTGCTTTGTATTCTGCGATCTTGTGTTGCTTCCTGATTTGCGGACAATTACCCTACCGTCGCTCTTAAATGACTCGGCTATAACTGATGTAATGTAGTTCACTGTGTTGTCTCCCTTTAAACAATTTCCCTCGTTACCTTGAATCCGGTCCTGCTTTCTTTGATTCTTTTTACCTAACCAGCTTACGTGGTCCCAGAATTTTCTTGGTCCGCCTCTAGAGGCATCGTGTATGTCAGCCATCCAGCGATCGGTGGACTGCTTTATTTTACTTTGGACGAGGGCCTATACATCATTTCTTTTGTCGATATGATTCCTATTTTTCCTCCTGAGATACCTGTGTTTTCTTTGCCTCTCGGTGTTGCTTTGAAGCAGCCCGTCGTTGTTCAATGGCTTCCCTGATTTCCTTGTTCCACCAGCTTCGTGGCTCCCCCTTTCCATTCCAGCGGTTTGCTGCTTTAACCTCCTTAATTTTCCTCCTTAGTAGTTCTATCTGCTCATAACCCCAGTCTTCCATGGGGGGCTTCTCTAGTGCTTCCTCTATGTCTCCTGCTATCTGCGCTATTTGACAGTCGTTTATTTTTGCGTTTACTTTTTGTCTAAGTTCCATTTCTCTTTTCATCAAGGGCCCCATCTGCAGACTAATACGTTTATGATCACTTCTCAGACTACACTCTCCTTCTTCGTCCATTTCCATTTTTGTGACCTTGCTATAAATTCCCTGCGACATTACAGTAGTCAGTGGTCGTCTGCCTGTTGCGGAATTCCCGCGTGATTTGGCCTTCGCATTTTGTTTCTTTATTTACTATAACTATAGGTCATGTCGCTCACAGAAATCTAGCATTATCTTCCCGTTACAGTTCGTGTATCCATCCAGATCGTCGATGTGGCCGTTCATGTCCCCCAGTAGAATAATATTGGCCCCGTCTCCAAACTGGCTTATATCGTCACTGAGACATTCCACAAGATCCTTGTTTTCTTGCCTGCATTGGTTTCCAGTTCCTAAATAAACTACCATTAGCCATGTCCTTACGCCAGCATTTGTTCCTGATACCCAGATACGTTCTTTAAAGGGTGATTTTATTCTTTGCCAGTTTGTTCCCTGGTGTATCAACATACCTACCCCTCCAGCTTTTTTTTTTTTTTTTTCGTTTCGTTTTGTTGCATCCTTCCCAGACGTGGCCTTCTACAAACGGCGGATCTTCTAGATCCCTGAGATGAGCATCGCGTAGAGCGTACACACCTATTTTGTCATTCTTCAACTTCTGTTGTACCTCTAGCCATTTCGCTCTTTTTCTACCTCCTTGCATGCTTATGTAGCTGATCCTAGTGTTAAATCTCTTTTTTTTGTACTTTTCTTTCTCGACCCCCTACTAGCCATTTTTGGGGGCTCAGCCTCCGTTATTACGCTTTCTTCTGCTTCACTTCTAGCTTCCTCTGTGCATGGAGCCCTCGCGGACCCCCTAAATAAACCACAGCCCTGCCTTCCAGGCGTCAGCCGATCTCTGCTCCTACCCTTCTGCTAAAATGAATGCCATCTCGCTGAAAGGCCCTGTCAAAACCTGCTTTATGGACTTCCCTGTTTACTTCAACCACTTCGAAACGCTTCTTCAGGCTTAACTTTCTTATGGCCTGATTAACTGTCACCACGTCCTTTTCCAGCTTTCCGTTCGATCCTAGCCCCTCCGGTACTGTGCATACAGCTACCTGCGCTTGCTGTGTTATCTCCCTGATATCGTAAACTCCCTTAGCTAAACTTTCCACCACTCATGCAGCGTCACCATTTAGGACATCGTTTAGCTCCGCGGCTACTATCACCATATTGCGCTCTGAGAATTTTTCAACAGCCTATTTTTACTTTCTTTCAGCACTGCCCTCATTGTCACCCCTGGGAAGGTTCCAACTAACATTCGCTTATCACCCTTCACACGCTTCAAGATATCTCGCTTGCATCTGCTCATGTTAGAATCTCCGGCGATAAGCACCTGGGCATTCTCTCTCCCTCTCCCAACTGTTGGCTCCTGCTTTCGGTTATCTGTGTTCTTCTCTCTGGGATTTTCATTCTTTCTTATTTCTTCCTTTTTTTCTGGCTTCTTAGTAGCTGCCTCTAAATAACTCTCTCGGTTCGGATCCGCCTGACCTACTTTGCTTATGCCTTCCATGCCAGTGCTGGTCCCAGCCACGTGGGCCGCACTGGAATGCCCGTCCTCGTTGGTTCCACGGACAAAGTCGGTCATTTTTTTTTTTTTTTCATTTGAGAAAGCTGTCCTAGCAGTTTCTGATTTTCTGCCCTTAACAAACCTACTTCATTTTCTAAATCATCCACACGAGACACTAAACTGCCCCTTTCTTGATCAAATCTATCTAGGCGCGCACTCAGCTCGCAACACCGACACAAATCGTCGCTGCCTTCCCCTTCACCTACAGAGTCAAAACGCGTTTCCTTGAGATTAACCTGCGCCTCACACTGAGTGCACTTTTCCTTCTTTTGATTGCACATCTTAAGCATCTATCAACTGAACTATTTCTACTACGAATTCTCAGAATATACAAACTGGAAAAGGAAGACACAAAAATGACTAGCAAACACGCGTTAAAATAAATTCTGCGAATGCCAATAGCCTAGAAAAAGAATATTTATCTAAACAAAATAGTTAAAGAATAAACGCCGAGAAAACCTAGCTGCCGGCACGAAAAACCAGGGCGCGCTAGGACAAAGATCTAAAATCTATTCTTTAGGCTGCACCCAACCTAACTAGCCGAAAAACGAAATAAAGTTGATAAAAGAAAGAACTCATCTATTTGACGCTTTCGGAAGCTCCCGCTGTAGCCAGTCCGTCCGTTTCCGGTAGTCACGTGCAATCGGAGGAGCGATGGAACACGCGTCCGCATCACACGGCGGTCAACTGTCAACTGTCCAGCGGTGTTTTGTCGCCATCTGTCGAATAAGGCGGAAACTGCTGCACCCTTGCACTCAGCGGGAAACTTGAAAATCGGGGGTTGCTGTCCATAGGCCACGGTGCAGGAGAGCCGGCAAGGAGAAGAGCCTCCCACTGGCTGTCCATGTCGGTGTAAACATAGTCCCCCCCCCCCCCCCCCCCCACACACACACACACATACTCTCTCTTTCTCTCTCAGGGCAAACACCGATGCGGAAACCGTAGACGACACGGGTGTTGGATACATGGGGGACACGGGACACTTGTAGTATATACTTGTGGGCAGCGACAAATAGGCGACGGGCGAGAAACACACGACAGACGCGTAGTTTGAAATGAAGAGAACAAAATACGCAAGAAATGAGGCAACGGGTATGCACGCGAATGTATGCCTCAAACTTACCAGAAGCTCATGCTCATCCAACGAAGTCACGAAAACACTGCACTAGTAAAAAAACGCTGCGCAATTACTAGACAAGCAAAACAGACACCTGGTCCAAAAATTAATATGCAGAAAATTAAAGTAATGTTCAGAAACCTCGGGAGGGAGCAACAGCTTAAGATAGGTAACGAGGAAAAATGTTATTTAGTGCTTAGGAAATACGTTATTTAGGACAGGGACTGCACGTTAGAAATAGGAGAGTGAAATGAGTCGAAGATGTATATCGCGGAGGAAAAGGGTTCTGTTTAAACTGAGTGTGTACATCCCAGAGTCGTCAGCCACTCTAAGAGCAAGAGGCCAGACAGCCCTTACCCACCATGTTCAAGCCTATGTTTTTTTTTTTTAAATTTTAGTTTGTTAATAACTGATTGTATTTATTATTCGTTAAACCGTTCCGAGCCCTCTCAGATTCATCGTGAAGTGGCGCCCATCGGCGTTTTGGCTGAATCTACCTTGCGCTGTTTTTTTTTTTTTTTTTTTTTTTTTCCTGCGAAAAGTGGTAGGCCATGGTCGGAAAGGAGATGTCGAAGTTTAGTTTAAGTTATTTTTGTTTTTATTTCCCTGTTTCTACCTTTATCTATGGTTTCTACTTTTTTTATTTTCCGGCTCCCGGCTCACGATGGACGAAATTTTTGTCAGAACGGCCCGCATAGCAATATTAGTTTGAGACCCCTGCCATATACTAGTTGCAGTGCTATAGGTTTCAGGAGCCACACTTGTCAGGAAGAAGAGAAGGCAAGCATGAGCATGTGTACTTTGCCCAGAAATCCTTCATTTTAGTCTTCTTTGTCTGATGTGCACTGCTCGAGGGTTGAATGCAAGGGTGACACAGACTGTACATATATTTGCAACAGCTGCCTCGCCCATTTCTCCTCCATATTGGAAGTGCACATCCCCATCGTCATTTATATGCCCTGTCCTCTGCAGCGAAATAGCTACGATGAAATTCACCATGACTTTTTGAGGAGCTTCATTGAAGCAATTCAAATTGCTTATTAAGAAACTTGCAAACCACGTGTTTCCTGTAGCGCTTCGTAAGTACCTCTAAGCTGGTTTCGTTAAAAGAACTGCAGGCGAAATATTTCACTAATGGCGTTATATCGACGCCAAAGTGAGCTTTACTGCGAGTGTGCGTGGGCAAGAGGTGTTACTTAGCAATTTTCGTGCAATTTGCACTATATAAATGTAGACGTGGAATACTTCCATCGGTTAAGTAGCAATCAAAATTCTGTAGCAAAACCTGTTTATTAAAAGCATTTTTTAGCACACTTTCCCCATAACCATTCTCTTTAGCCGCAGTGCAACCTTCATTGCTTTCATGTCCTTTGCCTTGGCTATCGCGTGCCATAGGCGTTACTCACTCAAAAGCATGGTAGTGCACAGTGGCGAACTTCTACTGTCATGTGCCTGCACCTGACACCTGCTTGTATTATGCTGCCTTTGCCGTTGAAAAAACCAAAGCCCCGGAGCTCAAAGTTTGCTTTCGCGCATTGCATTTCGTTTCCTGCAGCGTCAGGTTTCCATTCTTGACCAGGTGGCACAGAAGGTCCCTGTGGCTAGTGAAGGCAGAGCTACTTTCGTTAACATCAAAGGTCGATGCTGAGAAGGCGTGCACCGTTGTCACAAGACAGCTCCGAGATCTAACTGCCGCGCCTGCCTTTGAGCACAGCTAGGCACGGCGAAAGCACATATGAGTACGCAAACACACGCAGTTCGCAGACTCATTAGCAATTGTTCTGCGCATGCGCATAGTGGTTCCATGAAACTACTACTTGGCATGCTGTCGTATACCAGTTTCTCGATCTCTGATCATGGCGTGCGGGTCTCAGAGGCAGCATGTGCTAGAGTTCGGAACTAGAGCGAGTCACCAGAGCCTGCACTTGGCGCCGGGGTTCATGAAGGTGCCCTTGTTGCAGGAGAAGGTCTCGGCGAAGGTGTCGAAGTGGCGTAGCGCTATGTTGACCCTCAGCGAAGAAGGCAGCGCGATGCGGTATCTCAGCCTCCTCTTGTCCAGTGCAGTCAAGCCCTGGCTGCTCACGGGGTCGCAGTGGCTGGCCGCAAAGTTGACGAAGAAGAGCATCTCGGGCGTCAGATCGGGCAGGCCCGGGATGCGGAAGTTGCGTTGCATCGAGTGTGGGGCCACCAGGGCACGCATGTACGCCTCGAACGAAGGCTGAAGCGCCCCGATCTCACCCATGAAACTGCGCAGGAACGGTGCCATCGGAGACTCCTGCGCAGGCGACGACGGAGATTTTACTAATTGGATTGTCCAGCCTAAAATTTCAATGGCTCGTTCTATAGCGTCGTTGGCGTAGCTGCCCCGCGCCTCTTTTTGAAACAGCGAGATTGTGATCGCTGTTCACGGTACGGGCAACCGCAGCGGTTTGGAGCTGAAAATGTGAGCTAAATAAAAAAAATTATTTTTGCCATTTAATAGTTTGCGAATTAATTTATTATTCGATAAAGGAAGAATGATGTTCTACCGAGGAAAGGTGCAAAATGCAGCGATTAGGTTCGCTGGGCCTGTCTGTGCTACATTTCGACCTGACGCTCCATGTGGTTTTCAATCTGGCAGCATGACAACATAGTCTTTGCATTGCACGTTGTAGGGTTGCAAGACAATGTGTCTACTCGAATGCATAGAAATGCGCTGCTGTCATGTGGTCTAACGCTGTATTTAGTTGATGAAATATTTGCTACAGTCGACATAACTCGAGAACGCAGCGGTGAATTCGAATTCGCCCTATAGAAGATGCCAATGACGCCCACCGGATTTCATGACGTAGCGGTGGATGCCTATAGCTTATAAATTGAAATCGCGAGAGTGTCAGGTGCGTCCGTGGAATAAGATTGACCGCGACGCCATGAAAACCTGCTGACGCTGTTGGCTGAAAGACAACCTTTGAGGGGAATTTGCCGCTACCTTCTTGAGCTGCACCCGATAATACCGTTTTCAATTATTTTTCAGAAAAAGAAAAAAAAAAGAACAAGAAAGAAGAAAAATGTTTCTTTCATGTGCCACGCAGCGTCGAAGCAACTGCGCAGTCTAGACCGCTGTCTCGAATTCCCGGTAACGCATGCAGGGAACTTCGCAATGCTG
Organism: Amblyomma maculatum; assembly: GCF_055883805.1. NCBI lineage: Eukaryota > Metazoa > Arthropoda > Arachnida > Ixodida > Ixodidae > Amblyomma > Amblyomma maculatum. The sequence goes on along the minus strand of NC_139352.1, from coordinate 67,313,149 downwards.
AAAACTCGAGAAATACTAACCCTAACCAGTGTTTTATTTTAGCCAAGTCAACTTCCATCGAAGATGTTCTCATTTATCGTCACACTGCTCATCAGCCTCTAACACTGTATGGCATGAGCCGCATCGAAAAGCTATGATGACTTTGCGCTGTTTCTCTTACGCTTCCAAGTTCCCACTGACCTGGAACGTGCCGAAGCGTTGTATGCTGTCCAGGTAGTTCTGCGTGAAGCACTTCTGCTGCTGCCGGTACCGCACCAGCGTCTCACTGCTCCACCAAGTCTCGGGCATGCCACGAATATTGATGGTGGACCCTCGCACGTCGATCGCCTCGTACATGCCTGTTTTTTTTTTTTTTATGTTTCGCATGGAACCAACGCGAGGCAGGTTACAAGAGGGGCAAGATAAGTAAAAGCGCGCAGAATATTAAGTCAGAAATTGCTTACGTAGCTGCTGCTCCAACAGTACGCTATAGCAATTGGAACCACAAAAATATTTTTGAACGCTATCAATATATATTACTCGACGGCTTCCTTTCCTTTTCAGGTTCTCTAGTGACAACCCTTATCAGGAAATAATCTTCTGTTACTAATCCTGCACTTAGCGAGAGCACGAAGGCGTTTAATCTACTAGTAACGTGTTTGTCAGCTTTGTTTTTTCTTTTAATGAAAAATACCAGAATCCAAGTAACGCACGCAAATATGCCCGATATGACATTTGCAAGTGTTCAGTAGGTGTGAGAACTACTCGATGCAAGACAAAATTCCCCTCACGATGAAAACAATATTAAGGTATTCTTTTCAGTGTTTTTTCAGGTTGCCAAGAGCGGAGCTCAGTATTCAGTATTTCTACTCTACACTACCCTACTCTACTCTACTTCCCTCTACCCTACTCTACCCTACTCTACCCTACTCTACTCTGCTCTGCTCTTCTATACCGTACTCTACTTTACCCTACTCTACTCTATCGAGGTCAGTGCACGTTAAAGAACCCCAGGTGGTCGAAATTTCCGGAGTCCTCCACTACGGCTTCTCTCATAGCCTGAGTCGCTCTGGGACGTTAAACCCCACAAACCAACCAATCTACTCTATTCTACTCTACACCATAAGAAACTTTATCCAAAAATTTATCCAGCAAGCACGTATGCGCCAGAAAATGGTCTACTTCTAAACTAAAAAGCAAGCATAACTCTACATGCTTGACTTCGAGAGTAACAGTCTTGTAATTAAACTGGTCATGCCGTAAACGAGGAATTTACGAAGAAATAATCAGCAGTTCTCCTGTAAGGCATCTAACACATCCTGCACGCATGAATAATCTAAGCGAAAAAAAAAAATAAAACAAAAAGCATCGTGGATTTTGGAATCCTGTTCGTCGGCCTAGCGGTTTCGTTCAGAAATAATGAACTCGCGTCGGATGTGTAGCAACGTTAAGGCTGAAAGCATGTTCCTGTAACGGTGCAGTACCGGGCAAATTATAAATTTCCATGATTCCGGCAACAGAAGTAGATGCATAAATATCGCTTCGTACAAGGTCAGGTTGCACGTTTCGTTCAGACGTACCTCCAGCTTTTTCTTCTGAATTAACTAATCCTGTACTCGATGAGAGCCCGAACACGTTTGGTAATTTTGGAGCGTGTTTGATCATTTCATCTCCGTAGTTCAGCTGATATCTGACATTTAGTCGGAGAAAACTATCAGAATCCAAGCTATATATACGTAGAAAGTGATGCCCGATATAACATTTAAAAGTGTCCAGTAGGCATGACAACTGTTCATTGCACTACGAAAAGCAAACGAAGGCTACAGGTCCATCGAAGTAACTTCCCAATTAGCCCTTCAAACGATTAAAGCGATATCAAAGTTTTCATTTCATTAATTTTAGGTTCACAACTGAGGAGATTGACATTAATTACTTTTTAAAAGACGTTGTCAGGATAAGGTGTCAGCTTTGCAATACTTGCCTTCCACGATGTACGGCACGACGTAGGGAATCAGTATGGCCGGGATGGCCGACTGGGCCACCCGCTGCTGGAGGGCGACCACGCCGAAAGGTATATGCAGCACGTTTTTCCCAGCGTTATATTCGTAGCCCGGTCGCAGACTCGAAACGTGGTAGCGCGCGTCGTAGTCCGCGTTGTCCTTGGAGAGCCAGTAACGCGACATCGTCTCGTTGAGGAGTGCCGTGTAGTCACGTAACGCCGAAGACATAGTAAACGAGACCTGAGTATTACTCTGGTAGTACCTGCGTGTAGGTGCATTCGACAGCCACCAAGATTTGTATTGTCGAGACAAACACCAGAGTGCGCGAGCGAAACGCACGAGTTATTCATGATCTGGTTTCTTCGGAATCATTTAAATTCGTTAGACCGGCCAGAGGTGTAGTCGGTTAAATACCTTAAATGGTATTTAAGGAACCCTCCCACAAAACTAGTCTAGAGATTGGGAAACCGCTTTAATCTACAGTTCTATATGCAGTTAATTGCCGGACCTTTCAAGTAGATGAATGGTGTCTTTCTAAATCTGGGCGGAAATGAAGGAGCATCATAGGCGCCATTTACTGCTACTGTCAGAATTACAGAATTGCAAAGTGAGTAGCAACGAAGGCAATGGACTTCAGCGCCATCTTCTCTTAATGCTTATAAATTTATCGGCATTAAAAAACCTAGCCTTTTCTATCTGCAACGCTATGTCTATAGCTGAGCGCTAAACATTGATTAAATCGAATACACGTTTCGGTTCGCCACCTGTACATTGAAAGTGATACAGATGCAGAGCACGAAGAAAAGACTACTAGTAAATCCTTCTAAGTAGACCCGTTCAAAGGGAAGTAGTAAAGAATAAGGTACACAGCTAACTACAGATCGGGTTGGAGCAAGACATGCAAGAAGTGCGTTCCCCGCAGTGTCCTCCGTGGGTCGCATTTGAAATGACCTCCATGGGTACTGGTACGGTAAGCAAGGAGATCAGATTACATCGATGACCCTAACGATCTACGTGTCAGCAGCATGGTTGGCATAATAAGGGCAGATGCAACGCGATCTTGAAAAGTCCGTATGGATAACTCTGCGGACCGACCGCATTTCTAGTCTTCAAGCAAAGATGTCACGACAGAAGCAAAGTGCAAGCTTTAATTGAAATGTGCTTCTAATGCAGATTTTCCGCTGTTTGTTCACGGTGGATGTGAGCCTGATATTATATGACCAGGGCCTTCCTATAATATGAGCGATCGGGGATGCACATTTGAATCTGTTCACTTGCACTGACAAAGAATGGAGACGTGTTTGTGCAGCTAAGCGTATGCGGTGTAACATTCTGGTTAGGCTGGTGTTTCGTGTCTATATTTACTTCCTGGCGTCACCGCTTCTGTCAGACCATTCAGCTAATGTTATACAGAATATGAATTGTCTAGATCATATTCGTAGCTTTTAGAAAGTCCTACAACGCGTTTTTTTTTTTCAGAACCCGCATTCTAAACTGACATTACTACCCTCACCATCAATGTGATAAAAAAAAATCAAGTTAATAAAGGCACACTGCTTCCAGCTTATATACTTCTGTGTTTCCATGACAACACTTGCATTGTTAAGCCCTGTCACTCCAGAAGGCTTCTATTTACATCCCACACGCACCAACACCATATATTCCTCGTAACCATCAATGAGGACATCCAACTGCATTTCTTCCCTTATCGGATAAACGAGTATTACCTGATCAAGGAATCCATGTGCTCCTTGGCACCGATGAAGTCCACCTCAAGGCTTTCTATCTTCTGCGTTGCAACGTCGGCTTCGCTCTGAGTCAGCCACGGAGCGCGAGCTACGGTCTGAGACACGACCCCCTTGACGCTGCTCACCAGTTTGTCGAGGTTATGGTCGTAGGCGATCTGCTCCATGGTCGTCTTTCCCATCGCGGACCGAGCTATCTTGCGGATTCCGTAAGGGAACAGCCGCTCCGTGAGGTGAATGCAGGCCTGCAGGCGGGCATTGTATTTGGGAATGTGGTGGTCGTAACTAAGCGGGATGAGAAATTCCGCCTGTTTGGGCAGCAGGGGCGACAGGAGAACAATGATGCGGAATCCGATGTAGTTAAGGAGCGTCGATAGAGCCGTGGACGTCAGTATGGCGGATAGCTTGTTGATGAAAGCGTAATTAAGAACGATAACTTTATCAGATCCCGGTTGCAGGTACGTTAGGTAGGCGTCCCACTCTAATTTGCCCGCACGCTTCAGATTCACGATGGAGACTGTCGAGTTCAGTATGGACACGAACCTTTTCGTCGGCATGGAGGCTTCGTCCAGCTTCCGTTCCAACTCGACTACGTCATCGGCGATGTGGTCCGTCTCCGCTTTGCTTCCGAGAAGTACAAAAGCGCGTTTGATGCAGTTCTTATACTCTTGGAAGCCCTCGTCCAGAAACGTCATTTGGTGGCGGACCATGGTCAGCTTGGGCGCGTCCAGGTGCAACATGTAGCCCTCGTTCTCGAACCGCTTCCGCAGCGTCACGTGGACAACGGCGAGCAGATTGAGCGTCTTGTCGACAACCTTGAGCACGTCTTGGAACTTCGTCGACGGTGGATCGGTCGTAAAAGGCCAGTTTGTTAATGCGTAAGAATCGAACAGCTTCTTAACGTCTCCCCAATCCTGCTCCGAAGTGCTAGCATTGCGCGCCTGGATGCAATTCCTTAGTAACAGGGAAGACTGAGTGAGGAAGTTCGGTGATGGTTGCTCTTTTACCTTCTGCTGGAGTAAGAACTTCGCGATGTCGAGAATGAGCAAGCCGGGCCCGCTGACTACGTATGGCCGGCTTTGCACTTCAAGCTCCCCGTTGTACCACCGGTTAGAGCACACGTATGCATAGAAGTCCTCGCAAGGGCCGATCGACTGGTTGATTTTATCGTAGATTAACCTGCTTTGCCACAGACAGGCGTCAGTGCGGCACTCGTATGTGAATGTCGACTTTTTCGTAGGTAGCGCAGTTTCAGGCACCGTCGAAGGTTTCCCTTCTGTTGCTAGGTCTCCCAATATGCTGAGGTTTGCCTTGGTAGTGGTCACAACCACGTCCGACATCGTCACATCTGGTTCATCGACAAGCACTCGCCCTTGCATCCTACGTAGACCATGGGAATGTCCAGAGTGGCCCGGCGTGAAGGCGAACTTCATTAGGATACCCAGGAACGCGCTGGCGACCATAACGGCAGCTATAATCATGCAAGCCTGGCTCTGCTGATACGAGTTACTACTGCTCCACTCCTTCTCCTTTTCATCGCCCAGCCTGTCGCCTATGCCGTGTGAGTCGTCGTACAGCTCTATGATTTCATACTCCCCAGACGAGCTGCTGTCGTCCTCCTTCGACCTGCGCTGCGAGCGATCGGAGGAAGACTCATCCTGAAAGCTTACCGAAGTAGACCGCAGCGGGTAGTCCCTCTCGTCGGATCTAGAACGTCTTCGGTCGGACGACGACCTGAGGGAGGACCGGCGGCCCTTGGTTGGCATGTTGGAACATGCCTCACGGACAGCTGTTCTCCATCCGCCGCAGGAGTTCACGGCTAGAGAGATCGGTGTTCCTTCGTGCGCCCATTTCGGGCGAGGAGTTTTCGTTTCACCTTCTTCTTCTTCGTCACTGCCATATACTGGCCTAAGTAGATGATGACGATGGTAATATGCTGCGTGAACCGAGATACAACGCAAACCTAGTTGGCATGAAAGCAAAATTAAAAAATATAAAATAAAATCTTGTTTGATGACTATTTTTAAGGCATCTTCACGTTTATTATGAAGATGGGGATGGAAGAGATATCAATTTTATGCTTCTGCTTACTGGCATCGTGGTGAGTTTTAGCCAACGTGAAAGTCAAAATAAAGCTTTCGGTGTGGACATGACTGTATTCGGGCCACCTATTATTCTTAACGCTGGTGCAGGATGTCCTCAACGCATGCAAAGTTATCTCTTTCGCTCTCCGGCCTTAAACTTCTGCCCATTCAGCAGCGATGTCAAACTTCGTCCATGAGCTTTTACGGGCGGAATCAGTGTGTATAATGATGCACGACATGATGGAGATACCTACAATGGTTTCAACGACCAGATTTACCGCATGGAATGCATCATTTCATATGCTAGTAATAAGGCACTTTAGAATGCATCGAAAGTATCCCGAGGCAATAGTTGAGAAAATACTTAAGTACTAACCACATCTGTCGATAATTCCCGACGACGCGCCACGCGGCGAGCTTAGGGCCGCCTGCCGCTCACCACGTCTGTCACTCATGTTTTGGGCGTCATGGATTTGTTTAAAATTTCGCTCATCGCCCAGAAGTAGCTCCTGAGAGTAGTCAATTGCAAAAGGTTTATGAGTACGTAACGTTTTAATTTTTTTTTTTTTTTTGCTATTGAAGTTTGTTTACCTAGTGCAGCATTCAGAGAATTTGTAGACACCCGCTTCGTCTGACAAGTGCACTGTATACGAGGATCTAGGTAGTTCACTGAAAGCTTGATAAGGAACAAGAAGTGCTGCTGTGACTATATATTGTTAAATATTATATGAAGTAACGGGGAAGTCGCTTATTGGAAGTCTGCACCACAGTGTAACTGGCTGAATGTGCTGTGCTCTCAAAAACACATCAGAAAGGCGTGCCAGGGCACGTGTGGCTGGATGAACTGTGGGAGGTATGCCAGTGGCTCTAGCGGTCGTATAAATGCGCTCGTAAGGACCTGTGGAATATAGCGGCGTCCTGTACGAATGTTTCACACAGGACATACAAGTTCTTCGTGCGCAATCGGAGGAGCTGATAGCCGGGGTCTTCAATACCCACAAACGCACAAACGCCAAATGCAGGCGGCTGTTAAGGATGGTGGAGTTGGAGTGCAATGCAATGGCAAACGTCTCCAAATGCGAGGAACTTACAACCTTAGTGGGTAGGAATATGCTGCCCTGCATTGATTTTTGCTTGATGGTGACTATACGACGAGTTCGAACAGGTGATCATCGATGAAAATGCAAAGCAAATCTGAGTAGCAACCGCAACCGTTCGCGCTTCTTTTTGGGAACGACACCGGAGGCTGGAACGACCACAGAAATCGCTACAAATACAGCTGAGCGAGGTTGAGATGCAAAAGATAGCAAAGTAACTACAGGCACAGGTGGTGTGTTCCTACTTATGGAGCTGAGTGGAGATATTGTGGGTCAGCTCAAGGTGCGCAGACGGCGTACCAAAGTCCATTATAGGCAGAAAGCATGGTGAAGGTCCTGGTAGCTGCGGCCATACGCCGGCATCCACCGACGAGCAGAATACATCGAAATGTGGGGAAAGAGCAGAACAAGGAGGCCATTGCCAATTTGTGGAACATATCATGATCCCGGAAACAGGTGACAGCCTCATTGGTCCACCAGCGTATGCATCTTTCTAACCGTGAAATCACGAGGGCCGGAGCTGAGAGTAAGTGAGCCGGCAAGAGCCTCAGGGTTTTTACTGGTGGGTTAAGGGATTGAAGCAGATCCAGGGTCCAGCAGCAGCACCAGAGGTCGCTGCACAGAGGGCCCGGCGCCGAGTGCGTGTCTTCTAGTGTTGCTTGCTGCCGGCCCTGCATTTCGCTCCTTTAGTTTTTGGAACGGCTGGTCGAGCATGGTGGAGGCGACGTGAGTCTTTTAGAAAAAAAAAAAAAAAAACGAATATCAGGACGAAGGCCAAAATAACCTACGGGAGTGCAGGTGTACTCGACGCACCGTTTAGCGGCCTGCGAAACTAACTGCCTCTCCATAAGCAACCTAGCACATCCGACGCTAGTCCAGATAGTGTATTTTGGAATTAGAAGAGTGGAGAGCTAAGCTGCTGGCATACTGCTGGCAGGTGGATGGTACACCTACCACCGCAGGTATGTACGTCTCCTGCAGTGAGCCATGTAATGAAAACCTGAAAGCGATTGAAGACGAGACAGCTCAGTGGACGCTCACGGGTCAAGGGGAAGCCACCTCTGTATTTGTACAGCGCATAGAAGACAAGGACTGGTTCAAGAACCATATGTTATAACAACCAGTAGTGAGCGGACTACGGGCGGAAACCAGGTGTGGAGTCCCGATGTAGCGGCAGTGGAGAGTTATATTCGCGACCAAGTACGTGCCTATCTAATTGCGCTCTCTGCGGAATGATCCTTCGATGTAGTGTAAATAACTCCCTCTCTGGCACAACGTCACCACTAGTCGATCTTGGCTTCTCAGGCCGCATCAATGACGCTGCTGCATCAGGAAAGGCTGGGTCACCTGAAGGTGTGAGCGAATTAGAATTCCTACAGGTGCCTTCGTGGTACGTATGAATAGATGGCAGGAGTTCTGGTGGTCGCGTGAAGCATTGCGGCCGGTGCGACGCACAGAGGCATAAGGAAGTGGAGGGCTGGGGCGTGACACGCGTGGAGTGAATTAAGGGGTCGTTAGCCGTTCGGCTGCAACGCGGACAATAACTTCTGCAGGACTTCTCCCTGAGTTTTAGATGTACAGTTTCTTTTTTCAATTGGTCAGATCCAGTTGTGTGATCACCCGTTCAAAAGGGTACGCCCTTTTCTTCATCGCCAATGCGAATCATTGCCATAAAAATTTGCACCTGGGCTTTTATCATAATTTATGTCGTTAAAAGTCCTTAAACCAAATGATTTTCCTCTCCGCCGGAAAATGAAGCCGTCACGGTGCCATTAAATACCAAACTAAAGGGCCATGAAATGCTATGAGACAGTTTCCTGCTGTGATAAGAACTCATTTCTTAGCATCTGAAATGCCCTTTGGCCTTTAATGATAGCGTGACGACTCTATTTTTAGACTGAGACGAAAATCCCTTGGCTTTAGGACTTTTAAAGACGACCCACTCTATCGCCGACTTCCGTCGCTCTGTGTGTGGCATGATCATCGCGCGATGTATTGCCAGGGAACATCGGCTAATGCGGTTACCGCTTTGCTGACATCATATCACACGTTTGTTAAATCGTATTAAAAACATAACTTGTTTAACATCACGCCATGTTTAAGAACATAACTTGCATTTTATCTGCGATTCAAAGTAAAACAATGACAGCTAAAAGTATTATGCTCCTCAAAAAGGTTTATGAGGATACGAAGTCTTTGCAGAAATGTAGTCACCGCGTTTCCCAGTAAACTCTTCTCGCATGTATCGTGCTCGCCGAGTTGAATAACAGGAATGGGGTATGTGCGGCTAAACCCTGGCGGCCTGAGCCGACACCAAATCTCCCCATAACAGGATTTGGCCGCCCTCTCGAAGAACTTTAAAGTTCCGGGCGAGGTGGTTACAGCTGGCACATGAAGTGTTTTGCTAGGGTTTGTGGGCGTATTTTGCCCTGAAGTAGATGTTGTTATAGTGATGATACTATGGTCATAGAGTACGACGGTGACGGCAGCTCTTTATTTTTCACATGACTTCATATTTGTCGGTGCTCGCGATGGCCGCCTTTATCCAGTCGAGGTAATTCTCCACGTTCGTGTAGACACCCGGAATGTGCCGCAGGTTGCACCCATCTCCGTAGGATACAATTCCCACAATCTCGAAGGCGCTTTTTCCCAGCAGCATCATGGGAGCACCGGAATCACCCTGAAGTGAAGGACTCAGAAGGTTAGTACGAGAGAGAGATATATTTTAATGGCAACAGGAGATGTCTGCCTCAGAAGGTTAGTACGATTACCATGCAGAAGAAGTGGCAAAAAGGCCAGCGCGATTCCTGTCTCAGCCACTCGGAAGCAATCAAGGAACTTCATGTGCTACAGGAGCGCATAAAGCAGCACGTGACGGGAAGTCACGTAACGAAAACTGAATCGACATTACGCCAACCACAAGTGATGTCACTACGGAAGATGCGCTAAGGATTGCGAATGAGTAATTAAGGCGAAAGGCTTTAATTGCTCATGCTGTCATGGACAAAATGTGTCCCGCTTTTGCGGCGGCTCTAATTGGCCGAGGCAGGATGACGTCATAGAAGTCTCGACCAATAACAGAGCACCACCACAGTATGCGCAAATACGTTCCTTATATGGCCATATGCCACTGAATAATCAATTACGAATTAGTTAATTAATTGTTCAGTTACTAATTACTGACTGATTAAATCAATAAGTAACTAGACATGACCAATTAATTATTAATTAAGCATTACATAATTACCTACTGGGTAAGTAATTAATTCTGTACTAATTAGTGCCTGCTGAGCAGCAGAATGCGGCACTCATGCTTTCGCCTTTCACTTCTTTAGCCGCTAAAGTCCCTCGTAATTGTCTTTTATTTTTATTGCAAATACTCAGACAATATGCTGTCTTGGCAGAAGGGGCATAGATGTTGAGACATGAGCAGCACATGCCGGTAATATTAGCAGAGAAAAGCAAATAAAAACGAACAAAGACAAGCAAAACAATAAATACAGCCATCGTAAAACTAAACTACTCAAAAAATAAAGAGGCAGCGTTCCGATTCTGTTGCAATATAACCGAACCGTAATATATGAGATGGAACCATTCGGATACAGTTCTGGAGAAAAAAGGGTATCTTTAAGTTTAGTTGTGCCGGCGCAAATTGGTGACAGTGCTTTTGCGTGTGTCTGGTCTTCCCCATACAATGAGCTTTGACACATCTGAGCAACTTCATTTCGCTTTTGCAGGCAGTGGTTAAGTAAGGTGAGACAACTAACTTTCCTTCGGGATTTTAAATCGTATATGTTGTGTTGCTTCATCAGCATAGATGGCGAATCATGGCTCTTATATTTGCCAAAATATAACAGCTTTCCTTTGCACAAGCTAGCGCTGTATGTCATTCTTTTTTAACATGCAGATCACTTACTGCCGCCGCATATTAAGTTTAGCTCTTATACAGGTTTTATATGCAAGATGTTTCTTTCCCAATACTGCGTCAATTTTGCCTGGTTTCTCGAGAAATTATAGTCATTATAGCTGTCTGTAGTAGAGGCCATTTTGGCAGCTTCTGACCCTTTCGCGTGTGGTAGAAAACAGACAAGTTTTAATTATTTTTTTTTTTGCTTTCAGAAACTAGCCGGCAGCTCAATATGTTACATTCGCGCGCCTTTCAGGCATTCTGACAGGATTTGCTATGAACAAACACGTCACAGCTCATTTGTGGACCTGCCGTAAATTTTGGTGTACACGCCAATGACTTCATTTGCGTGTTTAGCAGTTTATATTTACTCGTGCTTGTAAATCAAGTTGCCGTGGCTGGATGCATTTTGATATGCCTTCTCCCACATCGTCACCTATCATGATCCTCTTTTTTCTCCCCTTCCTTTTTCCCAGTGCAGAGTAGCAGGCCAGATTTTAATCATCCCTTCCAACCTCTCTGCCTTTCCTTTCAATCAACCCAGCTATCTATTTTGGACTTTGCGGGCTGTCTTTATATATGCGACCATAGATAGTTTTCCTTTTCCAAATCGCCTATACGAATTAAAATGCCCAAACCGATTATACATGCAGTGTGTTCAGCCAGAGCAGTGAAAGTAATTGTTCTTTCGTGGTAAAATTGTGCTTTGTGCACTGCAAACCGGGTGCCAACTCTATAACGGAAATTAAGGTACTTAAATTCAAAATGCCCTCATTGTACTTTTGCAGTATTTCACAGAATCGTCGTGAGGATGAACCTTTCTTTATGTATAGTCCCAGCTACAACTACTATATGTACACAACTGCGGTGCTGGTTACACACACTTCACAGTGCGTGCTGCATACCCTGAAAAAGCACATACAAACAAGCAAATATTGTTGCGCGCAAGCATCAGTCATACGGTACTGTGCACCCCAGTAAGATATTAAGTCGCCCTCACCCATACCCTAGTCCTGGAAAGAGCTACACCATGGCACTGGGGTATACTTATATATTGTGTACGGCACCATTCTCGCATCTGGACAAGCATCACACTCCCCGAGTGTGCACCCGCTTGTAGCAGCTGTCCCAACGCTGGACGCATAAAAAAGTTAAACCTGGAAACCATTATTGAACGCATAAAAAAGGCGGACATTGAACATTGATGAGCGAAGGACTTAAACAAAGACCTTTATTGAAGTCCTTTAAAATTCGTTAGAAGAAGCTGGTATATATTGAATTAGGACGCAAGCAAAGAAAATTCAGTGGTATAACGGGAATATTGAATTTCGTTCGTCGATATGTGAAACGAACACTTCCGTGTTTATGGAACGGATTGGTATTTCGAGGTGCTCCGGATTGCGTTGCGTATCCAGGGGCTGTACTGCTGGATGTTTGTGTAGACTCCCGGTACGCCCTCGAGGTTGCAACCGTCTCCGAAAGATACTAGGCCCACGATCTCATAGTTTTTCCCTCGCTTCAGCATCAACGGCGCACCGGAGTCGCCCTGCAAGTGTGATGGACAAGTTGTAGCTATGAAATTGAATTCCCTTTAAGGCAAATCATTTTCAATGCTTTCTAGAGGTGAAACTCAAATTTGAGCTCTTAATCAGGTGCAAAGCTTTCAAGTGATGCACTTTTTGTAAGGGATAAAAAGCAGTAGGCATAATTGGTAGATTGCATGATTTGTTTTTTATTGGTCATGAATTTCATTAGGGGTCAACTTCGTGCGTATATACCCTTATCCGCGAATGAATTAGGCATTGACTGTCTCATTGAAGTCGTCTGAGTGTTGCCTGTCATTTGCCGGAGCTTTAAAGTGGATTAAGATCGAATTATATCACCTATCATATTACATATGGCATCTGTCTTGATAGTGTCGCCAAGTAGAACCGTATGCTTCGATGCAATAGCAAAAGTCCTGAACACCAGTTTTGAGACTAATCTCTAATGTTTTTATTTTGATATATTTTTTTATATTTCTTTTGATGCGCGTTTAACTATAATTGAAAAGGCTGAGAAACTTATCACCGCTTTCTCTGACCGTGTGAGCACTTTTTGACCCACATACTTTTCCCACAGGTCTCCTTCGTGCTCCAGTCTGCATGATTTTTCTATTTTTTCAGCATGCTGATGTTCAATTTAATCTGGGAGAACATCTCAGCCTGTTCTGAACTAGAATTCTAGCTCCTTGCTGAGCAATATGGCGTTCCAGGGTAGTGAACACTGCAGAATATTTACGGGCAACTCCGGCGGCCGGGTAATGCATCGCGAGCGTACGGCTCATGCCTGGTGGCAGTAATCGCTCCTTACAGTGACTGTAGCCTGTTTACCGTCAGCTCTCTTGGGATGACAAGGAGGGAGAAAGAGAAATATTCAGTCCAGACAAAGGTGGAGAGGTATGTCTGAGAGAAATCCTCTGGCATACTACTACGCACTAAGGAAAAAAAAAAGGGGGGGGGGGGGGGAGAAGAAAGAAGGTTATGATAGATGACGGTGTAGATATTTAAAAGCAACTGCGAGTCGAAAACCGCGAGCCACGAAAGATACTATGATTCATCCGCTTTGCCCTGAGAGCTTTCCGAATTCTGTCCAATACTTCAATAATACAAGCTACTTAGAGGGTGGTTTGCTCTCAAAACGCGCCAGGGAAGCTGTCAACGCCAATCACTTGGAGGGGAGGACGTGAAGGCAACCGTCACGAAGCGACCTAGGTTTGGCGATCCTATAGTCCCTTTTCGCTATTCCTTTCAACGTAGCTCAAAAAACAGCAGCAAAGATGACGATTAATTGTAGCAGTGCACTTCTTCAACGTACTTGACACGCGTCCGATCCTTTCTTGTAGGCGCATATCTGGTGCGGCGTGTAGAAGCCAATCCCAGCCAGTCCTTCTATGCACTTTTTTGTGTCCCACACCACCTGGGTTGTGTAGCGCAGGACTGGAGATCCGGTGCCATCTAGGTGAGATTAAGAAGGATACAATGACGCGCCGAGTCAGGTCTTCGAGATAAAAGACGGAAAGCTGGGCAGACGTGGTTCGCTAAAGGCAGGGTACGAGAGAAGCGGCAAGGCAACACGCATGGCTAGCAGTTTAAATGTTCATTAAAAAAAGGACACCTGCTCATATGAAAGCGTCAAAACGGTGGAGTAACAAAGTATGAACAGAGGTAAACATTTGGTAACTTCGGCGACGCATATAGGCGCTGAACAGGCAAAGCGCGCACATGGTATACCGGAACTGTAGCCTTGACGAGTCAAACTTGGCGCGTTTTTATATAGAACTCGCCCTTTGACAGTGCTGGTGGTGCCATCTGTCGAGTGGCTACGAAGTCTTTTCAAATTTCCGCGTGAAATTGAACGCTCTCCCTATGGTTGAAGTGAAGTGAAAATCCCCCAGTCGTCGCGCTTTGCTCGCGGAAGGATCAGTGTTAACTCAAAAACATTTGAAGGCCACGCCTTTGCGAAGGCGGAATCGTCTTCTGACTCCCGAATGTGCAGCAGTTAACATTAACTAATGCATTTTCATTGTTCGCTATTTTCTTAAAGTTAGCGCGATCGTATCTCTGTATTGAAACGTTTATAAATATAAAATTGAGCAGTTTGATAAGTATACGCTGAGAATTCAGTGTGGAATTATTGCTTCTCTGCCACAAGCATTTCTTTTCTTTTTTTTTTCTTTTTAGATTAAGGCCTTTGATTCGTTTCCCGGGTTGAGAACCTTTATAAGATCGACGTTACTCATAAAAGCCCCACCCCCCCGCCCCCCTAAAATAAAAAAAAACTGAATAAAAATAAAAATATGCATATATTTAGTCAGACAATTATATCGGCTACATAACTTTGTTATATTTTGTGTAAAGCAGCAGAGACGATAAGCGCGGTACTCCACCTCTTCGTCATTAATTTTATGTGCCTCGAAAAAAAAAAATCATTTGGCAGCAAAACCAATCGTAGACCTCTTCTTTCCGTTTATCAGGCAAAAATGTGTAAAATTTTAAATTAATTTGAAAGGTCGACCAACCATCATTTGCTTCACCTTACGTGGAATCACCCAATGAAGCACTATCGACATGATGCACATTGCAGTCTCCAAACTCTTGAAGTTGAGAGTATTACTTGACCTCCTTCGCATTTTGAATGATGTCTGTGTCTACTATCTTAACGTCTCTGGAGTCCCAAGTTCTGTATTTCCTGCGCATTTATGTAGTGCGTTCAGGAACACGATGAGCCTCGGCTTTTCCTATCAATTTCATTCCACTGCCACTGGCAAAGGGTTTTCGAAACCAATATTTGCTGCAGGCCCCAAATAAACGTTTTAACAATTCGAATTGCCGATATGTCGATCACGACCAACAACTGCGGTTGCGCCAGTCACGAGTTAGTGATTCCTCCATAAACGGAATTTTTTTAGTAATGTTTGTATACCATTCTTTTTCGAAACCCAATGGAATATGGATAGTACAGTACCTGTTACCGAATCGAACATGCATAGTACTAGACCTTACCGAATCGAATACGAATGTGCTTAATCTGTTACCGAATTGAATAAGAACAGTGTTATATAGCTCTGTTACCGAATAAAGTACGAACAGTGTAGCGAATACCAAAGCTTTGTACGAATCGAACCCTGTCGCGTGAGTCTTAGTAGCCATATAGGTGAAGATATGAACGCCACCACAGACCAGGCCGCGGCGCTGAACCCTCCTTCATGCGCAGACCCAGCGCGGCAGCCAAAGCAATACAGCGTCTGAATGGGCCTGTTTTATAAACAGTCCAATAACAAAAAAATACAGCTTGCCCAATTTGTTTTCCGTGCCTATATTGTTTTAAAGCTACACAAAATTTAAGTCAGTTGTATTTGTTTCAAGTAATTCTAAACTTGCACTTCCTGACCCGTCCGGCGAATGAAATAGCGGGATGTTCGAATGACTACACGGAACTTGAGAATATCTGCGTAACCCTACTATGCTTTTTAATAGCTGTGAAGCCTTAGTGGAAACATCACGTGGTGGTTTCGGATTCGGACCCTGGACTACTAGAAATTTGTTTTTTAAGTGCAAAGTTTCTGAGAAAGCTTTCTTTTGTAGCCACATAGGTGCGATTGGGTAGACAACAATGAGTAATTATTCTTTTATTATGAAATAATATGCCGTTTCTCTAGACTGAAATATTGTCTATCGTTTTCTTTCAATCTGTTTTTCATGTAACATCGGCCTGATTACCTGGTCGATGCCTGTCGGAGCGAGAGCCCACAAGCCGACGCGAAGCAGGGGTTGCTCTCTGACGGCATAATATTGGAGACAGAAAAGACACAAGAAATAGGGGACTTCACATTTGAGATCCTTTATCGAACACCTTGAAGTGCGGTGCACCGTGTGACTTGGTGCTCTAGGTGGCCTACTAAACCAGCTGAATTCTCTAAATGGCAAAGTTCTAAATGGTAAAGGCTTTCGGGGCACTCAGCTTGCCTAGGCATCCACCAACTTGTTCTATCTTTCGGCCCATTATCACCACTGCAATGGAGCTCCATGGGGACATTCTTGAATGCGAGAAAACTGTTGGGAAGGTGAGATACTGTGCGAAAGCGTCGTAATTGTGTATTCTCCAAAGTAGCAAATAAATAAATAAATAAATAAATAAATAAATAAATAAATAAATAAATAAATAAATAAATAAATAAATAAATAAATAAATAAATAAATAAATAAATAAATAAATACATAAATAAATAAATAAACGAACAATAAATAAATAAATAAGCAAACAAACAATAAACTCATGAATAAATAAAAGATAAAATAAATAAATGAAGAAACGTTATGTTGATAGCCATGGCACATTCCTTCTAGACATCGTTGAATGACTTGCAATATCTATTTCTTATACTATAGTACTGGCTAGTTTCGAGAGGTGCAAAAAATCAACAGGATATCCTAATAGTTAAGATCCCCTTGGTTTTGTTTAGGTGCCTAGCTCCTTGCGACGTTGATGGCAGCTGCGTGAACCGTGCGAGAATATGCACCAAAGAATACAGCAGCTCGCGAAACTGGCCCATGATCAGCGGCGTTCTTCCTTACTCCGGTCACAAATCACAACAGTAAATGAAGCCATCTTTTAGATGCCTGACTATATCAAAGAATATAGAGGCGTCAAAACACCCTATCAAATTTCGCCAGATAATTAGCTTTGGATGTGTTATCATTAGAATTCGCCCTATCGTAAAAGGTTCCGGCATTGGAGTTTGCTTCTGAAGCCTCGACCATACGTGTACTCTCAGGGCTCGTAAGGTACACCGGCACCCACATACCTACCACCACTCTCCACATGCCTTTACCCCCCTTCTATCGTATAGTACCTCCAAAGGCTGAACCCATCACTCACTCAGACACCTCCAGTAGCTCCCGATACCAAACTCACGTTGAAAAAAGATTCAAGTGCGCAAATTGGTCGCTTATAAACGGAAGCTTTGTGCAGAAGACTCCAACGGCAGACAGAATCCAATATTAACGCATACATCACCCTATGAATCGTATTGATTGCTAGTAACTTTTTGTGTAGGTAAAAAGACAAGGTGTGGCAATGGCCTACCTTTCGTCACGGATCCGGCTTTCTAAGACCAATGGCCGCCCTAAGCAACACTGCCTTCCTAAGGTGGAGAGGAATGATAAGCCCCCCCCCCCCCCTCTCTTTCGAAAAAGAAAAAAAAAATGCACCTTCACATTTTTTCGAACATTCATGGACTCAGGTGCGGAGGCACCGATTTCTACCTTCTTCAAGGACATGTACCCATCGCGGTGCGAGAGGGTCACTCGAGGCTATTCTGGGCTATTCCGGGGAGCAGTGGCCACTAAAGGAAAAGGGGTGCTTTGGATTTAAGGTCAAGGACTTCCAACCCGGGTTCCCTTTCTCTTTCTTTCTCTCTCTAAGGTTTTTTTTTTCCCCCGTTTTGCAATGGGTTCATTGCCGCGACAGAAACGCGAACCGGGCGTAGGTTTAGAAAAATCCGGGTGGGCGGACGTAGATAGGATCAACCAAGCCGGAATTTAGCGTCCGTAGTCCGACGCTTCCTGCTAGTGGACCGTACCATGCCCCAGCTAAGCCACCGTTTTTCGCCACTCGCTCGAATACTGTAGTTTTTCCCGTCGTTCTCTTTGTTTCTCGCCTTGTTCTTTTAAGCTATATACCTTTCCGCTCGTAACGTTGCTGCCTATTCATCTCCTTAGTGTTTCCTTTTTCATGAGAATAGTTTTGCTTGCATCGTCATTATCTGTTTGCTGCTTGCATCGCGACTATGTTCTAACAATATTTTGCTTTGTAACTTTGCCTTGTTTATTTGTACGTGGGTAAATTGTGTTGCTACCTCCCTTATCCAGTGCACCTCATGGACAGCGGCTACTCAGGTGTGGCTCCGGTCAGCAACCCTAATCTGGGAAAGGGGGAGTTTGTGGCAGGCAGGTTGGCCCTATTAATTATAATTTCGTCGCCGAGCGCTCATCAAGCCACCCACAATATCCTGACAGCTGCTAGCAACAACATGTGACTTACACATGGTAGCTCGAACAATATCTTCTTGAAGGCAGAAGTACGAAAATTCTTTAATTGCACAGAATTGTTCCACAGGGAACTAAAACAAACATAAGAAAAAAAGAAAGACGGAAAGGCCAGGTAGTGATGTTTGTTTCACCAAAGATTGACTGTAAATCATCCATCCATCTCTTAAAGAGAAGACGAAGGAAACTTGCAGCCCCGATTTACTTGTTTACCACGCGTCATTCTGTACCTTTGGGAGCAACAGATCTCCAGGGCCGCTAGCTAGCGACTGTTCCTATATGTTTCCACATCGGACCTTGCTCGCCTTGCTAACATGTGACATATATCCGCCTTGCTGTTAGGACCATCTACCATAGGCAGTTAGTAATTTGTGAGCGGCATATGGCTAGAAAAAAAAAAAAGCGTTTTGCATTTAGCTTCTTCGAGGAAAATAAGCAGTGTGTCTTTTAGCCCTGTAAGCCCCATGTTGTAGATATTCTTCCTAGAACTCTCATCAGGCAAAGGATTGATTTTTTTTTTTTAATTGAGCGTCCTCGGAAAAATACACACTTTTATATGTGAATTATTCGAAGCGTGAAATAACGCCAAGGGGGGAAAAAACAAACAAACCCTATGTCATTACTTGAAATTACATGACTGGCGCTATCATTCAGGTCGTATTAATGTAAGATAATTACAAAACGTTCATGTAGGAATATTTATTATGTAATCGTTAACGGACGAGGCGTGAGTTATGGTACATTCATGTCATTCACCCTCTACTGCTCAACAAGAAAGTGTACAAAATTGCTGTGCAAAAAAAAGTAAAAAAGGATTGCTGTTTCTGTTTTCTTTTTCCTTGTTGATATACGGATGTTCATCCGCGCCGCCTAAAACCAAATCCTGGAACCGCCACTGTCTAAGAGTTCATCCAGATTTTTCCGGATTGAATGCCTTGCTTTCCTGAGTTTTAGCGAACGCTGAAGTCCATGTCTATGTCATTTATATAAAAATGAAATCAATTGATTTCATCTGAACTGAACGGACATTCACTCACTTTCCACAGTGACTCCCCAGCCAGCGACGACCACGGTCTCTCCGACGAGGCTTAGAGGCGCTTGAGGCAGGCATATAGTGCGCGTTCTAGGTCCCAGTTTGAGCGGCGTTTCCAAGTACAGCAGAGCCACGTCGTTCCTGAAGGTCTGGAAGTCGAAATCCTCGTGCCGGTAAAAGTACTTGACATTTACCTTCGTGCCGTTGAAGAACTTGGCCGCGCCGTATAACATAATTATGCTCGTCGCCTTTTGGTTGTTAGTCCTGCAAGAATGAACTGCAAATCGTAAGTGCTCTGATCGATACTATTTCCGATCTATAACGGAGAAAACAAGCCTCGCTGATAAGAGCCGTAGTTAACGGTAGACAGCGCGTTGTTCAGCTTTGGCAACAGAAAGTTTCATACTGTGCATTTAAAAGGTGTGATTACTCGGGCAGAGCTTTGATTTGTTTATCAAACAAGGGCGCTTATGATGAGGTGATACAAAGAACTAAACATTTCTACACCGCACGTCTCCATTTACTCCTATGCTTTTATTTTCATCTTTCCGCGCTTTCCTTTTTTTAGTACGTGTTACCTAAGGTGAGGCAAGCTTAAAGTCGGTTCATGTTCGAGACCCCAGCCGACATGTTAAGAAAGACAAAAGAAGTGGTGTACATGAAAAGGCCGTATATCTTATAGCCACAATTCAGGTACTTCCTATAAAGCTGTGATGTTTTAAATCACTGGAAATTGAGGTCACAGATTGTTCATATTGTCCTTGGGCTATTTAAGTGCTAATGTCAGCGTAAGGACATCATATGATAGCAGAGGCAGGCAACAGACAAGAACGGCTTCAAAGGCACCATGTGAAGGCGATAATTCTCACCAGATTGTGCAGTGACCTGCTGTGAGAATGTGCCGTGAGGTCAGGATAGATCCGGCACATCGTGTAAGAACTGTCCTGTACCGCACCTGAAGGAACACCTGCGGCCAGTAAGCAAACGGATATGGTCAGCGCTGTTAAGCAGTTCACGTAACTAGTTTCCTTTCGTGAAGGTGTAGCTTTTTCTTGCCGCGAAGAGTATGGGGCATCACAAGAATTGAAGCAAATCCCCTGCCAAGAAGGGATTACGGAGCCAAGGCATAAATTGTCGCAATTATGTTTCATCCTACCCCTATTGGTGCGGACCACATCGAAAAAAAAAAAAAAGCATGTGTAAAGAAGACAAAGAACGGAAAATGCTGCGGCATCGCCATCACCATCGCTTGGCTCCGGCGCCCATCTCTCGTGCTGAAGCTGTGCCCTGCGGCTGGCAATTCGACCCTGCTCTGCCCGAATTACTGGCAGCGCTAGACGTTCAAACGAACTATTAAATCCACATCTCACTTGGTGGAGGTCAATCTGAGGTTCCCTGTACTCATCTCGCCCTGGAACTTCGCAGCAGAACGTTGACTACACCAATGACGGAGCCGACTTCATTGCACCTACCTCCGCCCGTCACCTGCACAGGTGCGATTCGTCAACGGGACCCCGCTACCTTCAGTGGAAGCAGCGATGACGACGTCGACGATTGGCTGACCACTTACGAACGGGTCAGCCGTCACAATAACTGGGACGACAACCGTAAGCTCACCAATGTCATCTTTTACTTGAGCGACGTCGCTAATCTCTGGTTTAGAAACCACGAGTCGGACTTTACTACCTGGGCGAGTTTCAAGACGAAATTTTCTGATGTCCTTGGCCGCCCCGCCGTCCGAAAACTCCGCGCGGAACAGCGTCTTCGGTCGCGACTGCAGCTACCCGGTGAAACGTTCACCAGTTACATTGAGGACATTGTTGATATGTGTCGTCGCGTTGACCCGACCATGACCGAGGCCGTTAAGATACGTCATGTCCTCATAGGAATTGATGACGGCGCTTTCAACATGCTCGTCGCCAAAGGCCCCACGACGGTCAAGGAAATCTACGACCTATGTCAAAGCTACGACGAACTCCGCAAGGAGCGTGTTTTGATTCGCCAGCCTCAAGCATCACTTGCTGGACTAGCCGCGGAGAGGGAGTCATCTAGCCTCTCTGAAAACATCAAGGCTTTTGTACGTCAGGAGGTCGCACGACAACTGTCCCTGCAGCCATATGTTAAGGAGTCGTCACCAACTGGCCTTGTTCCGGAGCTTCGCCGTGCAATCCAACAGCATGTATCTGAAGTCCTCCCTAATTCTGTTCCTCAATCACCTCCGGTCGCACCCTCAATGCCGTTCCCCACGCCCACAATTTCATCGTCCGGCGTTGCGCCACTGAGCTATGCTCCAGCATTCGCGCCGGCTCCTCCCCAGGTATTGCGTCGCTCATATGCCGAAGTTACTTCAAGTCCACCTCCTGAGCCAGCATATGCCTATGCTTCGCCCCCTATGCGTTCGGCACCAACAGCGTTTGCTCCCCCCTTGCGTCAGACACCATCTCCATGGCGCACTGCAGACAACAGGCCTATTTGCTACCACTGCGGCATCCCTGGGCACACTACACGCTACTGCCGGCGCCGAATAAATATGGCCTTTGCTGCGCGGCCTGCGCCACCTTATTTGGCCCCCCAATTCCCCGTCCCATCGGGTCCTCCAACAGCATCCCCTGACCCTCCGGACTTCCTGCCTCGTCGTTCGCCATCACCACGTCGCCGCTCCATTTCGCCAATGCGCCGACGACCCGCTACTCAGCCGGAAAACTAACCGCCGCAGTTCGCGAGGCACGAACTGCGTATTCGACAGAATTTCAAAGTCCTCGTCTTAATCCCGCGAATGTTACTGCTGTCATCGTTGAAGGTGTTCATACTCTTGCGCTCGTCGACACCGGTGCCGCTGTATCAGTTATCAGCCAAAAACTCTGCCGCTCCCTCCGAAAAGTGACTAGGCCTCTCGAGGGACTATCGCTTCGTACCGCATCCGCTCACAGTATACAGCCGACAGCTATCTGCACTGCTCGCGTCGTCATTGCTGCAGCCTTGTACATCATCGAATTCGTCGTTCTCCCCACATGTTCTCATGACGTCATTCTCGGCTGGGATTTCCTGTCCCAGCATCATGCTATCATTGACTGCGCCAGTCCTCAAGTAGAGCTCATTGAATCGAGTGATGCACCGTCTGATGCCCTGTTCCACGAGCCGTGTCCTCGTTTTGCGACCAAACTCCTCGTAGCTCATGACACAACCATCCCACCCGGAAGCGCTGTTCTGGTTCCCCTCACTGCCTCTTTTACCACCGCCGCGACAGTCCTCTTTGTGCCCTCTAACGTTGTCTGCCGCCGCCGCCACTTACCGCTGCCGTTTGCCGTCCTTGACATGAACAACGGCGCTAGCACACTTCTGGTAGCCAATCCTCTTGCGTCTCCCGCTATGTTGATCGAAGGGGAGTGCCTTGGCCGCATCGAGCCCGTGGACCTTCTGTTCGCCTTTGATGATGTGTCATTCCCTGTTTGCCAAGTTGACGCCTTGACCCCAACTCGTGTGGCTTCCGATCCGCTACAGCGGGACCTTTTTGACCATTCTGTGGACAGCGCTCTAGAGCCGCGCCACCGCGAGCAACTTCTTGACCTTCTACACCAATTCCGCTCCTCCTTCGACATCCCGCAATCTTCCTTGGGCCGCACGACGACCATTTCCCACCTCATCGACACTGGCGCTCATCCACCTCTCCATCAGCGGCCGTATCGTGTGTCGCCGACTGAGCGCCGTGTTATTGCCCAACAAGTCGATGACATGCTCCAACGCGGAATAATTAGAGAATCCTGTAGCCCATGGTCGTCTCCTGTGGTCCTAGTTAAAAAGAAGGATGGCTCCATACGATTTTGTGTTGATTATCGCCGTCTCAACAAAATCACTCGTCGTGATGTGTACCCCCTCCCACGAATCGACGATGCCCTAGACTGCTTGCAAGGCGCAGAATTCTTTTCCTCACTCGATTTACGCTCCGGGTATTGGCAGGTGCCCATGGCAGAGGCGGATCGTCCTAAGACCGCCTTTATTACTCCAGACGGACTATACGAATTTAATGTTATGCCATTCGGACTCTGTAACGCCCCAGCCACATTTGAAAGAATGATGGACACTGTACTGCGCGGCCTGAAATGGAACATCTGTTTATGCTACCTTGATGATATCGTCGTCTTTTCAACCGACTTCCCGACCCACCTGACTCGACTTCGCCAGGTCTTCACCTGCCTAACCCGCGCCGGTCTTCAACTGAACCTCAAAAAGTGCCGCTTTGGTGCCCGCCAGCTCACAATACTCGGACATGTTGTGTGTAAAGATGGAGTTCTGCCTGATCCTGAGAAGCTGCGCGCCGTCGCTGACTTTCCGAAACCGACCACTTTGAAACAACTGCGAAGCTTCGTGGGCCTCTGCTCGTACTTTCGTCGTTTTGTTCGGAATTTCGCAACCATTATAGCCCCCCTTACACAGCTCTTGAAAGGCACCCCTAACCTCTCCTCTTGGTCGCCAGCCTGCGATGATGCATTCGCGACACTGCGCAATGTTCTAACGTCACCGCCAATCCTTCGCCATTACGACCCTACTGCACCTACAGAACTTCACACCGATGCCAGTGGTGTCGGCCTCGGCGCCGTCCTCGCCCAGCGCAAGCCTGGCTTCTCCGAATACGTTGTCGCCTACGCCAGCCGTGCTCTCACCAAAGCCGAGTCCAACTACTCCGTTACCGAAAAGGAGTGCTTAGCAATCGTGTGGGCTGTAACGAAGTTCCGCCCTTACTTATACGGCCACTCCTTCGAGGTAGTTACAGATCATCACGCTCTCTGCTGGCTCGCGTCTCTCAAGGATCCGTCTGGCCGTCTCGGGCGCTGGGCTCTCAGGCTTCAGGAATACGACATCCGTGTAGTGTACCGCTCTGGCCGCAAGCACTCTGACGCCGACGCTCTTTCTCGGTCACCGGTGTGCTCGCCTAACTCATCGTCCCCTCCTCAAACACTCTTGTCAGCACTCACCATTGAGGATATGCCTTTCGAGCAACGACAAGATCCTTGGGTTTCTAACCTGCTAGATATCCTTGGCACTACTTCCGCGGCTACGCATCCTCGGGCACTCCGCCGACAGGCCTCCCATTTCGCCATTCGGGAAGGCCTTCTCTACCGAAGGAACTACAACTCAGACGGCAGAACGTGGCTTCTTGTCATTCCGCGCCACCTCCGCTCCAAGGTTTGTGCCCACCATCATAGTGACCCGCAAAGCGCTCATGCCGGCGTCCTCAAAACATATGATCGAATTCGTCAAAGGTACTACTGGCGGGGAATGTACAATTTCGTACGTCGCTACATTCGCTCTTGTACCGCCTGTCAACAACGCAAGATTTCTCGCCACCCTGCTGGCCCTCTTCAGCCTTTACCGTGTCCAGCTCGCCCGTTTGATCGCGTGGGAATCGACCTCTATGGTCCGCTACCATGCAGTGCCGCTGGTAATCGATGGGTCATCGTCGCCGTCGACCACCTGACCCGTTACGCCGAGACTGCTGCACTTCCCGCGGCGACAGCTCGAGAGGTAGCCCATTTTCTTCTGCACCACTTCATTCTTCGACACGGCGCCCCCCGCGAGCTACTGAGTGATAGAGGTCGTGTCTTTCTTTCCGAAGTAGTCCAAGAGCTCCTGTCGTCTTGTAAATCGATACATCGAGCTACAACTGCGTACCACCCGCAAACAAATGGCCTCACGGAGCGCTTCAACCGTACGCTTGGGGACATGCTCGCAATGTATGTTACATCTGAATCTGGAAGCTCGAACTGGGACCAAGTACTGCCATTCGTAACGTTCGCGTACAACACTTCCACCCAAGCAACAACTGGTTTTTCGCCCTTCTTCCTCTTATACGGCCGTGAACCATCATGTACTCTGGACACAATTTTGCCATACCATCCAGATGCCTCTGAGTACAGTGCTTTGTCAGACATTGTACAGAAGGCCGAGGAATGCCGTCAGCTAGCTCGCACGTTTACCTCCAACACTCAAGGCTATCGCAAAGATCAGCATGATACCGATACTCCTGCTCCCACGTTCCAGGCCGACAGCTTCGTTTGGCTATGCGTTCCTGCCACCAACAAACTAGACACCAAATACCACGGACCTTATCGCGTTTTGGAACGCACATCCCCTGTGAACTACGTCATCGAGCCAGTCACCCCTTCTTCCGACCACCGCCGTCGCGGCCGCGAGATTGTCCACGTTAGCCGCCTCAAGCCATATTACAACCCTCTGGTCGTCTCTTCTCCCTGAGTCGCCAGGATGGCGACTTCTTCACGTGGGGGAAATGTAAAGAAGACAAAGAACGGAAAATGCTGCGGCATCGCCATCACCATCGCTTGGCTCCGGCGCCCATCTCTCGTGCTGAAGCTGTGCCCTGCGGCTGGCAATTCGACCCTGCTCTGCCCGAATTACTGGCAGCGCTAGACGTTCAAACGAACTATTAAATCCACATCTCACATGGTTTTAACGAGTTTAAACCAATGTCGAGCGAAAACTTTGTGTAGATTGCATGTGTCGGTCAGAGGTCAAAGGGTCATGTCCAGTATGGCAGACAGTGATCACTATACGATGTCTCATGGGTGTACATGGTACATTATAGTAAACTTCAACTCAGAGAAACGCTGTTACTGTGCTAGGCTCACATGGTCAGTTCAAGGTCATACTTCACCCTCTCCTCCCGGGAGGCTGTTTCAGCTCTGGTCGGGAAGTACAGAAAATAACAGCTTACAAGCGTGGCGAATAAATTTAAAGCAGCAGAAAACAAGAAAAAGAAAATAGAACGACTCTACAAAGTACTTCTTTTAGGTGGTATATTATTCAGCGCGATTTAATGTAGAACAAAAGGAAGAAGATGGCTACTCTGTGTTGAAAGAGAACGGAACAAAGGTAGAGAGTTTGCAAGTCGAGCCACGTTACCCCCCTCAACCCCTGTTCAGTGCGATTTAGTAACATCATGTAACCGGGAAATAGAAACCGTATAGTACGGTATATTCAAGGGTTGAATGGCATTGCACGATATATGTTCGTATGAATAAAGAAGCCACATTTTCGACTTACCACCCACGGGAACTTCTGGATGTCAGCCGCAAGCCCGTTCACGATGCGGAAATCGATTGATGGGATTCCACAGGCTACGTAGAAATGGACAGTTCATGGGTGCGTGCGCAAATATCCAGAAAGGTTAAGTTCAAACGGGACTGGTAAAACAAATGCAAGGCTGCTCGGGAAGACAGTCTGGGACTTTCTTATCGCTGCCAGAGCTGCATGAACCAAACTGTAAACACACATGCGATGGACGCGTTTTTTTTGTTTTTTTTTTTTTTGTCTCTGGTTTACGAAAACTCTTTAATCTCTTCATTAATAAGGGAGGTAAGTTTGCGGCAACTGTGCGCTGCATAGGTGCTTGTTCATGACCATCTTGCCTGACGTGCTAGGCAGGACGAGGAGCATCTACCAGCGATGGGCACGTAATAGAATATGATAAGCTTCTGCGTATCTCGTCGATGCTACTATCTGTAGAGAACTAACCCATGTGCCATAAGGAAGAATTAAAGATAAGAACTAGAAATTTGTTTACAGCTCTATTCACAGGCGAGAGGATAGCAGTACAGACCTCCATAGGACTCTAAATAATCGAATTGACCTCCGATATGAAATAGTCATCATTCAAAAGAACGCAAGAATCGGATCAAGAAATCGACACAACACCATCGTTCGTGGCTATACATAAATTGTGCAAATAATGAGTCTAACGCTGCAGTAAAAAAAAAAAAAAAAATCACCTCATACACGAGAAACCCATCCTCCAGGTCTGACTCTCTCTTTCATGGCCTACGGGATGTTGACTAATCAAGAAGCTGAGAAGTGCGCAGTGCGTGTGTACTACAAGTAGCTCCTTTGTTCCTTTCATTTAGATTCGGCAGAGGTATATGCCATCCTTATGGTTTCGCGCACACAACGCTGCATGTATTGATATGGCTGCTGTATTTCTGCATATTAATTAAAGACGTATTCTTTTTGAAGACGTAACACCCTGTCGCTCACCAAGATACTTTGTTGGGTGAGTTGATAAACATCCGTTGTTAATTTAAACAGCGCGAACAAGAAGACACAGGACAAGATAAAAGGAAGGCACAGTACAAGCGCTGTACTGTGGCTTCTTTTTATCTTGTCCTATGTTTTCTTGTTCGCGTTGTTTAAATTAACCCTGCCGCTCATCTATAATCCCGCTTAGACATGGTTAAACATCGACATTTATAATAGCGCCTTTTTCGTGTTCAATGCAGTTTAAAGTACACCTCTCTCGTCTTGTACGCTCTCTCTTGGATCAATAATGTGTTTTTGTTCATAAAAGCAAATGTCGGTGTTGTGCCTATAGAAATCACGTACTACCTGGAGTCTATAGGGTGTGCTTAAGAATGTGAGCCAGCTTATCATTTATAGTGTCATCTGCAACCCTACCTGACTTGAACACCTCGTTGAAAAAGCTAATTCTGTCGGCTAACAAGAGAACCTTCCGACACATTCCGAGCACTTGCAGATGTGGCAGGTGACGCTTCTGGAGGTCTACGAGCTTTTGAACAAGATGTGCCCTCATTGCTTTCCTTCATTTGTCGGCCTCCTATGGATTTATCTCTCTGATGTAATGAGGAAAGATTCTGCCGCACATGACGGACTTATGGTTGTCATATGACGGGACGAATCACTGACTCATCGGCGCAGCTTTTCGGGTGTCGTAAACGACAATGGCTCAGTGATTTTTTCTACCATCAGACAACCCTAAGTCTACCTCAGGAGATATAAACCCATATATGTGGCCCTTATCTCGATCTCGAACAAATGATTCGTAATATGAGCTTTACGATTATTACATAAGTACAGGAAAAAGTTAATGTTTGCCTAAAAAGACAGCAATAGTCACCCACAAGTGCGATGCTAGAGCTACATCTGACATTGCTTAAAAACACGTTGATTTCTGAGCAGTCAATTCGCCAATTTTCACGGTTATTTCCGCTATTACAAAATCATGCACCAACCCTGCACTTTCATTCAAGAGTTACCTCCATCGCTTTGATGAAAGGAAACAGCAGGCTGACATGATCACTCATTTCGATTCCCGTGACATCAGTGCTAAAAATGCGATAAGGAATAGATAAGGTCGGTGCTGAAATCAACTCGTTGCCACTTCTCTATAGACTTATTATCAGTGTTAGCAAACAATCCTCTAAATTTCGGAGTAAAAAATAAGTTAAATAAAATGCATCAGATGTTGATAGAACTTAAATAAAAGAAAGAGGGGAAAAAAGTGGATCTCCATGAATTGATGCAGCTCAGTCCTTTTATGTTTCTTGTAAGCAGTGATTACGTTAACTTTATGATTATTTGCACGGAAATATAAAAATATCGGTGGGGAAAAAAGAATTGGCAAATAACAATTCGTGGACTTCATTTCGGGTAAAAGTAATCAGGTACTTTGATTAGTGTCTCAGTCGTATAGTGCAGTCCTTACAGCTTCTCTCAATGTCTTAACGCCTAGGAAAGTGAGGACGATTGTTCTCCTTGCCTTACATATATATTCAGCTTAAGTGTTCTTCTATAGGAGAGTGTAGCGGGCCGCACTACCTGATGAATTTCTTTTATGATGGTACATTTGTATTAATAAACCAAAAGGCCAGCAGTGAACGTGTGCACAACATAGCGTTGATACAGTAAACTGCAGGCGGTTAACTAGGCTGCGCTCACTGGCCGCTGCCAACCTTATTCGCTATAGAGCAAATTTTAAAGGCAAAACTGCGACAGCCACAGACGTTAATAACGACTGATGATAAACCAGCACAATTATATTCACATTATTTCGTTTCTGTGCCTTTTTTATATCTTTATTTCGTACTAAGAATTTAATTTCCTTAGCCGTCGTAGAAACCTGAAGCGAAATTACCCAGTTTTACAGTTCGTTCTAATCCTTGCCTAGGAGAAATATGCATGTAGAATTAAATTTAAATAACGCGGCAGTAAACATTTATCGGTTCCCACTGCAGGGGTAAGGGGGAAAAATAACGAAGGTAAATGACGTGCCCCATAACCGCAGTCGCACTGATGCCATGCAATGGATGGGCAAAACTGCGTTTCTAAGCTATCTTCGGGAAATTCAGATTATACAGTCCGATCACGTGAATATCGACTTCAATATTTTTAGGTTGATCTATCTGATTAAATTCTATGTGCCTCCGGTTGCATGCAGCAAAGAAACGCATTGACTTGTCATAGAAGGGACACGTACACCTGTGGTTGAGTCCGACTTCTCCAGGTAAGAGACCCGTCAGTTTTTCTACCGATTGCCCACTCGCTTGCAAACACTGCAAGTGCAAGCAAATAAGGAAAAAGGCCAAATGAGAGGGTAACGTTAAGCGGCATGACGCATAACGTGGAATTTGAAGGCAGCATTCGTATGGCGTAGCCAAAGAACCAAGGCTTCCTTTTCTTTTCTTTTTTTTTTTTTGGAGGAAACTGAGTTCCTGTCGTCAGGTGTTTGCGACGGCTGCTATTTTGTACGCTTTTTAAGGTTGGTGAAAATATTATCGCGAAATTGAAGATGTTCTTTTTGGCTATAGCACGTTCGCACACTTGGTACAGAAGGGTGCCCAAAGTTAAAATTTTAGGCTAGTTTTCTGTTAATAATTCTCACCATACAAAAACACATATTGACAAGAATATTGAATACACAAAATAATATCGAAGCTATATGAATTATTTAGAAATACCAAAGCGCATGTATATATATATATAGCTTCGTTAATAGGCCTGCTATATTTGTTACAGCTTACAGTATTTATTGTTTTGCTACAGTATTTGATCGTTTTTAATGTTAAAAAGCCGTCTTTAATTTGCGTCTTGTTTATATATATATATATATATATATATATATATATATATATATATATATATATATATATAAGCGTATTAGCGAGCAGTAGATTTATTCGGCACACCGTTATGTATTGTTATTACAGTACAATAAATTATCAGACTCAAACAATATGTGAGTGCACATAACTGGCCTTTGAGTATCATTTCCAAATAAGGTCGAAATAGCAGTGAGAGGGGAACGAAGGGGTAATAAAGGAAGATCAAGTCACGTGTGTTCGTTCCGCTTATCTTGTTGTCCTCTTTCAGCCATCCTCATTAAAAATAATTAGAGTAGAAGAAAAAAAGAATGAGCCGGCTAAACGCAGTGGTGCCACGTGTAAACGATCACAATAAATAAAAAGCTAATATCTGGAAACTACGGACAAGTTCTGGCCCGTTAAGAATGTACCAAACAATCAATATATCTGCACATCCACTAGTCGTTTTGTAGTTGTGACTTTGGTAATTAATTGTGAGCAGCTGACCCAATTGCTTTTCTTTGGATTTTATAACTGCTCGATGTGAGCGCAGGATATGAGTTAGAAGGAAATTTTCGCTAGGCATCGGGAGCTTAAGCCATTCCGATCAATACGTTAATAACAGCGCCTTATTATATACCATCGTTGGCTCACAATTGGAAGTGGTGTCCCAAAAAGGTGGGACCGTGTAGCCTTTACAAGAGCATGCGTCCTGAAAATACTGAACCGTAAATCCAGAAATATGGATATTGTGTTCTACATTTTTCTTGTCACAGGAAAAAAATGACAAAGCACTGTACTAATGTCACCACGACATCACTATATATCCCGAGAAAACCTGGTTGGATATGTCCCAGATTTTTGCTGAATAAGCTGCAAACGACGAAAAACATTTACTAGAATAACCCTGATAATACGATTAGCAGCACCGATCATTCTCGTATAGTTGTTATTGTTTTATCAACAAACTAAAAACATTCCCTGGCAGGCAACATTTGGTACACATACCTGAACGAGGAGCAGAAAATATATAGGTGTTAATACTGCGCGAAGCTCGCTGCAGCCGTTCCACAAGTTTCTAAAAGAACAAACGTAAACACCGCCGTCCGTGGGCATAATTGAAACAAAAAGAAAACTATAATATAAAAACTGTAAAATTTCTCTTCATGAGCTTTGTGCACTATGATCGACGCAGCAGGCTGGCTCGAGGCAGGGAGACGTCAGTGCGGCCGCGCAGATGCGGAGAGTAGCACGTGACCACTT
Source organism: Amblyomma maculatum (assembly GCF_055883805.1). Taxonomy (NCBI): domain Eukaryota; kingdom Metazoa; phylum Arthropoda; class Arachnida; order Ixodida; family Ixodidae; genus Amblyomma; species Amblyomma maculatum. Next base: position 67,281,566 of record NC_139352.1, on the reverse strand, counting down.
TCCGACCAGTCGAAGCTCGGAATTCGTTAGTGGAAAGAATAAAAGGGAAACAAAAAGTGGAGTAATGGAGGCGGACAAAGGCACGCAGGACTAGTCGAACCGCTGTTTTAAGACAACGCTTCCCTCATGCGTAATACACGTCTTAAGGGCCAGCGAATATTGAGAATAGAGCCGAGATCACGACTCCGCCGTCTGGAACGAACCTCAATACCACAAAACACGCTGCTAAAAAGGCAGGATTTAGACTTTACGACCTCTCCAAAACAGCGAGGAAAGCCCTAACGAGACGAGTGGCTTCTCGTAGAGGCACGTTCTATACATGGGCATATAAGCAACGCATGTGGCAGCTCGTATTGCGTAACATATTCGGTGCATAATTCGAAGGAATATGTTATTGAAATTTCGCGTTGCGGCGGTTACTGACAACTGCAAGCAAGTGCGATTGGGCAGGTAACAAGTTTCGTTACAAAGGCAAGCATCGCGGGTAGGAAAAAAGGCGCTGTTAGATGGAGTGGCACACGTCTGACCTCGAGTAGAAGGCTGCAGGTTAGGAAAGCTACTGGTGCATTAGGTTATCTGTTGGGAACCCCTACTTGTTCGTACGTTACTTGACTGCATTATTTATATTGACCGTTGCGTGTTTGTTATCTCATATATCTGCACTATCTACGCTGGTAGTGTACAATTCTTTCAAACGTCAATCATTCTTTGTGTGTGTAACTGCAAGTTTTGTATGAATATCATTCACAGCATTCATTGCTCATCACTAGATAGTTCCATCACATAGTTGGCAATTGCTCCTTGAATGCCCTCTAATGAGGGTTGTGCAGATAGGGTGAAATATGTATCTTTGGAGTAATTATTGTTCCATGTCGTTCTTTTTCTTTTCCATTCCTTGTTACAGTATGCCACCTAGAATTATATAGAAATTACACTAGTATGGATTGCCAATATTCCTGGCATTTCCTGTGTACAATGCCTCAACCTAGCAACCACCTGCGCAAGGAGGGCAACATTGTATATCGAAATAAAAAGAATATATAAATTAGCTGCTCATGCCATATAACACTACTATACTGTTTTTACGTTATATATATATATATATATAATTATTGATTGATTGATTGGTTGGTGAGGAAAAATAGACAACATAGACAAATTGAACAAAATACGCCCCCTAATAATACACTGGGTACAACTCCGTATAGGGCTTTTATTCTGAGTGCATTTGAATAGTAGAACGTTCGTGACTCCTTTCGTGTTTCTTCGCGAACAAGAAACAGCACTTCTGAGAAATAAAGATTTCAGGCCAGAAAACTTTTATGCACTACTTGATCGAAAACATGTGGCGGTGTTTATGGCATCCAATATGTAATCCGATTGCTGTAACTAATCACATTTAGCGTTGCTTTTTCGTTTTACTACTTAATAAAAATACACTGGTTGTAACCAGACAAATATCACCTTAATTATATTCCGGTGGTTTTTATACAGAAAACAGAAAAGAAAAGCTTCACCTGGCGTTACTCTAGCGTACTCTCGAATATGATCTTGGTGTCACGAATGGCCTTCATGTTTCGATCTTAGTAACTCGTAAGGGCTCTGCAATATATGAGAGCATATATTTGTCACGAGATCGTGGACATCCATCGACAGAGCAGCCCCGCCGGGGTGGTACAGTGGCAAGACGCCCGACTACTGTCCGGGATACCCGGGTTCGAACCCGACCTCGGCGGCTGCGTTTCGATGGAGGCGAAACGAAGAGGCGTCCGTGTGCTGTGCGATGTCAGCGCACGTTAAAGATCCCCAGGAGGTCGAAATTACTCACTAGCCCTCGACTAGGGCTCCTCTTTCTCTCTTTCCACTTTAACTCCCACCTTCCTTCCTTCCCTTACGACGCGGTTCAGGTGTCCACAGACACAAGTGTGACACATACTGCGCATTTCCTTTCCTGTAAACCAATTATTATATTATCGACAGAGCACAAGCTTATATAGTTGGATGTTAGGGGCACTTTTTAAAAAAAAAGCTCCAAATTAAATGTTGCGGAGTTTGTCACGATGAACGGGGACTACTTATCTTTAAAAGTAGTAGTAGCCACAGTAAGCATTAAAAACAAGCATCTCCATCACCTTTTCCAGCGTACTTGCTGAGCTACATCTGCATATAAACGGGTTTTGCCTAAATATCAAGCACCCCTGTAGTGCCATTTTCTGTGAAAGTGAGGTGGCATAAAATGCTAGAGAAAGGAACCTTTTTTATTGATAATATGGTTCTCTTGGGTCGCTTCGATCTAAGGAGTAATAAAAATACTTTCACATAGCTTTTTAGTTGACCTTCGCTCATTATATTGGTGGAAGTGTTACTTGGTAATCCCATGAGAAAATAAAATATAAAATCCCCGAAACTACTTCCATGCACTGTTGAAATTTATCCCCATCGTTACCTCGGCATTTATATGCCGCTTTGGCGAATCTGGATTTACCACCTTAAACAAATTCCGTTCTATCTATGTTAGCGTTTCTCGGCCCGAGCTTCCAATGTTAGCCCTTAGCTCCCATAAGATCGCATACGATGGGCGAATGGCATGCCTTTCTCCTTCTTACGCCCACTCACGAAACCCTGCCCGATTGACTACACGCGTGACAATCCGGGCTGAGCAAGGCCCGTCACGTCACATTCTATTCTATTTGCACGATGCCTTTTGATCTGTCGGTCGTCTCGTCTTTCTGCGCCATGCCTTAAAGTGAGCGCCCTGTTTCGTCGGCTGCATGCCTTCGTCCGCTTGTCCTTGTTTGCCGCTTTCCTCTTTATGTTTTGCTCCGCAGCGAGTAGCCGCAGGCTATTTCGCATTGTAGGCCGTCTGGTTGCTAAGAGGACAATTGCGAATTGCACATGCGCACACGCGCCCGGCAAGCGCGACAGCAATTTCTCCGGTGACGCCAGGCTGCCGGGTAAGAGTGAGACCACCGAAGGGGAGGGGAAGCGCAAATATGGCGGCTCTCTAACTCTGGTATTTTGTTTTGCTAAAACCATGCAGTACTGGCTACCCTGAAGACTGCTGCACAGTAGTGGTAGCAGCTCGCCATGATTCGTTGGTTTGAGAATAGAGATGCAGAAACGACGAGACTCAACAGGTTTGCTGAATGCAGGAACATGCAGCTTTATTTTGTTGTCGTTATTCCTGAGGTGTTACTTGTTAAAGCACCTTGCCTTAGATCTTCCAAAAAAAGTCAAGAGATGTTCATAAATGGATTTATTTCAAACAGATGTCCGTGATACTTTTGCTTCGTTAGAAAGAGAGCGGCTATGCATTGGCTATGCCCCAGCCGTGATTTGAATGATTTTAGCTTGTCTTTAATCGCTAACAATCGCCAACCACTCTAACGGTTTGGTAAACACCTTAACTGCAGCCATAGCTCCTAGGGTGGTGCACAGTTTTCGAAGCCAACGGGGAATTGGCTTGGTGTGGGAAAGGGGTAAAGGCGGGGAAGAGAAGAACAATGGCCATTGTTTAGGGCTAAAATGGCCCGTAAGCGGAGAGCTTGGCGCCTGCGGCTTATACCCGGCAAGCACGCGCCCTTGCATGCCCCTCCCCCCCTCGCACTTCTAGCGCTCTTTTCGTTTCGACTTTCTTCGAGATGCAAAAGAGTCGCCTCGAGAATGTCCTGTGCATTGCGTCAGGGTGAACTTCGACAAACTCTTTAGTTAGGGATAGCTGAATATGCGATAAGTAAATCAAATCTTGAACGAGAATGTCATTAGGCAGATTTCAGTGGGCCTGAGCTGAGAGCCGTTACTAGTGGGTGGAAATTTCTACGCCTGCTCGTGCACTGTGAAGTCTAAAAACAACTGTGGAAATCATTATGATTCTACTGTAGGCATCCTAAACGTTCATGCTGAAGTGTGATCTCTGCGATAACAACAATTCAAAGAAATAAAGATCTCTTATTCTAGAACAACGACAAAAAAAAAAAAATATGGAGGCGCTTCAGTTCAGTTAAGTTACAGCTTTAGAATAAATTTTTCTTTTATAGGTTTCTGTGACTGCATCGCTGTCGAAGCTAGTTTTCTTTAAAGCGTTATGGATAAAACCTACCGCCTCTGTTCAGTTCTCGCCACTGTAAACTTGGGCACGTCGTACAACCCTCTGTCCAATCACCACTCTACCATATCATCCATATCCATATCATCATATGATCATCTGTTTGATTCAAGTCACTGTGTCAGATCGCGGTTGGCGTGGTGGTGTCATGACGGCAATGTTTGAGAGACGCAGCGTCTCCCTCCTAATGGGGCATCACACGCTAGTAGATTCAGATTTACGAAATGCCCTTAAGGCTATAATTGCATGCTATAAAGCGGAAAGCTTTGACTACTTCTAATTCACACACCGAACTCATCGTAATCCCCATTAACCCACCCTAGTAAATCACAGCACAACGTAATCCACCCTTACGCTGCACCAATCCACGATTATCAATCCTTAGTATATCGATTTCTACCGTAATCCAATTTAATCTACCATAATTCAACAAAATTGATGCCCCTCATCTAAAGCAATTCACAGTAATTTAGACGGCGCTTACTGATTGGCCTCTGGGATGATGACGTCAGAGTACTTTTAGTGCTTGTTTGACCAATCTGAAATCTTCTGGACCACTTATTTGGACATAGTATGACGGTTCCGTGGCTAATAAGGTGTTTTCGCATTAATAAACGAATAAGTTCGTTTATTGATTTATTGATTGATTGTCAGACATGCATCGAGTCCCCCAGGTCTGGGAGGCTGATTTCAGGTTCACCGTCTTTACGTTTGCGCTGAGAGGTGCACATGAAGAGGCATGAAGTATGCTTCTATAAGATTGTTTTAAAAACAGTTAGACTTAACTAATACTGTTCCTGTTCGCGAATTCTTGAGGGGCGCGAATTGGTCAATCGAATGTGAAACTCAGGGACAACGAAATATAACAGAGTAGATAGAGGCTGTCTAAGTGAGCGAAATGAAGCGAACAATGAAGTGTTTCATTTTCAAATGAATCCGAATACGGTGAGTTCTAAGTATCTGCCTGCGAATTTCGAGATATTTGTTGACTGCCATTCCATTTTGAACACTTACTACGCCCTCATCCTTAAATTAGTGTACTACAAATGTTGTACATGGACGATAAGAGGGAAGGGGTCAGAAAGATGTGTGCTGTCGAGTGCGTACTACATGTACAAATACGCGCTGAGTAAAATACGGTTTTACGCGCTGAGTGAAATAGAGCACAGTAAGATGAGAAAGGGGTGACGCCGGCGTGTCTGACGCGCTCGTTGTAGAACTCGCAATCACAATTTGAGAACCCGCGAACGTCAGGAGGAAACGACACTGTTTGCGCTTCGCGCGGTCTGCTTTCTCGACGCAGCGTCGACAGTGGCGCGTACAGGATATACAGCGACGAGCGCGACAACTCGACGAAGGAGCACCCGCCCTTCGCCTACAGGAAGCTGACAAGCGGACGACGCGGGCGTACACACGCAAGCGGCTTCTGAACGGAGAATATATCGCGCCGCAAACGAAAAGGGAGCGGAGTTGTGCACTCACAGACGTGTGTGCTAGGATCGGCTGGTGTGAGCGAACGCATTTTACGGTACTTCGGAGAAGAATCCGCCCCCACGACGCGTCACAACTAGTTGAATGTCTCTCAGTGACTACTGAACAGGAAGGTGACGTCACAAAAGGATGGCCTAAATAAATATTTGCATGGCTTCGGCGTGAATTCCTCGTCTCAATTAAAATAATTTCTTTTTTTCAGTGATTGCTACGTTCTTGACAATATACAAACATCAAAGGTACAATATCACTACAGTTCAGTTCAGTTCAGTCGTTCAGTCGTGTCCGACACTTCGTGACCCTATAGACCATGTCACGCCACGCTTCCCGGTCTCTCACTATCTTCCTAACATCACATAACTTCATCTGCAGTGCCTCGAGGATGCCACTACAGTAAGAATTTCCAAACTAAGTTACTGTGAAGAGTGACAATATAATTCCTCGAAAAGAATTGATCGATTATTCAAATAACAATCAAGCAATGTCGGAGTGCAAAGACGGCTTTTGATGTCATAGTCCATAAACTGAAGTACAATTAACAATAGGGCAGTCACTATTTAATTACCGTTGAGATCTCAGACAGAGTGAATAATATGGAATTCACTATCTTGTTCAAAGAATCTTCGCTTTAGTCGATGTGTATTGCGCATGATGCATTATGCAAGTTACGAAAGCGGAGTGGTGGTCCCAGTGAGGTAAAGCGCGGCGGGGAAGTTGTGCTACACTCGTGTAGCGCCGTCTTTTTGCTCCAAATGGTTGCCTTTACTGATTGGTGGATTTTCGCTCATAAAATTTGGTCATCATTTTTCCTTTATTCGTACAAAAGATACTAAAAAACAAACCTATACAACATTAAGTATTTGATAAAGATGATTGAGCATTGTATTTTTTGTTACAGCTGTAAATTTTGAGTGATACAAAGTATGCAAAAGTGGCTTAGAATAATTTCGTATTGCGTCATCTGCTGTACGTTACCGCGTTTCACTACTCGCAGCATGTACTGCGCGAGTCGTTTCCTGTGCGCGCTATGGTTGATTTCTTGTGCGCTCGTCGGCTGATCACGTGTGAGAGAATCGATCCCCAGAGTCATCGACGGTTTAACGGCCCATTCCTGACGTCCAAGCAGACGCCCGAAATCACCGGTGGAGACAATGCTCGTGAAAGAATCAGTGGGCCTCGTGTGAGCCGGCTTACTTTAGCTCGAAAGCTAAAGAGCACAATCAAAACAACCGTCCGCAATCACGTGACTTCCCGTCAATCATTTTGCCCAGTAGGCGCTGTAACTGCAGCTCTGCACCATGCTATCTATACATCTGTTTCATGCACCGGGGTTACGCACAATAATATCATCGCGTGCAAAAAACAATATGCCGAAAGGAATCAGATTTCATTTTATGCGCGTGTGTTGTTCATATTCAGTTTTTCATTTCGAATGGGCATATCTCCTCTTTCTGAATTTCTTTTAAAGCTGTATTTCTACGATTCAATTCAATTCAATTTATTTTCAGAAAGCTTCTGAAGGGTCACCTGGGCTAAAAGCTGTCATGTCAGCTTGACAAGGCCCAGGTGATTTTCACGTCCCGCTCATCAGCGCTCGCCACCACCTTGACCAACCGTCTTACTTACACAATCGCCTAAACTTCTGAAATGAACTATCGGAAATATCCAACTAGCAATACTGAACTGCCCTGCAGCCCCGTTCCACGCACCGCAACGCCACGTCAACCTGCGGGGCACGCGGCCATCGTGGTCCACGTTTTGCCAACGTTGCCAGGTTTCTACTTCGTATTTCGCGCTAGACTTGGCCCAAAAGTCATGTGGATAATGCTGGCTACCATGCCAAGGAGTGTAGAGGGTTTACTGGGAATGCCACCGCCGATTTGCTCTAGTCTTGGTTGTATTAAGTCGATATATGTGGCCTTTAAAATGGCATGAATATACCCCTTTCTGCTTTTTTTTTTCTCTGGTCCCATTATAATATCGATACTCCTTCCATTATATAGGAAGTAAAGGGAGAGACACAAAATGACCTACATCGATAAAATGTAGTCCGCGAGAATCTGACTTAGTTTTTCATTTTACAAATGTAAACTATTATGAAGCAGCATTCAGCAAATGAGTGAATGTCACTATTATGAAATTTTCTTAAACGACATCACGAATGAAATAACGGCGTAAGCGGGGAATATTCAATGATCGACTCAATGGTTTAATGCCTAATGTTAATGTTTAATGCGGATGGTTAATGTTCTGGCAAAAACCTGACCAAAAAATTGTTTGCTTTTAGAACGCCACAAGAGTCCGTATCCCGAGTTTATCAAAGGTAAATCATACAAACAACTCTCTCTGCGAGCGCAGGTTACCAAGCTGATGATTTGCCACCACCGCCACCACCACCCATCACCACCACCATTTATTATACTCTTTTAGACCCCTGATGGGCTATTACACAAGGGGGTGATACATAAAATTAATAAAGAAATGTTGCCGGCCTAAACGAAGCATCAAACAGTCAAAAGGCTCTAGTACAAAATCACACTTCAAATGATAGAGACGCTGTAATGAAAATGATGGGGAAGCAACAATATATGGTGTAAGATGACATGTCAGGCATTTTTTGAATCTTGCATAATCATATTCAATTACAAATTGTACAGGACGCTGGTTCCACACTTGAATTGTGGCTGGTTAATGAAAGGCGTTAGTAGATCCATGTAAGCGCTGGATGATCAGGAGTTTAAGAGACGAAATGACGCGCGCACTGGTGGAGCTAGGAGAGAACCACGTAGATTGGGGAAATTGTGGTAAAGTTATGAAACACACAGGTGAGACATTTTGCGTCTTAGGGCTGTGGGATGATGCCGAGAGATTTCTTAATGCGGGTGATACTGAAGCAAAAGTCATAATCTGAAGATAAAAAACGAACGGCGTGGATGCATTCAATTTTGTAATTAAATATGCCTGATGAAGAGACCAAATTGCGGATACGTATCCAAGCTCCGGGCGAACGAAAGTTTGGTACGCAAGTTTACGAATGGATGGAGATGATAGTGAAAGTGGCCTTCTAATGAGGCCCGATATTATTTTCCAGGACACGGTAAAGATACACGGTAAAGTTAGTTCCTGTGCTTTGTAATGCCTTAGAGTTTTTCGTTGGCACACAATGCATTTTCATTGAAAATCGACGCGCCAACTTTTCGGCCATCCTTTATTTAACTACTGAGGCGAATATTGGCTTCAGTCATTCTTTTATTCAATATTTCTATTTTACTATCCCATATAGCGCCTTTTAAAGGTGGCATGTTACATGTTAAATACTTGACGTAATCATTTCGTAATCTCCAGCATTTAGATATTCCAAGTACAATATCATTTGTGTACAAGAATTACTAACTGGAGCTGTGTATGTACTCAGGCCGGCCGGATAGCTTTTTAAAAGTACGGATCGGGGCCCGTCCTGAATTCGAACTGAGTCCCTGCTCACATGTGGCGTGAGTGTTGCAATGACGAGCAGGGATTCTTACTCATAAAGAAAGAAAATCTTTGGGCTTAATGCGGGATGAGGAGGGGAGAGGGGTCGCCCAGGTCGCTTTTTTGTTGCACACTGTTGGTGATTATTATTATTATTATTTTTTCAGTTTGTCATGCTGCAGTGAAGAAAAGAGGCGCAAAGGGACACGTAGGCGATTGGCGCATTAGATGCGGTTCCTCATCTCTTCAATGCCGCTCACAACATCGCTTTGTTTCAGTGTTGAACCTATCACATTGTACAGAGTTTTAGTGCCTTCGTTTTGCAAATACAATTCGGAGCATTCTGCGTTGGGAATCAAGTCTATTGACTGCATCGAACATGTTTTTTTTTTTTTTTTTGCGTGGCCATTTGACTGGCCGGATTGGTCAGTGGTCCCAATTCGTGCTGTAGCCTATACTCGACGATGCCGCTCCCAGTACGCAGAGAGTTGTAAATTGGGTGGCTTCTGCAAATGACAACCGCAGCGCCGAAAACAACGAGAGACATTCAATCGGGCCATTTACGTTTGTCTCAAAATGAGACGAATAAAGCACTACAGAGGGGATGCGAAGAGGGAACGCGTGATGTCTATTTGGGAAGGAGCATGAACGCAGTCTTTAATAGACTGTTGCTTTCTTTAAAGTTCACCCTCATGCTCAAGGAAAACAAATCTTCATAGTATTGCAAAAAATGTATCCTGCCATGAGCAATATATGTAAATCGCAGCGTCTCTACATACGCCTAATATTAAACATGGAAGAAATACCTATATAGGGTAAATAGAGACCTCCCCTCACATTGCAAGGTTAGAGCTCTGTGTTAGAGCGTGAAATCATGTCTTTAAACCACCAATACTGCGCTCTCGAATGTAATTTGTTGTATTTCAAAGACAAAACAATAAAATAATAATAATAATAATAATAATAATAATAATAATAATAATAATAATAATAATAATAATAATAATAATAATAATAATAATAATAATAATAATAATAATAATAATAATAATAAAAATAATAATAATAATAAAAATAATAATAATAATAATAATAATAATAATAATAATAATAATAATAATAATAATAATAATAATAATAATAATAATAATAATAATAATAATAATAATAATAATAATAATAATAATAATAATAACAACTCTGCAACAAATAATGTTTGTTAGGTTGAGTGTAAAAATAAAATTTGCTCTTAATATTCATTCTGCAGATCAGCAGGTACAAAATGTATGTTACCTCGAAGAACAATGCGCTCTGTGGGGCGATCCGGAGCTTCAGTACAGACAGTTGCATTGAACTAACCTCACAAGTGACTTTGGAAAGCCAGCCAGTTCGGATAGGTGTCACCGTAATTTCTTGCGCCGAATTCACTTGGACGTTTCATATACAAAATATTTTCTTTATAAAATCGGTGTATCCGGCAACACTTTCTGCTCGATATGGGATGTGCGCAAAGACCTCGACCACTTGATATGATGCTGTCAAATGTTTAACGCACACCGCCGGACATTACGAAATACCTTAGGACTACTTCAGGACTGAGCTTTGCATCTTGACCACGTTTTCGCATCATGGCGCGATGGAGCTTTGGCTGCACGGGGCACAAACGCCTTATTAACTTAATTACCTCAAGGAAATGGGGTTAATGTAGAACCATTGAAACGAGTCTCTCTCTGTGTTATTTGCAAATGATTTACTTTTCACTTTTTTTTCCTACACTTATTTTTAACCCTCATCGGGACATGCAGCCAGGCTGACTGCCAGGAAATCTACTGCATTCGTTGAAATTCCTTCTTTTCTCTTTAAATGTTTTTTTCCAGCAATGCACCTCTCGCGCCTCTCGATGGGATTGGGATGCGTGCTGCTAATTAGTAGTGGAGAACATACTGTGCTCCATGAGGAAGGATCGAAGGTGAGCATAGCTACTATTCGAAAAGTCAAGGCCGTAATATATACACTGGAGTCAAATCCTGCAGCAAAGCGCGCTTTAAAGCCAGAGATAAGACTGAATGCGTGCGATATGTCAACGGCAGCGTTGTCCAATCATAGCAAGTTAGGCGTACATCTGCATTGCGCCTCGATGCCGCGACCAACGCGAGCTACCTTACCGTTATTTCAAAGTGCACAGAACAGTGCAAAATGAAGAAAGTAGGTGCTAAAGAAATGATGAAAAATAAAAGCGATTTTTTTCCTAGAGCCCGCCTAGGGCTGCTAATAATCCTGCACTTCGAAGTATGTTTACAGCCATGATATCTAGTCGCTGCAGAATTATATGCATCGCTACTTCACAATACAACTCCAGTGCTACGTTACGCATCACGCAAGAAATGTTTGTGACAAAACTTAATGTGTTTAAGAAATTGCGTGGGTGCAAAGAAGGCAAACCTTGCATTCATAGCCGAACCAACAGCAGCCGTGCGCTCTCGTCGCCGGCGCTGAAAAATGTGCCAAGGGTTTTACTTGCTACTGCACTGCACGGAAAGATTCAAAATATCAGCAGTTTCCTCTCAGCAGGCTGGACAGTCTACAGCAAACTCCTATCGCTCCTATGGCCTTCGCGATTTTTACACTGCAAAAAGAAGACAGCGCATCAGCTAAAACCATATCTCGAAGTGCCGAAGAACAGATTAAGCTTTGTTATTGTGTGTTTTTCAACATATTTTTATCCCTAAGAGGGAGGGTATGCGGGAGAAATTCTGGGTGGCGGCCTCAGTCCAGGGCACCAGTTGCGCGTGCAGCCAACCATGAAGCCAAGCCAAGAAACGGGGACGAGATGCATCATGTTTTGGCCAAGTATGTCGTATGTCTGCATTTCAGCTTTCAAATTGTGCCGTACGCATCAGCCGCGGAAAGCAAAGAAGCCGTAGCAAAGTCATAATGTGACCGCTGGGTCACCCTGAGAGAGCGTAGGCATGGAGTTATAAGATGGTAAACAACTTGCAGTAGCTGTTGACCCCAGTTACTGATATTTTTTTAAGTCCATGAATTTTATCATGCGACAGCGAACTTGCTAAAATCATGGGGTGCGGCTTTTTTTTTTTTTTTTTTGTATGAATTACCCTTACAGATATGCAGTGTGAACGGCGCGTCACTCAGCGGCGCCTATATATGTACCAGTTATAGGGCGTCTTTTCGGGATCGACAGCACGAATCCCACAAGAAATAGGGTCAGTAACGGATTTAATTATGAACTGGATACCCTTGCTCACCGGATGGTTTTGAGGCTGCCTTAGGACGCCATTGACATGATCCGAACTTTCAGTTAGAAGATGACCATAGTTATGGCGATGCAGAACTGAATAACGTGCTGGCAAAACTAGCTAAAGATTTCTTCGTTTGTGGGTAGTCGCCGCTCGGGAGGCGAGAGTGAGTCGGCCTCCTCCAAGCGTATCCCTCGCTCTTCAACCGGTACCGTTCTTCCGCAGCCTTTCTTGTACTCTTGGGTCCTTTCTTCCTGTTCTCTGTTCATTCTTAATCCCCGCATTCTCGCTCGTTCACTCACCTCCTCGGTGCCGGTTTTAGGACGAAAGAGCAGAAGAGTCGGCGAAATCGCGTAGGGGTTTGGCCACTTACGAGACCTCGCACACCGCGAACTCGTCATTACGATCGTAGGCAACTAGCCGTCACGAATAATTCAGAGCCCTAACTGGTGTCGTGACCAGCTAGGTGTCGTGATCAGCACTTCGATCCTAAAGTCACTGGAATTCTTGATGCCGTATTATCCGCGCTGGGCTGTCCAGAGGGCTGAGAAGACACCGAAGAAGTGCTCGTTTAAGTTCCAAACAGCCTTAAATAAGCGGCGCAGTACCTCTGGGCCATTTTGCAGTCCTCTAGTGAGAGACTCATGAAAAACAAAACGACATAAAACAAAACAAAAAACGAGAGCTATTACGATATACTGCCTCCAGCAGAGCGGTTCTCAAAAGACACCATCACATCCGCAAGCACCGCAGAAATTAATACAACTATGGCTCCACCTGCCGCCCCTCTCCCAAGGGCAGCAAATAACAACGCACGACACGCTCCATCCTTCCTGGCCACAAGTATCCTTCTGCCATCTTGGAAAATGCAAACGGCCGGGAGATCAGGCGTGGACCTTGGAGTACAGTACGCAAGCTCCGCAGCTATAAAATTCTTCTAGTCGAATATCCCACTAAGGAGCTGTGAAGAAGCTCTAGGAAACGTCACAAGCACAGGCTTAACCCACTGCCTCGGATAGACGTACTGCATGATTGCTGGTTTAAGGGTAAAACTGCAGCAGAGCTTGGTAACCCTGACGGCACGCTCTCAGTAAGTAAGCATCGTGACATAGAGGAGCCTATTGTTTTCTTATGCGCCCATTTATAACAGAAATTACCTCTGTTCGTTACCGACGGTCGGGCTGCGTAGGTGTATTGTTGAAAGCGCAATGACGCTTTTGCCTGTATGTAATACGTGGGCAGCGAAAGTTGTGCACTACAATCGTGTTCTAACGCATACGTGCCAAAACAACGTCGTTATAGCCAAGACAGTTGCTTTGGCAAGGAAAGTGGTGCAAAATTTCATGTTACTATCGTCAGCGCACACCACCCACTTAGCGCATAATACTAGTAAACCGAAAGTTTACATCGTTTCAAAGTTGAGCAGCACTATTTCCAGGACACGCTATTGTCTTCTGAAGTAGTAAACTCGTACATCATGCTCAGCAGTGCGCAGGAAGAGGGCTGCTTACAGATTTGTGCTCATACGCAGGCAGCCATCCCATGCAGTAAGTTACCAACCATGCCATTATGATATATAGAGTGGCGGAATTATTTTTGAATGCTGTGATAAGCTTGAAATTAAATGCAAACAGGTGTGCTACATATGGAAATGTAGGCTGTAAATTTCTGCCTATACTTCTTCGACCCCCCCCCCCCCCTTTCCCCTCCCCCCTCCCTCCCTGCTTCCTTTCTTCGACCCCACATGCGCTTTTTTTTTTTTTTTCTGGATAAGGAACAGAAAATTTCGTGCACCTGAGTCAACTGACGTCTTTCAGATTATGCTGCAGCCTGGCATTGGATTAACGCAGTTTCTAAGAATCCAACATTTTCCGCCTACGTTAGGCATCTACAGAGCTTATGTTGCTCTGAATCCGTATCGACATTGATCGATTGATACAACGGGAGTAGTAACGGAGCGAACGTACCGTCAATCCCTTATAGTCCCAAGGAAACGAATGAGCTCAATGTCGACAGATGAAGTACTTGGGTATTCACATTGTCATTATCTCTTCTTCCTTTTCCAAGAGGACCAGCAAGATGTCATCATTTACGCGGAAAGCCCCCTCCATCGTTGTTCGCACAACACCGCCGCGTATCGTCGGAAACTCAGGCGGAGACAACGGGAAGAAACAGACGTCTGTCTATCTACAGTGTCGACACTTCCTTCCCTCGTGTCTAGAGCGTCGTCGTCGTAATGCTGGCGTTGCCACCGACGTAGTGTCACCGGAATGACTCAAGACGACGCCGCCTAGCGATGAATCCGATTCCGCCTTGTGTATACTACCATACCACTCTCCTCCGCCGTCTGATCCTGCCTTGTGTGTGCCACCCTTTTCGGCACCTTGCGGCACTCCCGTACCTCGTCTCTCCCAACGGGAGTCACATTCTCCGCGTGTGAATATTACTGACTGCGAGCTGTCAGCGTCTTTATTTTCCGGCCTCGTCTACCTCTCGCAGCCTTCCGGCTTTGTTTCTCGAGAATAAGCGAGGGAGAGAAAAAAAAAAGGAGGAGGAGTTAGGATGAGAGAGAAGCCATCCTCTCACCGACGTATAGTCGTCGTCGAACGCTTATATACTGTGCGCCGCCAAGCCAGGAATTCTTTTTATTTCTCGAGGCACGTGCATGCGGCGGCTGTCGCGAGCTGACAACTTGGTTGGGACGGGAGCCAGCAACTATTCAGTGGACAACAACAGAGCCGGAGAACAGAACTGCCTTTGACAAAGAAGAGTATCCCACCCCCTTTTTACTCCTTCTACCCTGTTGTTCATGAACTAATTGTTCGGTGCAGGGTAGCGTCAACTTTTCGACAGCCTGCCATTTTGTTGCCGCTCGATGTAAGTATGAACGAGACGTTGGTGTTAATTTAGGTATGAGTCTTCCGAGGGAGGGCGCTCATTTTTGGTAGCTAGCAGACGAGAGCCGCTTCGTTGCAGCCAGAGCATGAGGAGATAACTTGTCGGTAGTTTAGCCATTTTTTTTTTTTTAACTTCAAGACCAATATAGCTGGTGAATGAGTACTGATTGATAGAACTTTGGCGGTGACCTGTGTAGATTTTGCATTTCATTGTTATGGGAAACAAGCAAAAATTAGGATACTTATCACGTGCTGTGTTTGCGTTTCTGTTGCAGAACTGAGGTCACCGCCCCATATGAAACATCACTTGTTTCTTGCATGGTATACCGCATTTGCCTTTGCGAAGATGCTCAATTAGCGAGAGGGAAAATATACACTGAAAAAGAAAAAGTCCTACAAGTAGTGTAACAACGTTACGGAAGAAGTTATTTTAATTTGTTCTAGGCTAGAACTCCCAACCGAAAAAGAAAAATTGTTTACGGAAAATAAATTTCGGAGATTTAGCTACTCTTCGTTTTAATTCGCAACGATGACAGTGCAGAGAAGCCAGTTAGCGTCAATAAATAAATAGAAAAATGCAAACAGTTTTGACGTTGGTTCAGATGAAGGTCGGTATTTTGCTCCTCGCTCTTGTATCCTATACAAAACGCAAAATTTTTCATTGGAATGTTGCGGCATTTTCATTTTAATATAAAAGCGCGTGCCAACGAGAGTTGTTTCCACGCCATCATTTGCGGTCAATGACTTGTGAACATGACAGGCAGTGCGCAGACCACAAATAAACGTCACTAAGTAAAGCTTCCCGTACCTTGTTCGCCTTGCTATCATTTCTCATGTAGAAGGAGAAGTAGCTAAGCAGGCAGAGTTTGCTCTAGAGCATTTGTGTCCAACAAGCATTTAATTACTTTAACAGCGTGCCCAAGTACGTGTTCACGTGTTCACCATAAACATCAAACAAAATGAGGCAAGTCGTGACGACGGAGCACTTAGCTTAATGTCTTTTGCGCGCATTGCTGGTGACGAGATAAACAGCGACGAGGAACCGACCGCTCCGCAATTGGGACTGTCAAGGCGACGCTGTTGCTCAAACGACAGCGCACGGCGGTCGGTGGTTGTCCCGAGACCACGGACAAGAAAACGTAAAAAAGCTTTCGAAAAGAGGAGAGGGTATCCAGAAAGGGTCAAGTGTGGTGCGGTGTATG
This sequence comes from Amblyomma maculatum, assembly GCF_055883805.1. Classification (NCBI taxonomy): domain Eukaryota; kingdom Metazoa; phylum Arthropoda; class Arachnida; order Ixodida; family Ixodidae; genus Amblyomma; species Amblyomma maculatum. The sequence continues at coordinate 67,265,143 of NC_139352.1, read as the reverse complement.
TCCTACGCGTTCCGAGAGTCTCACTCGTTCTCTCGCCCTTCTCTCTTTCCCTCAGTCTCTCTCCCTTCTACAGCTTGTAGCGGCTCCTGCTGCTGTGTGTGACGTCGTCCCTCGCCAACACCCCGAGGACTTGAGGAGGGCGTCCGAGATTAGTCTTTGCTGGGGAACACGCGGACTGCGTCGTGCTGGCCGCAAAGACCGGCTCTTCGCTCGACCAGCGTTCAGAGGCGTGCTCCTTTCGCTGTTCTGCTCTCTCTTCCAGTACTTCGATTCGAAGACACCGTTCAAGAATCTCAGAGGAGTGCATCAACGAGTGGCTGTTGTCTTCACTGCAGGGTCATGTCTGCCAGGAGTACATCATTGAGGATTGTGCCCTGAGGAAGACGTTTCCTGGAGCCTTAGATATCCTGCACCGAACAGAGTTCTCTCCACGGACGTGAATGCAGTAAGGACTGCACACTTTGTCGAGGAGGAGTGCGTGAGACGTGACCTTCGGGTGCAGTGTCGTGCTTCCCGCTTCTACACTGTTTTTACAAAGCACCCCGCCGGTCCCACCTGATCGCCAGATCTTCAGAGTACGCTGCCGAGGGACTTGAAGTCGGCTTACCATGCAACGGATGCTGCCTTTCTTCGAAAGGATTGATTGATTGGAGTGTGACAGAGTGACTGCAATAGGGAAGTGCCAGAAGGTCTTTCGGTTGTGGACAGCTGTGTTCTGGTATCCCACCAAATACTCGTGACGGCGTTGTGTTTGTAAATACCTAACGCTTGTGCGCGAGAAAGCCTCAAATTAATTTATATATAAAAAAAAAAAACCCGCAGCTTGAGACGTACGTTACGTACAGGGAGAAGCCAAGAAGCGAGGACGAAAGGAACTTTCTGGCTGGTTTAGCGCGAAAGACGAGCTTGGGAGCGATAGCGCCAGACCGCTCCGGCTACTTTCGTAACTGCGTGCTCGGAGCTGTACGCTGCCTGGCAACACGCTAGCCCCGACAGCTCGGGCGTTGAACAGTACTTGCCAAAGATGGAGCCATTAAGCGTTCGTTGCCTGCGCTGGATGCTGTGCATGTGCCTGATCTTTGTGCCTGGAACGTGAGTATTGGTCTTTTTCGTGTCTCTTCATCTTGGCGCATCGAAGGCGCTTTGGGCGAAAGAAACCTACTATGCAAGCTTCCGAAATTGTGAAAGGCTCTGGACGTGCTCTTACCAAACTGAGCTAACGCTCGGTAAACTCAACGCAGCGTGTGCGTGTGCAAGGACAATGAAGATCTTTTGCTCTTAAAGAGTTTGCCAAGATTGAGCACAGAATGAGAAAATGATTTGAAAAACAGGGCGAATATGTCGAGGAATCTTTTAAGGCGTCCTCTTAGGTGGGGAATTTCGATACCGAAGGTGACGGCAGCGAGAAGAGAGGAGGGAAGCGCTCTTTTAGGAGAATAACTAATTGCTTCATTCTATGTGATGAATTTTCGAGCAGCAATGTGGCACTGCGAAGCAAAAGCATTCGAATTAGTTTATACTGCGTGATCGAGAACTACCAGAAGTTCAATCCGTGCTTGGGCGACAACATAAGCTAAAGTATCAAAATTTGGAAAGCGAAGGAGTATCTTTCATTCATTGTTTGAGTGGCAATAATAACAATAAACAATGTAAAAAAAAATGTAAGACAATAAAATACAGAGAAGCCGGTAATTGCTTCGTGTAACCATTTGCAACATCGAAATGCCGATTGGGGGTAACATGTAGTACTGGTTCAAATGATGGTATTTTCAGATTTTGGCACACTTCACTAATGCGCATGGTGAATGTTCGGAAACTAAGCATTATATGCTTAATGCGCGTTACCCAAAAAGTCACAAAAGGTGACGAAAAAGTGTCTGTTTACATCCTTGTAGTTTAGTTTCTCTCTTTTATGTTCCTTAGAGATCCTTGATATTCGCAAGGATGGCAGTCGTATAAGCGCCATCGATGGGGGACAGATGGTCTAATTAGCATAAATTTGCAGCTAGATAAACTCATCGATGATAGCAATGGTCACCAGTGCAAACAAAGCATCGTCACTGAGAGCAGCTCTGCTGCTGTCTCTGAAAATGCACGCAAAAATAAGGGGCGATGCTAGGCCAAGTAACACCTCAAAACAAAATCTCAGCGAGGAAAATGCCGTTAGACGGAACGTGTCCTGCATTGCATAATAGCCGAAACGCGAGGCGTGCCGTGCTTCAAGAAAGAAAAAAGTTATAGCGGCAAGAACGACCTTCCGGGGCATGCATGTTGATGAGGAACTATTGCTTTCTGCTTTCTCCCAGTAGATTAAGAACACGTTAGCGGAACTTTGTAGTTTAGTTCATTTAAACACTGGCGACATCGCTGTCGCAACACCGTCGCAACGTATCCCTCTCTCGTGGTTTGAGACAAGACGACACGAGGAAGTTTGAAATACCCCTGCAAAAGCAGCGGCCATTTATTTACTTGAGAAGCGAGCGTGTTTATCAGCGACTTCATATCAAACAGATGATGCAAATCCGTATAGAGAGAGACCCAGCAGAGGAAGACGGCGCATGCACAGACGCACAAGGCCTTCGTTGTGCGGCAATGATCAGCGCTGCGGGCAATGCTTTGAACGATGGCGTCGAAACTGGCGAGACGGGGTCATTTGAGAAGCTTATTTTTCAATCAAGCCGCACGCGCGCAAAGTCGCCTCTTAATTTTCTTTTTTTCCTTTTTTCGTTGCCTCCCTCCATCCTCAAAAGGCGTCCGGGGACTGGCATGGACTCTCCACGGGGCTTTTCGCTTATCGTTGCTACCATCGCTCTGTACGGAAACAGGCGCGCCTTCCACTGTGAAACCAAGCAAAAGTAACGGCAAAACGCGTTCTTTGCCGTCGCGTAATTTGGAGTTGTGCAAGACCGGAAAGCGCTGTTTTGTGCTTGTTTGTTCTCCCGACCCTCCGCGCGCTCCCCCTATCAAGAGGACGCAGACGCCGCGGGAGCTTCGTTAGGAGGAGACAGCGCGTCGTCTAGCTGGAACCGAAGGAAGACCCCCTGGCTTCCCTCCGCCGCCTTCCTCTCTGTCCGTTACATACATACACTGTACATACATGCGTAGAGACACCCTCAGCCGCCTCTACCAGTATCCTGCATACTTCAGTTGTATTAGCCGGGAGTGCGATTAAGGCGGCATGTCGTTGACGTCACAGCGGGCCGTGACAGTTGGAGATCGCGCGGAAGCCTCCCCGAACTCCTGTTTACGAGAAGCGCGTGATGAGTGTGCCCGCTATCGGGTGGCGGTGAATCCGTCAGAGCCGTCGCTGTCACGAGCGCGTTCGAGGAATGACAATTGAGCTTGCAGAAACTCATCGTCCCCCCGAGCGACCTCCCTCGCATGTGACGAGCGCTTGTTGTCCGTCGCGTTGACGAAAAAGGATATGGTATAGGGGGATCGAACACCGCGGCCGATGCGACGATGTCTTTTTAATCGAAATGTATCACCCCCCCCCTCCCCCCCTCCTCTTACACTATTAAATTTCCCCTAAGCGCTTTCAAGGGCAGCATGAACGAATAAATGGTTGGTTGGTTGGTTTGTGGGGTTTAACGTCCCAAAGCAACTCAGGCTATAATAAATGCAGCGTGGTGCTGTAGTAACAGCAATGATCGACTTCACCCGATTTCCCATTGAACATGTTTCGGTTGTGTCATTTTTGCACCATTTAAGGGTAAAGCACTGCAAAAGTCCGGATTTACAAAGAATACAGGGTTTGCTGGCATTCAATGAAGGTACAGCCGCCCAAATCTTTAATGGCGCGCGTGACATCAGCAGTTTCGGTGATCCTGCGTGTTAAAGGGGAACTATAGCCTGCGAAAAGAATCAAAGGCTCTCCAGGCCTTTGTTAAATCTTGACCTTCCGACAAGTGTTCTCCACCCTAAGGTGCAGGAGCCCAGAAAAGGCGGCTATCGCGCACGCCAGTTAAAAATTTGGTCCGCTGTAGATTTGCGCGGAGTTGGAAATCGCGAATCTGCATATAAATTATATTTATACAACACCTGTCTTGCCGTCCGCCAACGTATACTGACGTTGTGCAGACTACGGGTTTTTATGTGTTTTACCTGCATCTGAATGCAACTTCAACTGCCGCGAATCGATCTCGCGACCTTGGTCTCGACACTCGAATGCCATAGCCTCTGAGCCACCGCAGCGGGTCTGACATGCATCGGGACACCGGTATAGCGTAATCTGCGTGCCGACCTAGCAGTCAGGATGAAGGTCTCCACTTTCTTCGCCGAACTCGCCTTCTCCAAGGGTGTAGGCTAAACAGCCATCGCCACGAGTATACCGTGACCACCATACGCATTATTCCAATTAGTCCTGGCGCAGCACTAAGGCGTACGCTAACAACTGCGGGAGCTGTGCGGCGCGCTTCGTCACGCAAGGCTCTCGCCCATTCCGGTTTCGTCGCACGAATGTAACTGAACGTTTACGTGCGAGCCTCCAGTGCCTTTCCACGAACTTGCTGGCGCACTCTACTGTCATTTTGTGTAGGCTGTCATAGTAAAAAAGGAATGGACATGAATGAAACTGAATGTGCCTCTGTTATGCTCAAGCGTTTTGTTTCCAGTGCCCGTCCGTTTGTCGACATTCCTAGATTTTACTCCTCAATCCACCCCTGAATTTAGTATACCGGCTGATTTTCTTTTACTGCTCGCAAATTTGTATTAAAAAAAAAAAGAAAACTAAACGAAATAAATCGGGGCTACCTTTGCAGGTGAATTTTATGCAAAGCGGCTTTTACGTACCAAATGGTTAAACGAATAATGAACTAAAATGAATAATCTAACTTTTTATTTTTGATTTTAAGGCAATGTTTTATCTGGAAATTAAAGGCCATCAATATCAAGGGTGTGCTTTGCTTTAAACTTTCTTATTCTGCAATGTGGTTCGAAATATCCAGCTTTAAGAATGTGTATGAAAGCTCTTCCTTTTTATTTTACGCATAGAAAATTTGTAAAACTGCCTCGTTCTCATTTTTATGCATCAAATACACGCGCCTTTAGGGCATTTTATGATGAAGAAGGAAGGAAGACTCCTCGCGGATAGTGAGCGCTGCTTTAAAGGGAGCCTCGTAGTCAATACCGCATTGCGGTTGGGGTTAGAATGTAATTAACTGTTCAAAAGCCCGTTGTCATAATACGCATGGGCCGACAGAAAATGCAGCCACCGAACGAAGCATAGTCACACTAGTTTCGTTACGATTTGTTGAAGAGTGAAGAGTACTTTAGAGAGACCCAATACGTATTCGATAACTTCTAAATGTTTGCAAAGAACCGCGGCACCTACCAGCCATTCTTGGTGGAAAAAGAAATGGAACGATATTCTGTTTGCAAATATAGTTGAGGCTGTACTTACAACACTGCAATCGACTTCGACGGTAATAGAGTACGCATACAAACGTCGAGCCAAAAGACTACGCAATGGACTGAAGCCTTTCAATCCCGAGATTTCATTACGGTTTTTTGACACGCTAGCTTGATGCCACGCGTGGCGCAGTTTATGTTATTTATTTGCCTATCTCTGTTCGGATACTTCAGTTTGCTGCCCGCCCTCACAGGCGACGTATACGAAGCAATTAATATGATCACTTGATTGGTTAATCTCTAGAAAACCCTAGCCTTGCGAAGTTCGTTTCCCTCTTGTGTGGGATCGCACTCTGGATTATGGTGAAGAGCAGCAATTGTGTTGCGGGCTGGGCCTGCTGAGGCGCACGAACATTGCGTAAATGGGAATACAGAATGCTATATTCAGCCCTCCTAATCCTGTATCCCTATCAGAACGGAATGCAGGTGCGCGGGCCAGTTATGCTCGGGCGGAATAGGAAGCTCAAGAAAGCGAAACAGCCCCGTGAGGTCATTCCGGCTTCCAGCCTTCCAGATACATTTCGGGCACGGCAAAGCGCAAATGGAGCGTGAACGTAGACTCGTGGCGTAGAAAGGGAATGCGGGCGGAAAACTATACCACGAGAACTAGGATGGATTGCCACTTGGACGTGAAACTGCTCGCATGACGTCAGTTTGCGCGTTAGTGTAAGCCGCTTCACGATGTTACAAAGGCGGCCGGTCACTCGCCCGGGTAGCCCAGCGATCGCTCAAATCGAGATCGGAGGCGAGATTACTCACTGCGTGGCCGCCGCGTCTGGGGAGGAAGTACTAATGGAGGAACTGGACGAGGATTTTCGGTGCAAGCTAAGGAAGCTTCGAAGTGTTCCTGCTGGAAGGATAAAAATGGTGTAAAATGAATTTTTTTCACAGCCTATGCACAATCAGCGCGAATAGTGAAATTCGGTGCGGTTAATAAGAAAGGAAAATGCGTACAGTAAGTCGCTGACCCGAACGTGCTAAGATGATTTGATGTATTTTGTTACGAAAATTAGTCATACAAAAAAAAAAAAGAAATGAGGAAGTAGGTTCAAGAAAGTATGACTAGTACAAGCGTTCTTCATCCTTCCGGTGGTTGTTTTCATTGCTTTCCGGTTAATGTTTTGTGCACGCTTTTTTTTCTTCTGAGACAAATTGATATGCCGCTTTTTCATCCTGTGCCAACCTGACGCAGGTTCCAATCAGGACGAGAGTGCCACTGAGTAAATGAGTTCGGTTATGGTAGGACGAAGACATCGACGTTTATTTACATTCCGTACAATGTAAGGACAAGCTGGATACTCTCAGTTGCGCTTGTTGCCGAGCTTTATATGACTCCGATTCCCTAAAATCCCTAGAGAGAGGACGGCTTAGTCAGTTTATAGGACGCAGTGGCATGATGAGTTCACTCTAGAACACAATAATACTCGATCACACATATCTCTCACATAACCCTCACATATGAACACGGCCCCTCCGTCCGGTTTCAGTGTGCGGATGAGCAGGATGCCACCAAGGCAACCGGTGGTCGAAACGGGTTACCCTCGCCTGTTCTTCATTAAAGCGCCCGATCAGCACTCAAAGGAGGAGGGGCGAAAGGGGAGGGGGGGGGGGATAGACGGAAACCATTCCCTTGGTCGCGCACGTGGTACCGATGAAGTGCACAGTGCCAGCCCGTTTGCTGCGCCGGAGCTCGGCTACTCGGCGCTCGGAGAACAGCTCATTTTGGGCTCAAACGACATCGCGACGTTTTTGTTGACAGCCGCACGGGGACGAGGGACACGTTGATTGTGTTTATGCCACGCGGGTCAAGTGAGGCAGCTGTCTGCAATTACGCAGTGGTGGCTCTCATCTAAGCGTTTCAAAGAGGGAGAAAATCTGTGGTGGCCGCTTTCAGCCCAGACTGGCTGTCGCCGATTTCGACATGATTTAGTTCGATATTCCCCTGAAGACCTCCTGCGGTGGGGTAGTGGCTATGACGTTATCCTGATAGACACTGTTACTTTCGTCAGAGATGAGCTGAACTGTAAACAAAACCGGATCGGGGCACCAGAAGGTTTTGGATCAGGCATTGAATCGAATTTTTGTGATTAAAAGATAAGGGCATCCGCATGATTTCCCTATGTAAAATTTCTAGCTGGAGATCTCTATCCTCTCCCGCCCCTGCGCTTAGCCTACAGTGTGAATTGCGAAAGCAGAAGGCCGCCTATATTTGGCCGATTGCCTCGGAGAAGTACTGTCCGCTGGCACATCTTAATTTGAAAATGCTACATCACATCTGGCTGTCAAAAACCCCTTTTTGCTTAGATGCATAATGCAGTAGCCCATAAAATAAACTGCATATAAGGACAGCTATCTGACTGAAATAGGATCTATCTGGCAAAGGTATATACGAGGAGTAATTAACGAAAGTATGTGCTCAACTGACGTATCAAACTGATTTAAAGCTCCCAAAACCTAATTATCGTTGATTATAATTAATTAACACTAACAGGCATAACGATGCCTCTTGAGGCCGAAAATAATAATAAATTTTACATGTAACACTTACTCTTAGCTATGAACCACTATCGTTTATTTTATCTGCCCACCACCAGAGGCACAGAGACGATCAAAGGAGCAAACGAATGAACGAGAGGCATCGGTGAGGCTATTCAGCTTGAAAAGAAGGAAATGGGAGGGAACCGTGACAATATGTGATCCTGGATCTAAAATATTTGGGCAATTAGGATTTAACATTACCTTTAAGAATAGCGAAATAGTGACCATGGAAACACTTTACGTGCATCGCACTTTGGCATCGTCTGCGTTGATGAAATTTCTGCCGTTATTATTTCTTTCAGTCTACCACGCGGAAGTCTACGCAGATAGCCATATATAACTGTGCAACGCAAATTTGTCAGCTACGTATTATGATAATTAGAGATTTTCGAACAGTAAAAATGCTTAGCAGCGAGTGATGTCGGGAGCATGGTTTGCATTCATGGCAACGTCGTCTGTTTAGTGGCTGTTGTAGGCGTTGGAGCGAACCAGTGAAATGGCCTGTTCCAGCGATTATTGTCGCTTTCTGCGGTCGAGTTATAGTTTTCGAGCTTAACGAGTGTTATAATAACCACGCACATTCAAAAACGTAAGTTTTGACAAAATGAAAAGAACGAATAGTAAAAGCGAAGCTTCCAAACAAGTGCCACACATACGGACAGCTTGATTAGTTCGTTTGCATTGCTGCATAGCGGGATAATGGGATAATTTCAGCGGGCTTAAAATTGTGGCGCTGCAGCACACATCCTATAATATCGTAACTATCCCAAAGCATGAAATGAAAGTAGGCACGTTTTATTACTAACACAAAAAAAGAATGCTTGTTTTCTGCATGTAACTTTAGTAGCATAAATTTCAAAAGGAAAGACAGAAAGATAAGAAAGAGGAATTCAACGAGCAATAATTACGGGGAAATTAATGAAATTACTGTGTTGGCATTACGATATCATTTGAAGCTGTTGAGGCCTTTACATAGAGTTTCGAGTCATTCCTTCATGGCTAGGTTTGCGGAACTCTACACGTCTGTCTGTGCAAAACCAGACATCGCCTCGCGCGATGTAGCTAGTGGCGATTAGATGTTTTTCTAAACATGTCGTGTGTTGGTGACATGGGCAAAGCGAAGATGCATCCAAGAGTATAGTTGTCACTTCCAGTCTTGGGACGTCATTTCCAGTGCAGCGTATTATGTGATCTAAGCAACATTTTCTTTCAAGCGAAGTTCTAATACTTTCGCACTAATGACATTAACAATGCAGGCACGGTTGCGTCGTCACGGCGCCCAACGCAGTCCGGTTAGGTGCTGAAGAGACAGTCGTGGTCTTCAACCGGGGGTCCCCGAGGGACGTGACGTTGACCCTACAGGACTACCCGGCGCGACTACACACGCTCTTCCGAGACACCATCAGTCTGGCCGCAGGTGAGCTTTCCTTGCGGGCAAAAGTGGAAGTCCTTGCAGTGTCATGGAGCAGTTTCTAATATGCGTTGATTATTACCCTGATGCACGTTGGGAAAGAATGGTGCAGAATATGTGCGAAACAGAATGGCCGAAGGCATTAAGTCCATGCAGTATAAACTGATGAGTGATGATGATCTGAAAAAAAAAAAACATATTGAAACACTAAACATGCTTAGATAAATTTAACCACCTGATACGTTGTATAAAATAAATAAGGATGAGTATAGGGTTATGCAAACACGTAAAAACAATAGGAATAGTTGGTTTTATATTATCGAGTGCTGTAAATGGGCACACCGCTGGACTCAGCGGTTCAGTAAGATCCATTACATATATGTGTAATGGATCTTCAACCCATAGAATCAGAGTACATCTTCAAAAATACGCTTTGCTATTGCCACCCAAAAGCTTGCTTTTCAAACAAAGCAGACGCAAGCACCAAACTGAGGCCTTTAGGGCTCAGTTTGATGTCCAGTTTCGCTACTACCGGGTCTGACTACCACTACGTGGCCTGTGTACAGGTCACGTAGCGTTAGTTATACATTATTCATGCGGATTCTTTACGAATTATTTTGCCGCTGCTTGGCTGGCAGCCGGTGCTCGAGCGGCTGTTCCAGTCAGGTTCATGTGGGTCACTGGAAGACAGCTTATCTCTGGTCAGATGGCTCGGTCTGTGCGTTCCTGGTAGATACTAGGAGCCGACGGGATGTGGAACTGGACACCGCGGCGTTTCTTCTGCGGCACGATAAGACGCTCGGGCGCATGATGAACTACGCGGCAGCCAGGCGTGTTTTCGTGAGGCCCGAACCTCCCAGCTTGAGTCTTCCGTCAGAATTCGAGGGCGCCGCACGCGGTTGCGTAAATCACGTGACGGACGGTGTGACGTAGTACGCGTGAGGAGTGCCACAATCGCGATGACATCTCCAGGAACGATGTGTCGTGCAACGATCATGGAAAAGCGCCGCCATCATTTTGGCACAAACTGATGTCATTGGTTTGAATACGTTGCGAGCGGTGACGTAAAAACGTGCAACCATGGCGACTAGACGATAACATCCCTCCTGATATGCGGGCGCATGTGTGTTTCGAAATGCGGGCTTTTCCGCCTTGAAATGCCCACTGAGGTTGAAGAGACGGAAGCAGCTTGGTCATCCCAAGTCAGGTTGTGGGTCATGTTTCGCGAGGAAGTGATTATATTATTCCATGCGCTTGATTCGTGTAACTTGGAAACGGTCGCAGAGGCTCAGATTCTCGCTTGCGACGTTGTGCGAGGATGTTTGCAAGGTTCCATTTGCGACAGCGCTTAAACAGCGTTTTACTTACCCAGTTAATATGCGTCAACTGTGCGCAGTTATCATCCCCGCAGCCCTAAGAAATCTATGGTAATTTCCACAGACAAACTTCACCCGCTGTGTAGGCTTTTTACGCATTCAAAACCTTATGCGTAAAAGCTATGAAGCTTTCCTCTAAGATCACTTTCGGAGGAAGGCACACGTGCTAACTACCTAAAAGTTGTATAGGAATTACAGTTAAAATATAAATTTAGGTCTTCTGATTTAACCTAGAAGCGTTCATAGTGCGCACGAATCCCTTAACTGGCACGAATAGCTGAACTTAGCAGTACTTTAGCCCTGCTAATGAAGAATAACGTTAGAGGTTGTTGTCGATCAATCGCTAAATATAATAGGCGGCAAGTGATAACAAACTCATGGGATGTTTCTTTATTTAGTATCGAACCTGATGATCCCTTCGTACTTCGATTGCCATAGGTTGTCACGGTTGGCGTGTTTTTAAAAACACTGTTTTGTAATTGAATAAGAAAAAAAAATTAGTTGATTACAGATGAAAGTAATTTTAAGCTATTTCTCCATTACAACTAGGTAGCGGTGGTAGGTTGCGTATGAACAAAAGCCGTTTTGGCACCGTCCATAGTAGCCACTGCTGGTACGACATCGCTAATAACGTAACACTATGCGCTAGAACAGCTAATTAGCTGACTGCAAGAGGTGGGAAACAACCTTCTTGTTCAAGTGCATATTTCTTTTCTCGGCGCGCTATTTCATTTATAACACTTTTTTAGTTAAACCAATCATCAGATAATAAATATGTAGTTATGACCAACAAATAAATCAACGAATGAATCAATGAGTCAAATCATTCGATCAATCAATCAGTGAACCAGTATCCGTCTCGGTGCCGTAGGGTTCGACTATTCAGCTGGGATATCCGAGTTCGACGCCGGTCGCGTTTCGATGAAGGCGAAACGCAAGGCATCCATGTACTGGGCCATGTCAGCTTCATTTAAAGAAGTGCAGGTGGTCAAAATCCCCGGAGCTCCCCACAACGTCTTCCCTCACAGGCTAAGTTGGTTCGGAACGTTCAGCCCCATAAACCAAATCTCAATGACCGAGTGAGTGAATGGATCAATCAATCAATCAATCAATCAATCAATCAATCAATCAATCAATCAATCAATCAATCAATCAATCAATCAATCAATCAATCAATCAATCAATCAATCAATCAATCAATCAAACTTTTAAATGAAAACAAACACGCGCGAACCCGCAGGCGAGTCTCGTGTGGTGCGCGTGCCGATCGACCCCGGGAAGCTGAGCGCCGACGATATTCGCTCGGGCCAGCGTCGCTACGTGTCGCTAGTGGTGGAGTGCTACGCCGTGTACAAGAAGGAGGCCCGGCTGCTCATCAGTGACAAGAGCGGCTACCTGCTGCTCCAGAGCGACAAGCCCATTTACACGCCCAAGCAGACAGGTGAGTGGCCCGCTCAGTCATCGAGCGAAAGGAGGGAGAAAGATAAGCACTTCATATGCAGGAAAGACGCGGCGGCATCATTCGCTAACCACCCCTTTTTTTTTTCTTTGCCCGTAAATTGTACAGGTGGCACTGATGGCTGATTTGTGGTTGATGTTGCTCCCTTCTTTCAGGTTTCTTTTTACCTTCGCGACTGTTAAATTAATATTCACGATACTGAAGATGATTTGAACACGTACATCCCATGGAGTCGGCTGCAACTTTATCTGCAAGGTCAGTTTCGCTTTCTCAAGAATATGGAAGAACAGAAGAACATGAATCTGTCGCCTGGGCGCTGCTGATTGGATCTCTTAAACCATTGGGTCTATTTTTATTTTTACACGGCCTCTCATCGTTGTATTATGTATGTACGTCCGTGTGCTGTGCGATGTCAGCGCACGTTAAAGATCCCCAGGCGGTCGAAATCATTTCGTAGCCCTCCACTACGGCTCCTCTTTCTCTCTTTCCACTTTCACTCCCACTTTCCTCCCTTCCCTTACGGCGCGGTTGAGGTGTCCACGGAAAACAAGTGAGGCAGTTACCGCGCCTTTCCCTTCCTATAAATCAATCAGTTTATGTATGTACGCAACGCAATCTCCACGATGCTGTGCTGCTTTTACAGGGTTTTCAATGTCGTCAGGTCAAGCCGTAATCGGATAAAGTTGGTTCGTTGCACAATGCTTTAAATAAGTTAAGTTATATATTAAACGTCGCCTAATAGCGCGGCGGGGAGGATCAACACGAAGTTTTCGAAGCAGGACTAAAAATACATTTTATTTTAAATTTTGCATGAAGGATTCTTTGACAAGTTAACCGTATTCCGCACTAATTTGAAGATAGGCTCCTGAAAACATCATCTTGACTCTTCAAAATGTTCACCGTATTCCATGCGAAGTTCTCGTCTATATATAGCACCGTATGCCGACATCGTGCTTGCAACCCGCCTCATATCACATTCTATTTGCGCCCTCTTCCCATACAAGAACGTACAGGGACTTTACTTTTGCCGAGGGGTATTACGTGCTGGCAGTAAGCCACTCTATACGGTGAAGTGACTCAGTCTTCCTGACGACGATGCTGAGGGTACGCATGTATGAGCTGCTATCAGGCCTAGGTCAGCGCAGTACTGTCTTTTGTGAATCTCTCTCTCTCTCTCTCTCTCTCTCTCTCAGTTATTAATATTACGAAGGCTGTTAAAATATATGAAATATAATACTCAAGTCCTTCAGACTCTAGTAATACTTATCAGAACTCCACTTGCAGATACCGTGGAGCTCGAAATTAACTCATATTTTATATTCGTGCCGACCAACGTTTCTTGAATATTTAACGCTTGAACCACAACTAGGCCTATATTCAGGCGAAAGTCAGGCACTGCAGAGTAATTCATATCACATCTCATTTTAATTTATGACCCAATAGAGGTATAAAAGCCGTCACGACATATTGTAGTACTCCGATAATGCATTTTGTCATCAGCTGTTACTTGTGGCCGCTTCGGCAAACATCAATATTTAGTTTCATGATTAGGCTATAATCAACCAGGAACTGAGTAATGTAGATTCAATGATAGGTAGGTGTGTTTTGATAGGTAAGGATTGATGTCCAGATTTATATAAACTAATGTTGTCTTGTGAATATCATTGCTTGGATGGATAACAAACACACAAATGTCGCCATTATCTTACAGTTAACCTTCGAATGGTTGCTGTCGGAGAGGACCTAGTTCCTTCCATAGGTGACGTCAAGCTGGAGATCAAGGTATTTACGCCACACGTATTCCTATTGAACGAAATAATGCGCTAGAGCTTTCGGAATTGAAAACTGCGTGCCGATACGCTCCTTTATTCTATGTACGAATGCCAGCAAGCTTAAGCGTGATATATATATTTTTATCAATTAGTACAGATCGTTCGTTATTGGAACTGCTGCAAAATGCATTGAATGTTAATTGGTGAATTGGTATAGCACAATATTCGAGTAACGTAATATACGCTTTCACATCTTTTACAAGGCCTGTTTTGCAATGCAGCCATATAAAGTGATTGTGCGTGAGGAATTTCATGCGTTTTTGAAAAGGAGTTATTTGCTGCAAGATTTTACTAGAATTCTATTATAATCAATATGCTGTAGAGCTTATCAGGTTTCTATCAACTGTAGTTGACTGCTTATAAGAAAAAGGCGCCTGCAAAAGGGAACAATAAAACAGTTTAAGCTGTTGTAGATGGCTTATAGTTTTTTTTTACATCAGACATGTTTAAATGCCATCATGAAAAACTTCAGTGCTTATAAACGCCATTTCGAACATCGATCGAGCAAGGCAACAAAAATGGTGACAATGGAAACATGAGTGTCATCTTGTTTTGCCAAAAGACCACCCGTTCCCGCAATCAATCAGTCAGTCAGTTCAATCAATCAATCAATCAATCAATCAATCAATCAATCAATCAATCAATCAATCAATCAATCAATCAATCAATCAATCAATCAATCAATCAATCAATCAAGAGACGCATCATCAAGCCGATAAACGAACAAATTATTATTTAATGTATCAATGATTAAATTATAGTTAATTAAATGAATTAATGATTGAACCCGCCTAATCAATCAGTTATAATTTGTTAGCCTTTTCCTAAGTGAAAAGAAAGCGAGGCATGACTAACACACAAATAATTGGCAGTTCAGCGTAAGACTAATGAATGTAAATAATGAAACCAGATCACTAAAAGTAAATGTCTAAATTCTAAAGAATGCCGTGCACGTGCATACGGTAGTAAATGTTTTTACGTGTTCGCGGCAATTTTTTCGCTTTCTTTTTCTTTTTTTTTGCGACGCCTTCTATATGGCGCGACCCGTATGATTCATCCCTTGGTACCAATACCAGACAACTTTGTCGCTAAGCCACGATGCAAACAATGTTCCTTCCCGACAACATGCATACTGTAAACCTTTGTTGCCAACCATCACCATATATATGTCGACTAAGCGGTAATGTTGGCACTTCGAACGCAATGTTGAGTGTTTGTCTTGCTTCGTTCTATAATTGAACGGGGACTATAGTGAACGAAATCGCTACCTGCTTACCTCATTGAAGGACATTCATAAAAATGAATGGCCTTCAATGAAGTAAGCAGGTAGCGGAGATTTCGTTCGCCACGACGCACTCTACAAAGGCATGAATCACATGCTGCCTGTATACACGAAGCTGGGGAGGCGGCAATAACGATCGACAGGTAGGATTGCATTTCAAGTGACCGGTGTCCGTTGGTGCAACGCTCGCAGAACCCCCAGAACATCGTCACGTACCAGACGGTGCTGAGCGCGAAGGACAACGCCACGGGGATGTTCAGCCACTCTTACAAGTTCCCCGAATCTCCGATGCTTGGCGAGTGGAAGGCCGTCGTCACGTATGGATCCTACGTGAGCAGCCCGCTTCTTCTCACGCCTCTGGCTTCTAGCTGTTTTCGACCTGTCCAGTATTTATAGCTCCAGCCATGCGTTACCTTGTCGCGCCAAGGAGGCCCGTCTTCCGGCGGAGCTGTATTTCTTTTTATTTATTTTTTTTTTCACTTTCGCTTCAAGGTATCCTCGAAGAAGGACAAATATATCAGAAGCGTACGGCAACGCCTGCCCCATTGTAAGGACAATCAGGCACCGAACGCAAAGAAGCTTTGAAATAGAGCACTATTACAGTTTTTGCATGCACGACCCCCTGCATATCGCCAGCCACAAAGATATCGCATCCGCAGGTAGTGCCGAGGAGCTGTAAGCGGGCACAGCTGACGACTTTATTTATTTATTTATTTACCCTTAATGCCTTTTGGCGTTACAGAGGGGGTGGATACGTGGGATCAACAAACAGAGTTAGCGACGAAGCATTTGTGGGACACGAACAAAAATGCATGTATTTATTATTTGTACCTACCCGCTAACTGGGTATTTAGGGGCGTTATTTACAAACACAAAGGCGAAAGGATGGACAGACAAACGCATCAAGTGAGATATAATACCGGAGTATACACAATTCATGTCGTAACAGGAAGCCAAAGAATTTAATAGCCGGCTTAAAACATCAGGATTACAAAACTTTTTACACTAGGGACCATTTCAGTTCAGACGTGACCGGCGTGCACTTGCGTTGCACTTCATCGGTGCTGTGTGTGTGTGTGTGTGTGTGTGTGTGTGTGTGTGTGTGTGTGTGTGTGTGTGTGTGTGTGTGTGTGTGTGTGTGTGTGTGTGTGTGTGTGTGTGTGTGTGTGTGTGTGTGTGTGTGTGTGTGTGTGTGTGTGTGTGTGTGTCTTCTTTGCTCTTGTCCTGCGTCTGTTCTCGCTATTTCCTTTCTATGCAGTAGCGATACGGCAGGCTCTTTATCGTAGAAGATGACCAATAAAAAAACTGAGAATGCTTCGCCATGAAATATCAAAACGCAATGGATTAAGTACAGATCATTATGAATATAATCTATCCTACGCTTTCATAGCTTTTGTAAGACCTTTTTGCAGTGCAGTGTAATGTGATTGTGCGCTTTAGCGTTCCCGTAAATTTCTTTCGACACAATTAGGCCGATAATTTAAGCAGTTTTTCTAGACTCAGTTAGCGACATCAAGTATAAAAGAAACAAGTAATGGAAGAAGTGAAATGTGGATCAAGGCTAGTTAGTTTTTCATAGTGAACACAAAACGCGGAGGACAGGGACAAAAGAGGTCGAAGACAAGCGTCACTTCTCGCATACCTGTATAGTTTCTCTTGCCCGTGTTTTATGTTCTTTGTGTGCGCTACGAAAAAAAAAAAACCTAGCTAGACGGAGGGGAAAAACAGGATTAGACGCGTGTCACTTGCACCACTTTCAATTTTAAATTAAACCGTGTCTATGTTTTGCGATTTCAGGTATGTATAGTTTGCGCTTGGTGCAGTCCGCACGGTCAATTCTAACTGAATATTTGAATAAAATAAAATACTGTGTCCAAGCCCTGTATATTCAGTTCTATCCGTAAATTTAGGCTTACTCCACATTTCCAATAAGAACATATGGCTGTACGCATAGACAGCACGGAAAGTCGATAATATTAGAGACGTTTAGTTAAGCGCTGCCGCTTACCGCGGCCGTATACCGCTACCGTGCATCGTCAGCATAGTACGCGCTGATTGGTCCCCGCTTGCGGCGTCCGCCGAGATTTGGCAAGAACGTGGCGCCATCTGTCGCAATCGGGGTGATCCGCGCATGCGTACTGATGCTCGCGCGGTTGCGGTAGGCGGTAGCGGTAAGCGGTAGCGCTAAACTAAAAGTCTCTATTAACTATTGAATATGCACGGCCCTGTGGCTGCATATAGGAATTTACGGCACTTATTTTAAGATGAAAACAAGAAAACAATGGTAGTGGGAGCCATCTTTTTGCATACGCTCAATGTGTGCAGATCAGTATGTAAGAGTATCCATAAATGCATAAGTGCGTACAATGACCTTATTGTGACGCTTTCAACTGCTTAATGTGTGCGCATGCGCCCGAATGTGCGCGCACAATGTGCGGGACAATGGCGGCTGCTCATTTTTAATTTTGTTTTGCGCTTTAAAGCGCAGTATAATTATATAGCCTTGAAGTGCAATTGAATTTACCGCGTTTGCTTTCAGTTCACCCGGCAAACCCAGATCACTTTCCAGGTTGATGAGTACGGTGAGTGTTGTCAACGAACTCTTCTCTTTTGCACTTAGTTCACGCGTGGCTTTAACTGGTTCCGGTCAAGAACGCTTTTGAAGCGAAATCTTTACTGGGCTAGCTACGGCGCATTTCGCGGAAGCCGTAGTTTGACCTTCATCCGACCTTCAGCCGCGTGCCTAGCGGCGCGCGGCCTGCTCGCCGGCCGCTGCTACTTCGCACGTGTGGTGCACGGAGTCTGGTGCTGCTTCGCTTCTTCTACATCGCACACCTGCTTCTTCTTCTTTACACACCTGCAAACTTCATTCGTACCGGTACATACCACAGGTCTCCGCGTAGCGCTGCGCGTGACGTCATCAATTAGCTATGCTCCTTGCTTAGCATGCGCGATGCTCTTAAGCTGCTGCGCTGCAGCGGGGTAGCCGCTCGGGCACTCGCTACGCTCGCCTTCAAGCCGAATATACGTATCCCGCCAACATTGGTCGCCGTGAAGAAGCGGCACGTAGGGAAAAAGCTGAGAGAGCTAAAGAGGCGATGGAAACTCCCGAAGAGCGAGAAGAGAGACATGCAAAGATGACGCAAGGCGGCGGATAAGGTGCGACAAGAACAATAAAGAAATGATTCGGTTTCATCCACGACTACTAACGCTTTCGCTTTGTATATCCTGGTTTAGATGAGTTAAACCACTGCCATTTTTTTTTTTCGCCTCATCGATTTCGTCGTAGGCGCAGATACACTAAGCGACGCTACCTTCGCCCGCCGCGTTTATTGCTTTTAGGGGATTTTGCTTTCACATATGTGCCCACAAAGCATGTCACGCCATGGGCAAAAATGTCCGCAGCGACATTCCATTTCTTACTGGGTGCGCGCGGAAGGGTAGATTCGGACTGAAAAAGATGAATATTATAAAGTTTAAGATTTTGGCGGTTTCCCAGAATACACTTATCAAAGCGAAGAAATGTCCCACCGCGGTTGCTCAGAGGTTAGGGTGCCCGACTATTGTGCCGGAGTACCCCGGTTCGAACCCGACCGCCGGCGGCCGGATGGAGGCGCAACGGAGAGGTGTCCGCGTGCTGTGCGATGTTGGGACATGTTAAAGCTTCCAAAGTAGTCGAAATTACTCCGTAGCCATCCTCTATGTCTTCTCTTTCTTTCTTTACACGTTCACTCCCACCTTCCTCCTTTCCTTTAGAGAGCGCGGGTCAAGTGTCTATAGAAGAAAAGTGACAGATACCATGTTTAAATTTCCTGTAAACCAATTTGTTTATAATTTATAAGACATCCGATATTCGGTCGTTCATACTCACCGGCACTTTCGGTGCACAACGGCCTCCAAACGCGATGCGCTCCTGCTGACGCCGCTTTGTTTCAGAATTCTGAGTGATCACCGCAGTAATAACGCCAATTTGAATGAAAGCTGTAAATACAAAACATAGCACAGGTTTAGCATAATTAAACACGATAATCAGCGAAAGCTTCTTCCGTATGCATGAAGTCCAGACATCCTTTTTGGCGCCGCGCCGCGTACACGTCAACCGCCGTATACCTGCTTCTTCCAAATTAGGTATGCACAGGGGCGGCACAAAAGACACGCATATAGGGAACTTAGAGGGCACAAAAATGCCTATTGGCAACAAAAATAAGTGACAGTCACGTGTATTTTCAAACATTGTGGGCACAGTAGAGCTGTGTGCCCAAAAGGTATCCGCGGCAGGAAGCGGAGAGCGCGGGAGGAAGCGGTGCTTTGGTGATGGCACCGAAGACAACAACACAGCCGCCGCCGAGCCTCCGTCGGACGTCCCTTTGGGACTTAAGTGGTTCCAACAATTTGGTTATCCCCATGACCGCGGCCCACAGGTTGTCGTGACGCTGGGGCTACGTCGATCCGGCCTTCACTTGGTAGCGTGCAGAGACTCGGGGTTGAAGTAGGATTGAATCTTCGAAGTTGGTGAAATATGTACAAGCAGGTTTAATGGCACTCTGAGAAACTTATTTACAAGATTATTTACACGAAAAAGAAGGGTACATCAGCAAAATGGCAAGCGTTAAGAGTTCATAGCGAGAAGCGACTGGATGAGCCGTTTACCCAGGGCCCAGAGCGACATTTCGTGCTCTGCAGCGTCCTTAAAACCCCCTATGTCCAGCCCCTCTCTGAAGATGCTGACCAACCAAATCCAGGGCACGCCCCTCAGGTATCGGCATCCAATCGAACACATCACTGCACTGATGGTCTGAAGCACTGACTGGTCCGGCATTCATTCGTTGGGCGTGATCACTTGTTGGCGGGAAAAGCTTGGGAACGGCGAGGAGAGGAGGTACATTTCTATTCTTCAGCAAAGAAACCACAGGCTGGTTCTGACAAGTGGTTTTACTTCTCAGAAACCCGAGTGCACGTGGCGCCGCATCCGCTCCCAGCATTGTCCGTTTTTGACAATTGCAAATCTTTCCTGCATTCCTGGGAAATCACTTAATGGCTGTATGCGTCATGCTCCTTTCTTGTCCTGCACGTCAGCGGACATGTCACTCTGTCGTCTCCTTTGGAAAGTAGGCATTCCTCACTGGACGATAGGGCTTATCGACTGGAAGGGTGAACAAATGAAAGAAAGCACTTCCTGCATTTCCCGCAGGGGGACGTTTCTTTGTGTTTTTCCAGACGTTCTCTTGGCAGGGTCAATTTGGCATTTGCAGAGTGTCCACAAAGCAAAACAGGCTTACAAAACAGGATTCCTGGAAACAAGCTCACTTAGAGCCATTGGACCATCACCACATATTCACAGCACTTATCCATGCCCACAGGCGAACAATAGAGCGCGCAAATGCGGATGCTTGGTCGTAACAGCCTCCTCCCCCGCCAGAAGAGTCTCGGAGGGCAGCAGTCCCAGCTGCTGCATGAAGAGACGACTTAATGGCCTGCACGTGAACGCTTGAAGCTCGCTGTTGCTTGTCGCGTTGTCTTGATTGTTGTAGGCCAAATTGCTCGAGCTGTCTGAAACTCAACCACATGTCGAAGCAAGCACTCGGCTCCCGTCTGAAGAGACCAGGTTAAAAGAAAACTGCCATTGTTGTTCGAGAAAAGCCCACTCTCAAGACGTTCAGGACCCACGTATTCCTAGAATACCAAACGTGCTGCTTTACATAGCCACACATATACAAGCGCACGAAAAAAAAAAATACCTGATTATCAATTTGGATACATGGTGAGGAACATCTCGGACCGCTTAGAAAGAGCGGCTAAGCGCGTCCGCATTCCCATTTAACTTCCCCTTTTTGCATCTTATTTCAAAATTGTACTGCTGTAAAATCAAGCTCCACCTAAGAAGGCGACTGTTCTTCGATGTCGCAGTTTGCAGCCAAGCCAGGGGACAATGGTCCGTCTCTACGGTGAATTTGGCCCCTCCAAGATAGCACTGCAATTTTTGAATTGTCCATACAATGCAAGCGCATTCTTTCTCTGACGCGCAATAAGCCCTCTCTCTAGAACTCAGTTTTCTGCTCAAGTAGAGCACGGGGTGCTCATTACCGTCGTCATCTCTCTGGCAGAGAACAGCACCTAACCCTCGATCACTGGCATCACACTGGACCGTGAATTCTCGGCCATAGTCTGGAGCTCGCAATACCGGACGGCTAATCAGCACAGCCTTCAGGTTTACGAAGGAGGCTTCCTTTTGTTCGTCCCAGACTACATTTGTCGGTTCTGTCTTGCGGAGAGCGTCGGTCAGAGGGCTAGCCAAAGCTGAATAGTTAGGGATGTAGTGATTGTAGTATCCCGTCAGACCCAGGAATGCTCGAATTTCCGTCTTCGTGCTCGGCCGCGGGTAGTCTGCTACCGCAGAAATCTTAATCTCGCTGGGTTTCCTGAAACCCTGACCTACATTGTGACCCAAGTAGTCCACGGTCGCCCTTGCCAGGCAACATTTCTCGGCCTTTACGGTTAGTCCAGCTTGACGCAAAAGGCTCAGTACAGTTCTTAGATGTACCATATGGTCCGCCCATGAGTCGGAAAAAACCGCAATGTCATCTAAGTAAGGCACTGCGAATGTTTCACACCCCTTTAAAACCCTATCCATGAGTCGGGAAAAACAAAATGGAGCATTTTTGAGCCCGAAACTCATCATTGTTGGCTGGTAGCTGCCCGTCGGAGTGACGAAAGCCGCGTATCTGCTGGCGCGTTCAGTGAGCGGTACTTGCCAGTATCCTCGAGTAAGGTCCAGCGTAGTCACATATGCCGCTCTACTGACCTGTTCTACTCTCTCCTCAATATTCGGAATAGGATACACTTGATCCCTGGTGAGAGAATTTAGCTTTCGGTAGTCTACCACAGGCCTAGGGTCTTTACCTGGAGCTTCTACTAAGATCATAGGCGAAGCATAATCGCTTTCCGAGGGTTTTATTACTCCCAATTCCAGCATGCGAGTTACTTCCCTATCCAGAATTTCTCTTTGCCTTGGAGAAAATCGGTAGCACCTTGACCGCACTGGCACGTCTGAAGTCAGCTCAATATCGTGCTCAGTCAAATCAGTTCTGCCTGGCCTGTCCACGAAGCAGGCCTCAAACTCTGTTATTATCTCGCCCAGATCGGACAGCTGGGATTTCTTTAGTTCTCCTCTCTGCTCCGTCTTTTTGAGAAGCTCCTGAGCGTTGCTTCCCTTTCCGCTGAGGCAAATCAAGTTGTCCCCCATCTCCTCGGGAAGGTTTAACGTTAGATTTACCACGGCTTCCCTCTGCACATAAGGTTTCATAAGATTGCAATGATAAGTGCGCACTTCTTTACGCCTACCGGGAATTTTCACTGCGTAGTTAGTGTTAGAAAGCTTTGCAACGACTTCAGCCGGTCCTTCCCACTGTACTTCGAGCTTATTCTGCCTTGAACTTCTCAGCAACATCACCTGGTCCCCGATACAAAACGTCCTTTGACGGGCTGTCTTATCATAGTACACCTTGGAACGAGTCTGGGCTGACTTCATGCTGGCCTCAACGAGTTCCTTAGTGTTATGTAAGCGATTCAAGAGGTTCAGAATGAATTCTACTACTGTTGGGTCTTCTCCGCGCCCCTCCCAGGCTTCGCGCACCATTCGCAAAGGTGAGCGCAGTGACCTTCCGTACACCAACTCGGCTGGGCTAAATCCAGTTGATTCGTGCGGCACTGACCGCAAAGCGAAAAGCGCTGCAGGCAGGCAGGTATCCCATTCGCGCTTGTTTTCATAGCACAGTCCCCTCAGGACTCGTTTGAGAACAGAGTGCCATCTTTCTACGCTGTTGCTCTGCGGATGATGGATCGAGCTATGCACTACCTTAATGCCGCATCGCTCGAGAAATGAGGTGGTGAGGACACTCGTGAAAACGCTACCCTGATCACTTTGGACCTCGGAAGGGAATCCAACTCGTGCAAACACTGACAGCAGCGAATCCACTACACTCTCGGACGTCACCTCGCGCAGCGGAACAGCCTCTGGAAACTTTGTGGCTGGGCATAACATAGTGAGGATATAACGGTACCCTGACTCTGTCACAGGAAGTGGCCCAACTACATCTATTACTAACCGGTGAAACGGCTCGGTAATGATTGGTACTAACACCATCGGAGCTTTCCACTTATCTTGCGCCTTTCCAACCCGCTGGCACGTGTCGCATGACCGTACAAAATTTTCCGTGTCCTTAAAACATCCAGGCCAATAGTATTCTTGCAACAGCCTCTGCTTTGTTTTCTTTATTATAAGGTGACATGACCACGAGCTGCCATGGGAAAGTCGCAGTAAGTCTCCGCGATACTTTTGGGGAACGACTAATTGGTCCCGCTCTAATCCGCGCTTATCCTTGAATAAGCGATACAGCACTCCCTTTCTCATCTCGAAAGAAATATTGTTTGCTGTCTTAGTGGCGCGGTGGCGCTCCCTTATCTCCTGTATCTTGGGATCATTGGCTTGCTCTATAGCTAAGTCCTCTCGGGTTCCACTTAAAAGTCTCGTGAGATTACTAGACACTGGCGGCAAGAGGTTACTCTCAAGAACGTCCTCATTCCGCGTCTCATCAAGCTCCCTTTCAAATTGACATATCTGAGATGCCTCGCTCTCAAAGTTTTCTGACCTGCTATCTTCCGCATTTACCACTGTTTTAACTGCCGTTTCCTCCGCTGTGGATTTTTCTGGAATGAGCAGTGTAGCTAGTTCTCGCGCCTTTGAACGTGTTAAGGCTTGCACAACTCTGTCTCCGAAAAGGATGCCCCTCTTTCGCAGCAGCATGTCCGATTTGTTGGAGAACAAATACGGATAGCACTTAGGAAGCTTTCCTGAAACGGCAGCCTCGGTTGTTAATTCGCCGAAAGGGCCCTCGATGACCACGTTCGCGATCGGCAAGCACACACTCTGTTCCTCAACTACCTGTCGGATCCATGCACACTGTCCTGTATAGTCGGAAGGCGATACATACGCCGGATGGACAACATCCATAGTTGCGGCCGAATCGCGCAGTACCTTGCAAGGCTTCCCGTTGACTACTAGGTCATGCAGGTAGGGTTCTAAAAGCTGCATATTTTCATCGCAGTCCCTGACATACGAGAAAGCAAACTTTTCTTTCCGGCAGTTGACGGCAATGTGACCCTGCTCATTACACCTAAAGCATGTGAGCGGCTTCCTAGCCTCAAGCTTGTTCTTTGTGTTCTGCGCGTTGGTCACTTCCCCACTTTTCTCACTGCCGTCCTTTCTAGGGCGTTTGCCTGAAGAAGCCTTCCTTTCTTCGTTTGCAAATCTAGTAAAGTGCCTTTTCTGACGGTTATTCACACTGAACTTGGGATTGCGGGGCCTATCCACTGCTGGGTTGCTGAATTGTCGGCGCGAAGCATACTCCTCAATAAGTTCGGCAGCTTCAGTTGCCGACTTAATTTCGCCTCGGTCCTGTAACCAATTTCTTTCTTTTTCTGGGAGGCAGTTATAAAACTGCTCCAAAAGAATTCGCTCGACTACAGCGTCCCTATCACTGTAGGAATCAGTGCTCTTTAGCCACTCGCCCAAATTTACTCTTAAATTGTACAGGAATTCAGGGTAACTCTCGTCCCTGGACTTAGTAGCGTTCCGAAAACGTTGTCTGAACGCCTCGGCGCTAAGCCTATACTTTCTCAGAAGGCAAGCTTTGACCTTCTCGTAGTTGTCCGCGTCCTCCTTGCTTAGCCGCGCGACAACCTCCGCTGCCTCGCTGGGCAGAACCGTCAATAATCTCTGAGACCAAGTGTCTCGCTGGAAGGACAGTTTTTCGCAGGTTCGCTCAAAGTTAGCCAGATACAGACCGATATCCCCTGTTATCACATATGGCTGCATGTACTTTGACATCTTGAAATCTGCCTCCTTGTTGAGATGAGGTACCGCTAGCTGGGGACAATCGCCCGACCTCTTGCTCAACTCTAGTTCTAATTTCCGGAGCTCAATTTCTTGGTCCAGCTTTTTTGCTTCTCTTTCAAGCTTCTCACGTTCGTGCTCCCTTTCCTCTTTTTCCCTCTCAAGTTCACGCTCCCTTTCCTCTTTTTCCCTCTGACGTTCGCGCTCCCTTTCCTCTTTTTCCCTCTCAAGTTCACGCTCACGCCTCTTTTCCTCTTTTTCCCGCTCTTTCTGCTGTCTGAGCTGCTCCTCCTTTTTTTGGGCGATGAGGTTCCATGCTTCACTGAGCTCCTCATCATCGGCTCCCAAATCTGTGATTGCCTTTATAATCAAAGGTTTTCGTGCCAAACCTCTTGTATCAATTCCCAATTCCTCACACAATTGCAACAGTTCCGGTTTCTGCAGCTTTTGTAGGTCCATGATCGCTCCGAGTGTCGGCTACTTCCAAAACAACAGTGCAAACTACCAAACCTAAAGGCGTTTCAACACTTTTTACCAGTTCTAAAATCTAACCCTGTTCTAGAACCTGGTCCACATCAGAAGAAAAGCCAAGCACTCACCCACACATGCGATCGATGTTCCGAGCTGCTCTCTTGTTGGCCGATTGTTGCGCCTGCTTGTTGCTTGAGATGCCACCTCCGATCACAAGATGTGGCTTGTAGATTCTGATCCACCTCGAATCACCAGATGTTGTAGCTTGTAGATCCAGATCCCACCTCCAGTCATCAGATGTTGTGGCTTGTAGATTCAGATCCCACCGCTGCCACCAGTTGTCGTGACGCTGGGGCTACGTCGATCCGGCCTTCACTTGGTAGCGTGCAGAGACTCGGGGTTGAAGTAGGATTGAATCTTCGAAGTTGGTGAAATATGTACAAGCAGGTTTAATGGCACTTTGAGAAACTTATTTTACAAGATTATTTACACGAAAAAGAAGGGTACATCAGCAAAATGGCAAGCGTTAAGAGTTCATAGCGAGAAGCGACTGGATGAGCCGTTTACCCAGGGCCCAGAGCGACATTTCGTGCTCTGCAGCGTCCTTAAAACCCCCTATGTCCAGCCCCTCTCTGAAGATGCTGACCAACCAAATCCAGGGCACGCCCCTCAGGTATCGGCATCCAATCGAACACATCACTGCACTGATGGTCTGAAGCACTGACTGGTCCGGCATTCATTCGTTGGGCGTGATCACTTGTTGGCGGGAAAAGCTTGGGAACGGCGAGGAGAGGAGGTACATTTCTATTCTTCAGCAAAGAAACCAGAGGCTGGTTCTGACAAGTGGTTTTACTTCTCAGAAACCCGAGTGCACGTGGCGCCGCATCCGCTCCCAGCATTGTCCGTTTTTGACAATTGCAAATCTTTCCTGCATTCCTGGGAAATCACTTAATGGCTGTATGCGTCATGCTCCTTTCTTGTCCTGCACGTCAGCGGACATGTCACTCTGTCGTCTCCTTTGGAAAGTAGGCATTCCTCACTGGACGATAGGGCTTATCGACTGGAAGGGTGAACAAAAGAAAGAAAGCACTTCCTGCATTTCCCGCAGGGGGACGTTTCTTTGTGTTTTTCCAGACGTTCTCTTGGCAGGGTCAATTTGGCATTTGCAGAGTGTCCACAAAGCAAAACAGGCTTACAAAACAGGATTCCTGGAAACAAGCTCACTTAGAGCCATTGGACCATCACCACATATTCACAGCACTTATCCATGCCCACAGGCGAACAATAGAGCGCGCAAATGCGGATGCTTGGTCGTAACAAGGTGCACTTGACATTTGGAAGCAGCTACTTCGGGTCATACATTCTGTATGTGGGACCGAATGGCGCATCAGAAAGTTCAGAGAACTTCGCAGCTTATTAATGTTTTCGCGTTAAAAAGTAAAATTTTACTCAAGCTATTGCCTGATAGATTGAACAATGGAACTATAGAGGGAAACTGTGAAGTTTGCTGTTGTATACGGGAAAATGGCTTTATGCACGAATTCGGGTATATTCATACAAGGCAAAATTACTTTTCAGTAGGTGCTAATTGCATTACAAATTACGTTCCAAACTCTCGGGCAAGTGTAATGCGATCACTTCACTGATTACTCCCCAAAAAGTAATGACAACACGTTATATTATTTCAGAAAATAATGCAAATACTCTTAAATTACTTTCTTGTTTTCAGGTGCTAAAAGTGGACATGTTTTAATTTATTGGGCGAGAGGAGCTACTGGACTTCAGATGGATACAGAAGGGGGCAGCCCAGTGTTCTGTGTACATGAAGGGTTTTCCATCCTTGGGTACCACACAAAAGAATGCGGAACCCGTGACCTGGATTTGCACGTTCTAAGCGTCATGCAGCAGGCTTTGTTGATTCCCAGTGGTGTTTTTAGAGTAGCGCAACCCGCCGCTGACGCCTCGCAGTAGCTAGAATGTAAAAGTAAACGCTTCAAGAAAGTAGTATACTTAGTTTTATGCCACAGCGTTCAACTTACATAGCCTTACCAGTTCTCTCCGAAAGAAAATCGAGTAAAAGAAACGCCGCATACCCACTCAGAAAGCAACGCACGCATTTTTTGGTCTTCCTGCCCAACATTCCACCAACCATTCTCCTCAGCTGAATAAAAAGACTTATCTCCCTTTTGAAAACTTTCTTCATTCCTCCCAAGAAGTCAAATCACTAGCTAATTTCAGTTTATATAATTTGCTTAAATCTATGCACATTTCACAATTTCCTTGTCATACGTCGGCTGTAGACGGCTGTATCTCGTTCCATTCCTCCTCCGTTGTTTCTCGAGACCATGTAATTTACAAATAATTTTAAAAACAGCTCCTCGCAACATCTCTAAAGGGAGTAAGAGACATCTTACCACGTGTTTGTAGTCCCTTCCTTTCTTCTGACGTCAATTAGTTTTTGTGGGGCGCGCCTTTAAATGCCCTTTAGAAAAACGTACGCATGGTGGCGCTAATTTTCCCTCTAGGTACGAGACTTAGAAATTGTGTGGCTGAAACAACAGAACACGAGGCCTGCATTCCACTTTCAGAGGGCTCCTAAATCTTCTTTCACATTAGACATCTAACTTGGGGGCTGTCTAGAGTCGAGTTCCGAGCCGAGAATTCTGCCAGTGCCAACGAGGCCAATTCTGTTGAAGATTTGCGTGTCGCATCATTTCCGTCAAGGCGTTTTTATGTCGCAACACTATAGGGCCCTTCCACTGTCTCCGTGGGGAGGATCTCTCTGCCCGCCACGGGAACAGTCGGCAATTGTCCCTTATACTCCCAAGGCTTTTGCACTGAGTTTTCTCCCCTAACAACACCAACGAAGCCTTTCCTCGTCACTGCGGCTGTCTTCTTCAAAAATTCGCTGCGAAACCTGTTAATTCGGTTAAATCTAGTGTGAAACGATAGCTGAAGCATGGTTACATATGCACGGTAAAGAGATCTATTCAACAGAAGGTTTCTTTTTGGTTCGTCTTCGTTTTAACTTGGCTTACTCCGAATCCATGAAGCCGCAACGGCTGAGGCGCGCGGCGCACTTCTATATATACTCGAGACTGACTTCAGCGATCATGTGTTTCGCCACACAGCTGATCACGCATTAAGCTACTTCCCACGCCAGTTGACCTTTTACCTTGATCGTTGGTGGGAGCATAGCTACCCGGTTGTGGCTTAAGTTCCAACTTGACCTTGAAGCTGTTTGAAGGTCATCGGAAGCACACGGTGACATTGGCATCACCTCGCGCAGTGGAGCTGTCGCTTCAACAGTAGTGCGGTAATTAGTTGACGGCTTTTTATCTGAGAAAGCAACCCTACATCATGAGAGGTTGCTCTTTTGTTTTGCTACTTTTGTTCTGTGGAATTGTAGCCAATTTATGTTGGGACGTGTTGTGATTTCCTATCTCGACAGTGCTGCCGACCTTCTCCGTGACGTTGACAGTTCCCAGCGTCATACTCAGCGACCAAGATTACGTGGAAGGCAGTGTGGAAGCCAAGTGAGTAAGGCTAGTTTCCCGAGAAAAAATGATGACTTGTGCCTTTAAGATGCGACTGATGAATTAACTTCCCCATTCAATACTCTGATAGATCGGGGATTTATACGCAGTTTTTAATAACTAGCAATGACCCAGGGTCAATCAATAAACGATTTTTTTTTCTCTCTTTCTTTTGCTGCCTCGTTGCCTGTCATGTCTGGTAATTATAAAACAACCATCTACCTTTGTCGCTTTAGGACGTCAAACCCATGAACCACGAACTACAGAGGGTTTGTATGCCTGCAGTTTCAACACTGAATTGCATGCGCTTTTCACTAGTGGCTGCGTTTTATGCTAGTCTTGTACTCCACTGCAGCGGTTATATTGGTTTCTTAACTACTGCTTGCCATATTCAATTTTCTGTACGAATAACTCCCTTGGTAATGACATAACTAGCTTTTGTAACAAAAGTTAATCCGCCGCAGTGATATCGCAAGGGTAGCTTTAAAACCCGTGCTGTGGCATTTGCTATCACGGTAGAAAGTTTCTTGCTTAAATCTCATAAGTTGCACCAATGTTTCCAAAACCTAAACGGTACTGAAGTGTATTCCATGTTTTGGTTGCAGCAAGCACGAAATATTGATTTGTGCGAGAAACGCCTGTTCATATATAGGTGTCGCAAATAAATAAACATGGCTGCGACACACACACACACACACACACACACACACACACACACACACACACACACACACACACACACACACACACACACACACACACACACACACACACACACACACACACACACACACACACACACACACACACACACACACACACACACACACACACACACACACACACACACACACACACACACACACACACACACACACACACACACACACACAGAGGGGGGGAGAGAGAGAGACAGACAGACAAGGGTGAGTTATGATGCAACTGTCTATTGTAATTCACAGACTAAACGATGACGCTAATTAACAGTAGGAGTAAATGCGATATCCGGTTTTATATATATATATATATATATATATATATATATATATATATATATATATATATATATATATATATATATATATATATATATATATTACAGGTACGTGTACGGGAAGCCTGTGGAAGGTTCAGTGTCCTTTCAATTCAAGGTCCGAAATGAAGCTGGAAAGGACGAAGAGATTGGTGCGACAAATTTCAAAGAAGTAAGTGTGCAACACTATATAATAACCCATAAGCTCAGATAAAACCCGCTGTTGTAGGCCTGATACATATCGTGAGTATGAACAAGAAGCGGACCAATTTCAGCCACTATTCGCCATTGCGTGAAAACTATGAACAAGTTGTTTTATAAAATTTATAATTTAAAATTGTTTAAACGAATTATTAATGCTTTCTAGTTATTTTGACCATCTTAATTAAACGTTTAAAGTTTCATCTGTAGTCATGCGTTATTTATCTGCAATCTTATATTGTGGTTCACGTACATTAGAAAAGAAAGAGTCCCAATGTCTATTCCAAGATGTGCCTTCTTTTGCAAGTTTTATTTATGCTCCAGAAGGCACTTTTTTCTGACAAAATGACAGGATATGTGAATTATCCTAATATCCACTGCCCAGACGTGATGCGCCAGTATTTCATTGGAAGCACCGTAATGTCCTTTAATACAGTTTACCATCGCATGTATTAAAACTTTCTTGCCGAGTAATTTCAGAAGGTCGCCACAGCATCGCACGGACAACCAAAGAAACACCCTTTCTTTCTCCGTTGTTGTCTGTGTTCACTATAACTTTTCGAAATCCCCAATGACTATTTTCTCGTGTTGAAACCCAGCTCGAGTTCGGCAAGGCGAGCTTCCGCATAGCGACTGACCAGCTGAAGACTGGCCGCCGTAAAAGGTGGAGCCCCAGGGTACACGGCAGCCGGCTCGTGGTGGAGGCGGACGTACTCGACAAGGCTACCAGCAAACGGGCCTCGGCCATGGACGACTCTGCCGTGTTCGCCACGTCGCCCTATCTTGTTGGCTTCCGGCACACGCCCAAAGATTTCAAACCTGGCACCACGACAGTCATTGTGGTACGTAGACACCCAGGCGTGGTAGCTTAATTGCTCTGCACATCGATCACTGCAATCTCTTGCCTGCCATATTACTGTCTGCAGAGGTCACTTTGGGAGACCTAAATGTAAAGAGGCATGTGTAGGCAAAATAGCGAAAAATAATAGAAAATTATTTGCGGAGTATTTTTCGTCATTGAGCGGCAATTTTTCCTACGGAGCAATATCTGTCTTTCTTTTGTAACCATGTGGCTGCGGTTTGAAATTTGCTTGCCTCGGAGGATTCCTTAAATACATTAAGCTGTGAAAACGATTTCGCACTAAAGTACTAACACAAAACAACAGCTCTCTAGACGCAGTGCACACATTATTTCGTCTTTCCGCCAAATTCCGCCCAGACAATTATTCCCTCCATTTTGCTACAAAACGTGCCGTTACAAAAATAAGCCAAAAACAACAAAAAACAGAAGCATTTTCAAACGCTCATGAAATGTGCACCATACCCAGCGTCTTGCTGGTACGAAGTTATCTCCGCCGTTTGAGCGCCCCGAAGAAGTTAGGTTATTTACCGCTTCTGTGGTCCCAAGAATGGACCTTTGCACATTGCGCTCAGAATGCTCACGCTATGGACCCAGGCACCATGGCGCCCTAGCCAAACGCAACAGGGTGTGTCATTGCGCGCCCCAAACTAGGTTTTAACTGCGGCCGTGTTGCACCATCTGTCCCTTTGGTGGCTCCTTGACGCCTTACCTCCTGCTGCTCGGTAAATGGTTGCAACTACACACAGGATAGCCGCACTAAGTGACCCGGTACACAGGACACAGGGAAGCTTAAATGAAGAGTTCTTCTCAATTCTGGCTCCTTTTGCCGCTCCGTTACGCTGGCCCAGGCTTGCAGTACATTGTTATAGCTTGCACAATTCGTTATTTCATCAGTAGGTTCATCTGAGCAGCTCCACTAGTGAGAACTAGCAGAAATATTGTTAAAACGAGTATAAGCCCAATTAAATCCCGCCATTACCGTTGCTTCCGCGGCGCAACTTCAAAGAACTAAAAATATAAAATAAAACAGTTACCTCTGGACCCTTACGGCATACACTTCTTGCCTGGATGCATCAGAGGATGCACCGTATGATCTCATTATGGTCCAGATCCTCCACCCTGTGTCGAAAACTCGAATACAGTTTGAACATGCGGACTTAGTTGTTCACCCGGTTTAAGTGTGTTGCGTGCTTTAGAAATGTATATAAAGCCCAGCCTGATTCACCACAATAAATGTCTTTGCTGAATGCGTTTGTGTTGCTTTAAATATTATACAGCCGTGTTGGCTAAAGCGTAGCTGATATGTTTTATTTTTTGTAACCTATTTATTTGAATGTTGAAGTCGGCAATAAAGAAAAAAAAACTACATATGTGAACGCAGAAATAAATAGGATTGATGCCACTTGTTACAATTATTTTTCTGTACTCTTTTTTTTTTTTTCAATTTGCAACCATCTAATAAATTACCAACATAATCCTTGAAGGTGTGTCTCCTTTACGCTGCTTTATGTGACGTTCTTTAATCTAAATAGCCAGAAACCAGTCGCAAACTCAACCGGTTGTTGGGATATGACAATGCGTACACAGTGCAGTAACCCGTCCACCGTAATTTTGTCCCGCCTTCTTTGTGTGCATGTTACCTTTAGTTGTGTTAAGAGACACTTCTGAGCCGAAATAATGTTTAACTCACTGACAGAAAACCAGTGACGAGAAAGAAGTTATGGGGCCTATACCGTTGAGGGATTGGAAATACGCCTCATACTTTCGCGGCCGTGGTGCACATTAGCAAAATTAATTTCAAAAGGAATTAATTATTACTGCAAAATTACTGCGAACAAGTACTTCATTGCATTTACAAAAAGCGAGAATATAATAATATTAAAGTAGTTTAATTGCTGTAAACAAAATTGCCATGCCAGACTCGGAAATGGATAATGGATGAACCTTGCAATACATTTATATATATATATATATATATATATATATATATATATATATATATATATATATATATATATATATATATATATATATATATATATATACATATATGTAAGGCGATCTATTTTATTCTGAGATTTGGCACCACTTGAATAAATTCAGTACTGGTGCTGCAATAGCATAGGATAGGAAGAGTGAATATGCGCATCGAACCCTAAGCCATAGTGAAGTTCTGGTGCTTTCTGGTACACTAATACTCTGAGCAGTTCTTCTCCCACAACTTCACAAAAGAAAAAATGGCCATCTTGGTATTGGCTTTTAAAAACGTAACGTTTTGAAGCGCCTAACTTTTGAGGTACGCTGTAGCAGAGAGTTCCGGATAATTCAGGCCACCTGGTGGTGTTTCGTACACTAACATCGTGTAGGTCACGGGAGCCTTTCGCGTCCAGTCTAAATTGAAACGCGGCAGCATAGGCTGGGTTGAAATCCGGTTCTCCCGAATCAGTAGCCAAATACTCTATCCAGCGAGCCATCGCTGATATATATAAACAAGCTTGACATATACATCTTTTTATGGCACCACAGGGTCGAGGACAGATACGGAGAAAGACAGACCAAGTGCTGTCTGTCTTGGTCTGTCTTTCTCCGTATCTGTCCTCGTCCCTGTGGTGCCACAACAAGATGAATACTTACCAACTTTCCCAGTTTTCTACTCTCGTTCCTGACATATATTTCAGCAAACGTTTCCAGGGCGCCTGGAAGATGCTAGTAGCTATACTCGGGCCTTTATTCTGTCGGCCTTTTTTGTTAGCTTGACAGCGCGCACTGCTTCCGCGGGGCCTCCGCTGGCACGCGGGTCTCTACAAAGTTTCCAGTGTCACTGTGCGTTCAGTCACTTCTTTTTCCCATACCCGGCAGCGTATTCAATGTACCTCTCTCTGCATCCCTGTCGTTGCTGGTACCTGTGAGGTGAGGTACCTATGTGCGTGCGATATCAGTGCTCTTTAGACTTCAGGTGCTCGCTATCTAACCGTGCCCCTCAAATGCTAGTCTTCACTGTGGCTGTAGTTAAAGCGCTTGGCTGCTGAGCCCAGGGGTGCAGGTTAAATCCCGGCGCGGCGGCCGCCTTTTGATGGTGCACAACGTCAGGGCACGTTACAGCCCTTGATATGGTTGCAATTCACCCGAAGGGCTTCTGAAGCGACAGCGTCCGTTCAACAGCGCTATCTCGAGGTTTACTACTGTCAAGTTTACGTCCTTGCATTTGTAAAGGCTTGTAGCGTTTCGTACTTGGTGTACATTGAAAGGATGAAGCTATGGAATACCATTTGTGTCTCTGCATCGCTCCATTTAACAATTGTTGGAGAATCGACAGCGGCCGCACAAGTTGCCCGTAAAATGATGGCTGTTTCGGTTCTATTTTGTTTAAAATTTACCTGTTTGATTTGATAACCGCAGGCTGACGTCAAGAATCTGAACGGGAAGCCTGCCGCTGGAATACCTTGCGTAATTGATGTTCTGGACGATCAGGAGCAGGGTGTTCATGTCGTTCCTGCCGAGTCATTCACGGACGCCACTGGAAGGGTGGCCTTTCTGGTGCAGACTAATCGACGTCATACGAGGATTAAAGCGAAGGTGAGGAAGCATATACGGTTGTAGACGTCACGAGGAAACCGTAATTTGGTTTCCCATTTGATAGAATGCAAATCAAAGAAAATAGACTGAGTCTGTAACAGTTCTCGCGCCTTCAAAAACAAAAGAAAATAATGCAACTTTCAAAATGTCGCTTTTAATTGACGATGAGCGTTTTAAGTGAGAATAAGAGAACCTGACATTACTTTTGTGTGCGCGAAACAAAAACAAAACTGGCAGATGGTTTCACTCTGCCAATGAACGTAATGTATCGTGCGAAACTGTCTAAATCTTGACTGTTCATGCACACATAACAACTTTCTGACCTAATTCTGGTGGTGACCCATCCCAATCTCGAGGGTGGGCTAAGTCTATCTTGAGGGCAGGCTAAGTCGGTTTTGAATATGGGTGAACTTAATTTTCGAAATCGATAAAGATATTTTTAGGGGCTGGCCTCTATTTTTGGGGCGGGCCAACAGGTGCTCACCTTTAATGCACCTTAATGTGACAATGCGGTAGCGATGTGTTTAGATGCGCTGGGCTCCGAGGCAAGTTAGTGAAGACGAAGGAAAACAATGTACAGCCTGGGAGAGAGAGCGAGAGAGAGAAATATAGAGATAGAGGGAAAGGAGGCTAGTTAAATACGCAGCGCGATCGACTGCGGCGATAACTATAGAGGCTTCATACTCGCTTTCGACTAGAAGTAACTGGGTTCCAAACCGCTCTAGTCCACTCTATTTGCATGAGGTGGTGTTGTGCTGATGCCCGGCAGACAATGTCGCTTCACGGTCAAGCCTTACACCCGACCTGTGTTTTGCAGGTTTTGCTAAAAGAAAGCAACATCTTATTTTTGAACCTGGATTTGATCGCCATAACTCACCTCGTGCATCAGTAACCAGAAGAACCCGCTATTCTCACAGAACTCCGTTTGCTGAACCCATTGCAGTGGAAGATATACGTATTCTCCCTACGCTGTCATGAAGAGGGCCAATGTTTGACATGTTGTATTGTTGCAGGTGCAGACCCGGGACCCAAATTACCTCTCCCACCAGCAGTCCGAAGGAAACGTCTACGTCGAGGCATTCAACTCTCCAGTCCAAGCTTTCGTGGCACTAAAACGAATAGACACAAGAAAATCGTTCACTGTGAGTGGATAACCAATTGGTAGTATTTATATCAAGTGTATAATGAACGCAAGTGAGAAGCGCGATATTGTTGATGTTTTCTTTGATACGTTTTCTAAACATTTTAAACTTTGATCGCTTAATAAAATGAAAACTTTATTTTTATTGGTCTATAACCTACTGTACATTCTAGGCATATTAAAGCTCGATCACGCTCGAGCTGCGCGGACCTTAGGTTAACGTAGACCAATTTTCAGCATGTTTTAGGCCTATTAGAGACTTGATAACATTGCAGCTTGGTCGATCTTTCGTTAATGTGGACATGTTTCATGCGCTTACTTTTTCAGGTTGGAGAGTACTTCGACAGCAGGGTTATAACTGAGCCTGCAGACATTTCACCACTCTACTATCTTGTAAGTGCACCCAAGGTGACGCCCTGAGCGTAAAAGAGATTTCCCTAAATATCCTATCATGGCAAATGCATTCGCAGTGCCAGTTGTTTTGTTGGAAAGCATGGCTACAGGTATGACATTTATCTCAAGATCTACCTTACGATAAACTGCTTTCGACTACGCAGCTTCAATTATAGCAGACGCTGTACCCGGAAGTGAAGAGGAAAACACACCTTTTTATTTTTTATTCTCTACTTAGACAAATCAGACAGATTGCGTACTGGTGCTAGCTAGAACCATGGTAACGAAACAGCGTACTGAAGTGAATGTTTGCGTCTTGTAGTTCCCCTAGATTATAGACCAGGATGAGCGGGTGTTGGTGAGAAACCTGAAAGTAATTGCTTTTTAACATAACTAACGATTCGTATTGGCCTGAATATAGAACGGTGAAATAATAAAACAGCTAAACAGCTAGGTATATCAATGGCCAAAATTCTTGAATGCAGAGGTCACTAACACATCACACTGATGACTTTTATCCTCCGGCTCACAAAATCCTCCGTTCTAGATTTAAACAAATCTTGAAATCAGAAGGGCTTTTTTACAAGTATGAGAGTAGCTTATGGGACAAAGCTTGGATCATCCAGCTTAGATTTGGCCTAAAAGAACAAATCAGAATGCGGTTTTCAACCTTGGGCGAAGCGCTGTCGAGGGCCTAATTACAAAGCTTCGAGCAGAGGAGGTATGCGTTCCTGTTGCGGAAAGTGGAAAGCAGAAAAGATTTTCACTATGACAACTAGTGGCCAGGGAATTCGAGCGATGCGTCGCACTTTGTCCTCCTTTGAAGGTGACGGGAAGCAGCGATCAGTTGCAGAACTCATTTGCTCCCACCTTTTCCGAAAAATTGGAGGCAATGTCGGATATTCTTTCGTAATACTGCATCCTTGCCCTGCCGGGCCATACACAAAAATACACACATCCGTTTCGTGACTTCCGACTTTACAGTAACATTCTGCAGTTTCATTCAGTGGCAGTTTATGGATAACAAACGAATCATTGGTGTTTTATAATTTTCATTCCCTAACTATGCTAGCAGAATATAAAAAAAGAAAGGTCCAGTCGCACAATTTGACTTTTCCATATGCCACGATTTTAACAACAGTTAGAAGTTACGGTGGTCTATAGAACAAAAAAAAAAAAAAGAAAAGCCGTAGAGGATTGAAGAAAACTCTATAGACATAACACGATAGTTATTCAATAGCTGAAGGGCTACAGATAGTGGATCATATTTTTCTCGTGGTCCGGCCGTTGTTACAACTTCCCCCATTAATTAGCGGTTGTACGCACCTGTGTCATCATCATGATGATGATGATGATGATGATGATTTTTCTCGTGGTCCGGCCGTTGTTACAACTTCCCCCATTAATTAGCGGTTGTACGCACCTGTGTCTAGCACTAGCTACTTAGAAATCAATATTTTTTTTTTTCAGTCACGACAGTCAGCACCCTTGACGATCTTACAGCCTGTTTTAATAGTAGTGGGGCTGCAAAGTATAATTATGAATTTCTTGCCACCAATCAACATCACAAAAACATATCACTATTACCTTAAAGATACCCAATTTCAACAGTACTACATAAGCGGAGTGAGTGTACAGGAAATCGAGGGCCTCTTTTAGAAGGCTGCTTCTTGCTAGCTTCCCATTAATTCCAGTCATGGCTAAGTGATGAAAGAACAGAGCGAAAAAAAAAAAGAAGAAGGAATGCACGAAAACACAGGACGGGAACGGACGGGCACCCGTTCCGTGTTTGCGTGCATTCGTTCGTCCTCTTTTTATTTGCGCTGTTCTTTCATCACTTTGCAATGAACCAACTAGCTCAGTCTCGATTCAACGAAGTCTCGATTCAACGAATTACAGTCATGTCCCACAAAGGGATCCCTTTAGCAAAATATAAATAAAAAGTAAACATTACAATTTGCAGTATATCGACGACGTGTATAAATGAATGCATTTGAACTATCCGAAGTTCTGAAGGGCTGTAGCTGTAGCCTGAAAGGTAGTTTTTCAAATGTACTGCGCATATATGGCGCTTTACAAAATCGGTGCTGACATGAATAAAATGAGCTTTTGGGCAAGTTGGTATGGTGTGTTAGACAAAACTCCGGAGCAAAAACTAGGTTAAAACAATGTCGCATTCGTCTGTGCGTGTGTGTCGTCATGATGTGGAAATGAGTTTATTCCCTTTTGTTATCTCGTGAGCGTTAGGAGAGAGTAAGCCCTAACACACACAAGGAGTTCTTTCTGCAATCAGTGTATCAAATAGAATTCATGGGAGCACCTGTAAGCGCTAGATGGATGTAAAAAAGGTGTACGTGCCTGAAACACTTCTTTTACACCCCTCAAACACACAGCTTATATCTTTGTACTCTGAAATGCGAAACGATCTTTTCAAGTGAGCTTACGAGCACACCCACTCAGAAACTTGCAGAGCGATTCAGTATGGCTGCAGTGCTGAATGGGAGTAACATAGGGTGCATTTCTGTTGCACATCCTTTGTGCAACCATCTGGGTGTTAAATAAGGTGCATATGGTTGTGAACCTCGAACACGATTTCGAGATACTTTTACATGACCGCTTTTTGGTATTTTCAGGTGACAAATCGTGGCCAAGCTAAGATACACGGCATACTGGAGGGCACTGGGAGCAGCGCTCAAAGATCGCTACATTTCACGGTCACTAGAGACATGAGTCCCACAGTGCGCGTTCTTGTGTACGCCTTTCACCGCGGTCACCTAATCGCCGACTCGCTCACCATTGAAGTTGAGGAGCTCTGCACGGAGACGTCCAACGTAAGCATATGCGTTTGCCTTTTTTGAACCACATTTGCGGCAGTTTTGGAAATATCTGTAATGAGACTTGCAAAAACAGCGAAGAACAGTGTGCTCTTTGTTTAGTTCGCCGGTAAGAAATATTGAGCGAGGTAGTCAAAAATGCACGTATCAAAATATATCAAATGCAATTGTGAGGTCCATGCACTCATCCACCAAGGTTACTGAAATAAACGTACATTATCTGTGTTTGAAGAAGCAAACTTAAATTGATATGATTTGTTAGTTAGTACTGCTGATGAAGTTGTTAATTTTCGAAATATATAGTCACATTTTCGTAGGTACTTCATTTTGACCTGTATCACTTGCAGACCAACGAATGAGCGTACATTATTCTATGCTTTCAGCTTAGCAATTTACTTTTCCTTCGTTCTCAGAGCCATAATTTTGTCCATGTTCGCTGTGACTGCTTACCTGCGCATTTCAAGGTTACAATAATGGTTTTGTTTCCTCACACGTGCGCAGATTAGAATTGAACCGGACTTCAGGAGTGACCAGCCTGGCACCAATGGTTCACTTAAAGTGCACGGTTCAAGTGGAACACGCGTTGGTATCTTGGGCGTGGACAAGGCAGTCTACATTCTCAACAACAAGGGCCTCCTAACTCGTGAGAAGGTATGCAAACTATCCTTACTAAATTCATCGTGCAGCGAATCGACAGGTTGATAGCAAGCAGAGACTCATATTCGCTGAGTGATTTATCAGGTCGTGCGAACTCACCAGGGGTATGATCCGAAATAATTGAGAGACCTTCGTCAGTTGCGATGCCATTGTCGACTTTCTCTGAGATTCGTCTGCACGAATAATGTTTTGCATCTCTGGGTGAATTTTCTTGGCAGCTCTTTACGACTCTGAAATCTCATGAGCTAGGCTGCGGACCTGGTGGGGGATTGTCGTCGGAAGAAGTCATCTCTAATTTTGGCGTCGTCGTGGTATCGGAAGAAGGCACCGAGAACGTCGTCAGGACAGGTATTTCTTCTATGTACCCACTTTTACGAATTAGGTGGCATCCTATTATAAAAACGCGAGACACATTTCTCGCTCCTCGACGATATAGAACTCACGATTCTTGAGGCTATTTTGCTGAAATTCATTCATTTTTATTTTCTTCTACACTTTCAGAAAGCAGCTGCGAAGCTCGAGATCGTCGCCGCAGAAGTGTTATAACAAGGGCACGTGAGTACGCCTCCGTTCAAGGAAATTAAAAAAAAAAGACAGTGTTCAAATAGAGCAACAGAAAAAAAAATTGCCCACGATTACGTTACTTCCTAATGCGAAATGTGAGCGCAGTTCACCAGCTCTTTCACCTTTTCGATAGATTGAGGCAGAGATTTCGAGCAGGACACGTATGACAATTACAGACAACTTTTTAAAATTTTTCACACGTATTCCTTCAAGAAACACTGTACTAACTGTTCTTGGCTGTCATGAGAGAAGTTTTGTGGTCGGAGAAATGAAGAGAGCAATTGAGTTATCAGGAGGTTACGGGAGGCAGCGAGCGCGTGGGCCTATAGGAACGTTGCGCGAAGAACAGATAGCATCGACTGACTGATGCCGCTGACACCGCTAGCGAGTGAAGCGAGTAAGAACGGGATGCACGCACCGTGATCCGGCGTTTCGGCAACCGGAGAGCACCCTCGCCGCCACGCCGGAAGAGGGCGGACCCTCTCTTCCTCTTTCTGAATGGCTGCGACGGTGTTCCATGCAGTCACGTTGTCTTGACTCGCTAGCGGCGCTAGCCGCCCCCCCCCCCCCCCATCCTTTCTTTTCTCATTCTTTCCTCGTGTTCTCCGGTTGCTGCGTGCGCCCCATCGTTCACCGCTGAGTGTACCCCCCCTCGCCCTCTTCCTGCGAGGCTCCGGTTGCCGAAGCGCCGGCTCGAACTGGGGGGATGAAAGGAGGCGGAGTGGGTTACGAGGCCGACGGACGCGGCCGACGTCGACGACGACGCGAAACCAAGGAACGGGCGTCAAAGCGCTGCGCTCTAAAAAGTACATCGAAGACGAGAGCAACGTTTGCTCTACCAATTTTTTTCCTGGAGGCCTCTCCTGCAGTGGCGGCAGTTCTTGCTAGAGATGTATTAATGGTATGTACAGCCTTTGTCAAAAGTTTAGAATCCAGAAGGTTTGCTTTGAAGCCATATATTATGACTTCTTTGACAACCCTGAAAGTTCTAGCCATTGGAGAGGGTAGGACGAAAAATCTTGCCTTCAGCAAGTTTGGAAACCTGGGAGTGCATCAAGAGCCATATAGTATGACTCAGTCAGAAGTAGACCCCCTGGCTCTAAACGTTTGACAAAGGGCACACACTACACGATGTACCGAAGCCCGGCAGCGCCTGCTCTTAATTCGCCACAATCATGAAGGCCAGTTTTGAGACCAGTTTCTCATACGTTATGATTAGAGCTGTGACCAGCCGGATTGTTGGATTTCTTGCAAGGGGCGTGGGGAACATTCCTGTAACAGAACGCTTAGGTGACATCTCGGCCCGCAACTATGTGTGCATACTGTTACAGTATGTATTTTTAGAGCGCAGTTACAATAAATTACGTCATGTCATTTCGAATGAATTGTTTTTAGCCGATACATAACCCCCCATCTCACCCCTACATGGCGCTGTGCTTCATTCAGCTTTGATAAACTGAAGAAATGAGGCTTACGGGCTTCCTGATAACCTGTGGCGGAATTTAAAGGGTGCGCGTATTATCACTCATGCGGTTTCCGGCATTATAACGCGTAAAGGTGGAGCAACCTACTTTTTCCAATATATGGTTTGTCCTCGAGGAGACTAAATATGGTAGCTGTTCGTTTGTGGTCTGTCTCGAAGGGAGCAATGCTTCCTCTCTGAAACAATACTGGCAGTGTGAAATTCAGGTTAGGCCCGAAGCAGCATCCCACTAGCTCTTAATTCATTTATTTATACCGCCAGCCCCAAATGTGGCTATGACAGAATTGGAAAGACAGAACAGTAAAAAATCAATAGAACAGTGAGTTTTACAGATCACCTTGAGAAGTATAGCTATACAAAAAATATTGGATAATGATCGTCTTTAGAGACAAAAACAAACAAACAGGAGGCCGAATAACATCAGAAATCATGGCAGTAGCTTTCTTTTGCAAAAATAACGCAGCTGCCATGAACTAATGGTACAAGGAACTCATCTGAAGGGTGTAGATATTCATTTAATCACGTGGACCAAGCTACAAAGTCTGGAAGAGGGTCTTAATCTTCGTTATTTTTTTATTCAATTACCCTAAAGGCCCTTTACGGGCATTACATGGGGGGGGGGGGGGGAGGTTACATAGTTGAATACAAGACAATATGTTCTACACTTTCAATACAATACCAACTCCAGCACATATAAATGGACAAAATAACAAAGACTGTGGTTAATAGTAATAACAAAAATGTTGAATTGACCTTGTGCTGAATGTGGCCTATCCACTAAGAATTTGTTTTCCAGAATTTCTTCAGCTTCTGTATGAAAGCATCATGATTTAATGCGGAAACAATATCTTCAGGCAATTTGTTCCAGTGGTGGATGGTAAGAAATAATGGCGAGTGACTAAGAAGATGCGTACGTGAAAATGTGGGTTCAATTTTGAAGTTATGATCTAAGCGCGGAAATATCCGGTGGGCGGGTCTGATATAACATGTAGCGAACGATGAGTGACTATAATAGAGCCTGTGAAAGAATGATAATAGTGATACCAGTCTTCGCTTTTCAAGTGATGATAAGTTTAGCGATGCTTTTATGGCGGTTATGCTGCATTGGCGAGAGTAGTTTTTCGTCAAACCGGCTCAAACTTGTTGATTAGGTACATTTGACGCGGATTCCAAACTAAAAAGGCGTATTCTATTTTCGAGCGGACGAGGGCCGTGTATGCCAAAAGTTTGGTAGCAGGATTAGCTTGGTGCAAATGACGCCTGATGAAGCCAAGTGCTTTGGATGATTTGCTTACAATTGCATCGATGTGGTTGTTCCATGTTAGATCAGAGGAAAGATGAACCCCTAGGTATTTCAGAAGCAGCTGATCTTAAAACAAACATTCCGCATAGCATTCCGCATAATGGGTGAATTCGCTATTACGATTTCTTGATGTTTCATTAGTTTCGTTTCAAGTGGTGGTTTAGCGTGCTTAGCGGTGTTCTATGATTTGATTGATTATTCACACAGAGCAAAGGAAATTGAAGCTGGGCATTTTATCAAGAAGTACTTTGGTTTTGGCTGGTTGGTTGATAGCCAAGGTTGATTTGGAGGACGGCGCGAAAGAGACAGGCCCAAGGAACGACAATGAAAACAACGGGACAGGCGCCCATTGTTTTCGATGCATGGGTCGTCGTTTTGTAGCGAAAGCTACAT
The DNA here is from genome assembly GCF_055883805.1 of Amblyomma maculatum. Lineage (NCBI taxonomy): Eukaryota > Metazoa > Arthropoda > Arachnida > Ixodida > Ixodidae > Amblyomma > Amblyomma maculatum. Next base: position 67,221,497 of record NC_139352.1, on the reverse strand, counting down.
TGGCCACGAGCAAGGAGTTTCGCGTGGCGGGAGGCACAGAGCCTTTGCCTAGCAACCGCCACAACTGGCGCTCGCCGCGCGCTCGCCGCGCCCTCTGACAATCAAGAAGCAACCAGAAGAAGAGGAAGATGTCTTGTCTTTAATGTAACAACAATATAGCTAGACATAGTGAGTAGCGCATCTTAATTCTCCTTCTCTAGCGTGAGGGTGAGGGTAATGATGATAGGTTAGTCAGCGGCGCATTTCGGGCTAGCGTGTACTCGGCATAGGACAGTATTGAATTGGACTCGATTAGATTATTGGATTGGATTGCACTCGATTGGTCTGGTTTGGATTGAATTGGGCAGGATTGGTTGGTGTGTTGTGTTGTGTTGTTTTGTTTTTGGCACATAAGCAACTAAGGCTATCATGCGCCAAGGACTGGTTGCATTGTATTTCACTGGAATGAACCGTACTTGATTGGATTGGATTTGATTAGACTAGATTGGTTTGGATTGGATTAGATTAGATTGAATTACAATGGATTGGATGAAATTGGATTGGATTAGAGAGGAGTAGGCAGCCCAGCGTCAGACGCAGATACTTTCGCTACGTATATCCAGGCCTAGCAGATCTAAGCCACGGCCAATTTCTTTTTGTGTTTCTTCCTTGTTCCTGCGTCTTTCGTGCCATCCTTATAATCAAGCCTGGCATCGATGTCTTTTAATTTTGCAGAAAGGAAATACAAACAAGACCCGTTCTTGCACGAGTGCTGTGCGCTGGGACTGAAGCCTGACCGGATTGGCCGTTTCTGCCGTGTGCGCGCCGAAATTGTGCGGCGTTACATGAGTCTAGAGAAAGGAGAGAGGGGCGGCAAGTGCGCTGACGCATTCCAGGAATGCTGCGAGAGCGCCACCACCAGACCCATGGGCTCATGTGAGGCGCTGTCCCTATTGCCATCGGTTTCAGCGCTGGGAAATGCATGCCTGATGTGCACCGTTATAACTAAATCAAACAAAATGGATAGTAGCCTTGAAGTGTTTAAATACATGAAAAACAATAATTCATGAAGAGAAAAGTGTTTACATCTGTTTATATCTGCAAGTTATCGCATAATGATGTTCATTCGTAGGGCTTTATATCAGTTAACTAGTTTTTGCGCCAGAATGCATTTATAAGTTCGATTGTCCTATATTGGTTTGCAGTAAGCCCAAACATGGAAAAGATACCTTACGACCCCGAAAGGACGCGTTCGGGCGTTGAATTCGTGGTGGATGAGACGTTTGAAGGTGATGCGTCGGCGGACACTATGATACGCAAGGACTTTCGGGAGACCTGGCTCTTCGACGAACAAGTGATCGGGTAATGCGGCCTTGAAATGAATAAACGAATGTCAATCAATCAATCAACTCAAACAATACGTATGCCAGTAAAAATTAACTCATAAACCAATACGGTAAGCATTTATTCTATCAATTCTACCACTCAAATAATCAGTCAATCACTAAAGTGAGAAAGTATTCAATGAATGAGCTAATAAATTAATCAATCAATATGCATCAATGATAAATTAAATAATGAATCAGATAATCAGTATATTGGTTAAATTGCCTAGTTTTGACTGAAATTGTAATTTGAAACTTGTATAACGAGAGAGAGTTTGAGTCTGGCCGAGATGTTTGGAAATGTTTGAGCTGGAAGGTTTACGACTGTCACCACGATGCACCCGATATCGGTATCGTTGTTCCGACCTTGTTGCATCGCGACCTATGCCACTAGGAAAGACAGGAAAGCTTACATTTGAATAGATTGTAGTCCCAAGTCAGACTTCTCTCGCACCATTAATGTATCGAGGGTAGGAAAGTTAACAGTAAAAAGTAATAAGGGCAGGACAAAAAAAAATATGTTACTGTACCCTTTCTACAGCCCATCAGGGCGATTGTACATTTTGTACATCTCACTTCCCAGGCCGGACGGCGTAGCCGACTTCTCAGTCAGCCTACCGCACAGCATCACCACGTGGTCGGTGCAGGCGGTGAGCGTCTCTCCAGTGGGGGGAGTTTGCGTTCCCAAGGCGGAGGAGGTGCGCGTCTTCCAGCCCATCTTCCTTCAGGTGGCACTGCCTTACAAGGTGGTGCGTAACGAGCAGATTGAGGTGCTCGTCACCGTCTACAATTACGGAAGCGAGTCCATCAGGGTGAGTGCACACATTTGACATGGTGCGGTGGACTTTCGAGTGACCTGTTCGGAGGGCAGTCACCTTACTTTTCACAAGAGAGGGCACGGAGAAGACTGTTTTTTCTGAGGCTTTGACTCGTCCGTCTTGAAATGGCTTCTCCTCAGCAGCTGATTTCTTGGGGTAAATGCCAGAGTTTAAAGCAGGAAATGATGGTAGCTTTAATCCGCAGTTACGGCATCATGGTATACTGTCATGAGTGCTTCCACAAATGTTAACCTACAGCCAACGACGATCACTGCTTCTGTAAGCGTTGAAATCTCTTTCTCACTTTAGCTCTCCTGGTTGTAACTTTGCAGGGAGGGTCATTTCATTTTAAGGCCATATGGTCATCGTACCAGCAGTTAGGATCACGTGATCATGACGTCATTAATTTTGTCTGTAGAGTAATTTTATGGGCAGTATGAGTAGGAGTGTGGCCATCGATCTCTCTCTAATCCACTGACCTCTAACAGGCAACTGTATGCCGCATTCCCGCTTTCCTAGGCATGTCTGACTAAAGCCATCGAAAGTTGAATGGCTTACACCGGAATTCAGTGATCTGCAATGTATTTCAATACAAAACCTAGCGACTTTCGATCTTCCTTTCGCAGTATTTAGCGTTATATATCTTCGTGTAGTATCAGCTGTTATATGAAATGAATAGGCAAGCTTAATGCGAGAAATTTTTGGACGGTTTGGGGAACCCTGCATTTACAAAACTTTCATCCTGCTTCGATAAAGGGGCACGTAACATTGCAGCGCGTTGCTGTCCGGTTCTTGTCTTTCGAGTGCACAAAATCGTTAAGGAAATGTGGATTAGGCTAAGGCCCCACTGAGGTAGCTCAGTGGTTAGGGCGCTCAACTACTGTTGGATTCCGGCCATGGCGTCCACGCTTCGATGAAGATGAAACGGAAGACACCCGTGTACTTTGCGATGTCAGTGTACGGTAAAGAACCAACCTCAGATGGTCGGAATTATCGTGAGCTCTCCACTAGGGCGTTCCTTGTAGCCTCAGATTCTCGGAATTGTCGTGAGCTCTCCACTAGGGCGTTCCTTGTAGCCTGAGTCCGTTTGGGACGTTAAACACTATGGAACATAAATCATAACCGATTAGGCTAAGTTAACTTTAAAACAGAATTTTCGCGTAACAAAATCGAGAAAAGGTAGGCCCGTCCTTCGAATGGCCACAGTCGTACCAGTTGCAGGCAGCCGACGTGTCGTCGTATCGATGGTGCTTGACAATGCTTATTGTTTTATGACATCGTTCATCTGCTAGACACATGCTGTTATCCTGTCTATATTGCGCGATCAGCTTTGTACACCTGCATCTACTGAGGAGCGCTGAATTTTCGGGCTTGTCGTCAGGAACTAGCGCCAGGGTGTAATGGCCGACGAAAAAGATGGATGGAAGAGAAGCAATGTTTTTAAAGTTCACTGCACCACGCATGACGAATGAAAGCATATTTAGACAAAACACTTCGCTCGGTGCAATAAGCTTCCGTCTTTGAAGCCCACGAAGTAAAGCAAAATTGTTCGTACAACCCCCAGGTAGTAGCCATGCATGTCCTCTTTCCCGTCGAGTCGAGACACAACTCGATGCATGAAACAGCTGCCCGAGGAACGCTTCTGCCTGCAAATAAATGGTATAGCTTGGGCTTAGAGCACTGGAACTTGCATAGCAATGAAGCCCAGTAGTGACGACGCTAGCTGGACGGTATGACAAAGAGCAGAGATGATCGAGGCTCCATGTGTGTCGCTTGCAGCGGCATATCCTGTCTTCTGCTGGTGTCGTCCCAATTAAATTCATAGAGTCCGCTTTTCAGAAACCTGTTTCCCGCATACTTTGCGAGTATTCTCGCGCAACCAACTGTGCAACAAATAGAATTGCCGCGGAAAAAGATGAGAGTTGACAGACTGCGAATTTGAAAATGGAAAGTGCGACCGAAAAACCACGTTAATTACTAATTTCGTGCTGTGTCAGAAACTGACTTCCTGGTCAAGGCCACTTACTCTCGCTGGCTTCCACCGGTACCCTATTCGCGATACAGCTATCAAAACCACCTGATTATACAACCTCGGTCGCGCTGTGCCCACTCGCCTTTTTCCCTCTGCAGTAAAGTGACTTATTAAAACGCGATGCGCCAGTCACCGGGGCTGCATTTTTCTATATTTCATCGTCAAGAAATAAAGTTTTTCCGTCTGAGACATCCTGTTCTCCTGCTTTGAACCATAGCCTCCTATAATGAAACACGACATAATGCTAAATCGGTGCTCTTCTCTGCACGTAACGCACATTGTGGAGGCTCGCCCGCAGTACCGAGTGCTCCAGCGTGCCAAGTCAATCGCGGGCGGGCCTCAAACAAACTCATACTGTGTGGAATGTACAATATTGTATTATACTCATTTACCTCTTAACCTAAACTGTCCTTTCTTCCTTTCTTCCTGTCGCTCACCTCTTTGATTTCTCCTATACCCGTCTCCTTACTATCCCTTTATTTCCACCGCCCCAGTTCAGGTGCTTCAGCTTATTTCGATAGCAGATACCGGGGCAGCAAAGGTCTTTTCCCTCCTTTATTTTTATTTTATTCTATTATAATAAAGAACCACTTACTACTACTACTACTACTTCTCTGCACATACAAGTGTTCTCGATGGTAATGGAGGCTCACTCCCTTTCTTATAGTTAAAGGCAGCAGATACTTCAACTACAGCATGTCTGACAGAAAGTGGGGTATGAATCACATGCCCATATAAACTTCCCATGAATGAATCTTATTGACTCTACCACGCTGTTTCTAACTCTTGTTGTATTCGTTTGCGTAATATATAACATGAAAAAGAATCCGCAGAGGTTCCTTAATTGCGAAAACCTAGAAAGAGCTGAATTTACTTGATACATAGATGCCTAGCTGGGCACCGATAGGCGCATCATTGAGATTGTGCAAAGAAATGCAAAACACATTCTTTAGCTTTTGGCTGCATGCTAGACCGCTAAGCAGCGATGATTTTAATAAGTTTTGAATTTAGAAGTTTTGTTTGGCTACATGTACGTTTAATTGTAAAACAGTGACGGTTTATGCAGTGACGAAGTGTGATTAAGTGCGGCTTACGGGGCAGGCATTCGGGATACATCGGGCCAACTCAGGGCTGTTTTGAAATCAAGGCTACAGCGTGAAAAAGGTCACAGTAGTAAAGTCGTGCCCGTGCCTAGTGACATGCACCATGAGTTTACAGGAAACGACAATGAGAGCCTTTTTAAAGCGCATAACGCGCTCGCACTTGTCGCTCATATCCGTTCCCGAACTTGTGTGCGCCTCATACAAAAAGCTCAAGCACCCCTTGTAATGTCGGGCCTTTATAAAATCTCGACAAATAAAAAAGTTGGTTGGGGTATAGCTTTTGTTAAACCAGGTAGCTTCTTCTTCTTCTTTTCCTTTTTCTTTCTCTTCTTCCTTCTCTTCTTCCTTCTCTTCTTCCTTCTCTTCTTCCTTCTCTTCTTCCTTCTCTTCTTCCTTCTCTTCTTCCTTCCCTTCTTCCTTCCCTTCTTCCTTCTCTTCTTCCTTCCCTTCTTCCTTCCCTTCTTCCTTCCCTTCTTCCTTCCCTTCTTCCTTTCTCTTTCTGTTTCTCTTTTCCTTTCTCCTCTTTTCCTTTCTCCTCTTTTCCTTTCTCCTCTTTTCCTTTCTCCTCTTTTCCTTTCTCCTCTTTTCCTTTCTCCTCTTTTCCTTTCTCCTCTTTTCCTTTCTCCTCTTTTCCTTTCTCCTCTTTTCCTTTCTCCTCTTTTCCTTTCTCCTCTTTTCCTTTCTCCTCTTTTCCTTTCTCCTCTTTTCCTTTCTCCTCTTTTCCTTTCTCCTCTTTTCCTTTCTCCTCTTTTCCTTTCTCCTCTTTTCCTTTCTCCTCTTTTCCTTTCTCCTCTTTTCCTTTCTCCTCTTTTCCTTTCCCCTCTTTTCCTTTCCCCTCTTTTCCTTTCCCCTCTTTTCCTTTCCCCTCTTTTCCTTTCCCCTCTTTTCCTTTCCCCTCTTTTCCTTTCCCCTCTTTTCCTTTCCCCTCTTTTCCTTTCCCCTCTTTTCCTTTCCCCTC